>NC_054829.1:16905049-17215308 GCF_018345385.1 Vulpes lagopus | reverse complement strand
AGCTTGCTTCTCCCTCTGCCTATGTCTCTGCCTCTCTCTGTCTCTCTCATGAAGAAATAAATAATCAAAAAAAGAAAGAAAGAAAAAGAAATGATGGAAACCAGGATGACCCACAGATTTCCTATAGACACTAAGTGGTGGTACTATTGTTCCCTGGGATTGCGGGTAAAGATGGCACAATAGGTTTGGGAGTATGAAGGGGAAAAGAAGAAAACATAATATTTAAGTGCTTGCCTGTGTGACATCCAAATAGATACACCAAAAAGATATTTGAGAGTCAACATACAACAAGAGTTAATCAAATAGATGTGGGATCAAACCTCTGCACTGTAATTCCATGAGAAGCATGTTCTAGCCATTGGTCTTAAATTGCTCAGTGTTAATGCAAGGGGCTTTAAAAACAAAGAGTATTTATTTAAATGATATAACTAGAGTCTTAGTAAAAACAAGGAGGGTGAATATGATAGATGACTGGGGAATTAGAAATTTATAAGATAAAGTAACAGGTTTTCTTTTTTCATTTTTTAAAAATATTTTATTTATTTATTTCTGAGAGACAGAGAGAGAGAGACAGGCAGAGACATAGGCAGAGAGAGAAGCAAGCAGGACTCATCCCAGGACCCCGGGATCATGCCCTGAGCCAAAGGCAAACACTCAACCACTGAGCCACCCAGGCGTCCAGAGTAACTTGTTTTCATTTAAAGCTCATTGATTTTAAACTGTTTTTAATGAGGGCCCCTGCAATTTTACATATATTCTTTCCAGAAAGAAGTTGAACATAGAGTCTTAGAATAACAAGAGAAAGAGAAACATTATGTTCCTGATCAGAACAGAAAAAAATATATGAAAAGATAGGAACATAAAACTGCACTGCCTTCCTGAAAACATAACAAAAAACACTGTAGATGCAAATTGCAAAGGGATCCACAGTCCTACGTGCTTAGTATTTTAGAAATCTCTTAGATTTGGCAAGTATTTTGAGTAATTCTTTATTGTCCCTGTTTTGAATCTGCTAGAGGTTGGTGTTTAAATATGAGCCCTTCCCAAGAAGTGACTAGCCCCTGATAAAGGGTTAGTGTACAAGGACATTTTCACGTAGAACCTGAAGCCAATTCTCAGCCAATCCAGGTTAGATTTTTATTTTTTATTTTTTTAAGTAGGCTCCATGCCCAGTGGAGCCTGAAGTAGGATTTGAACTCATGATCCTGAGATCAAGACCTAAGCTGAGACCAATAGTTGCACACTTAATTGACAGCCACTCAGGCACCTCCAGGTTAGGATGATTTTATAACAATTTTAATTCTGCCCTTGTCTCTGCTTCTCTCTATGACTCATCTAGGGGAAAAAAGAGGACACAATCAGAGGTCCTAGACCTATGATGGTAACATCTTCTGGGAGAAAGAAGTGTTAATGAGCCTCTGGTAAATATAACAGTGTCAGAATCTCAGCACAGGCCGCCTTCCCTTCCAAGCTTTTAGATTCTACACATTTCACCCAGAAGACCTGTGCAGGAAGACTCGAGCTCCTCATTCGCTCTTTTCAGGAATCCATGAGCCTTGGTGGAGGAGAATATTAATCAGTTTCGACTACTCTGCAATTTTTAAGTAAAGCATATAAACAAAGATCTAGGAGAAAAGTCTTGTCCCTTATTTGCAAAACTAGTTTTCCCTTGTCCCTCTTGGATAAAATTCAAAATAAAATAGCACCTGAGATAAATATCACTAAGCCTGTTCTACACATTGATAGAAACACACATGTTCTTTTTTTCAACCCAAAAAGCCATTCATGTTGATGAATGAACACACCTATTAGATAAATTTTTTCACTTCCTGAAGCAATACTTTACGTAACAGTTTGACGTGCAAAGGCAAAGTGAAGCTTTTCTGAGTTTTTTTTTTTTTTTTTTTTTTTTTTTTTTTAATGTGTGTGAGTATGAATGTGAGTGTATCTGAATTTTTGGCTGAGTTTTCTCCCAGGTTTTTATTGAGTGAAGTCATTTTGGCTGTTAGTTCAAAGCAAGGAAAATCAAGACCATTTTGGTTTGGGGCACGGAAAACAAAGAGGAAACAATGTCTTTCAAGCATTTATAATACATCTTAGCAGAAAAGACATCCAAGGAGAATCATAAGCATTTCTTGAATGTATGGAGGAGAATTCATTCTCAAAAACATATGCCGAATGCCCAAGATGTGCCAGCCAGTGTGTTTTACACTATTGGAAACATATGGTAAATATACTTCTTTCAATTAAAAAATATATATACTACATTTTCATGGTAGTATGAGCAATGACAGCACTTATAATAAACTATGATTGGGAACCCAATGTGCCCACAGAACTCTTTCAGGGCTTCTAAAGGTTTCTTTTACTCAAGCACAGCACAAAGACAGAAGAGGGTAATTTTGTTTCTTATCCATCACATGTGCAGGAAGGGCTCTGTCACTGGAAAATCTTAGATCCAAGTTGAATTTTTTTTTTTAATTCTTTCCTTTTAGCTTCTTTAAAGGTGAATTCTGCATTATTTTCTAACCCATCACATGCCTGTTTTTGTTGTTGTTGTTGTTTGGTTTTCACATACCAAGTTATTATATGTTGTTGTATGAGTATTGTAGTTAGTGAACACAATTTTTGCAAAAATGCTCAAATAAGATTTAGACTCCTGAAATAATGCCAGGTGGTTTTATATAACCCATGGTCTCTGTTAAACATTTTCTCATGTCATTCTTAACATCTTTCCCCAGATTAGACAATGAAAGTTTCTAAACTTATGTGACTAGGTCAAGATCACAAAATTACTGAGAAGACTAAGACCTAGAAATATGGCCTCTTTACTTCCCCTTGTCACCAGGCAGATTCCTATATGGAGAAATGCAATGAGGAAGCCAAGCAAAATGGTTCACGATGGATGTCTTTCATGATTCTTAAGCTGGAATAAAAAGAAAAGGTTTTCAAGCTAAAAGGGAAGTACAGTGCTTTTGATCTATTCCACTCTGACAAGAGTCCAAATCTTCCTCACTGTATAAGGAAGATGCTTCTGGCAAATTAGTGTATCTGCTGCTTGCATAACTTTTTCATGTGAATCAATAAAATACCTTAATAGCAATGTGCAGCATGTTGACATTAATTTTCAGGTACACGAGGATCTTGTTTTACTTACCACTATGTTCCCAGTATCTAAAACCATGTTGATTGATTGAATTAATGATTATTGCCTTGGTTAATAATATAACAGAGGAATAACAGGCCATTTAGGTAAATTCAAATTTACATCCAGAAAATCATTTTACATTAAGGTTTCCCTTGGTATTTTAAAAAAAATTGGCAACTCATCTATAACCATTATTTAATTCCCTTTATCAGCATGTGTAAGAGAAAAGGTTCAAATGATATTTGCCATCTAATGAGAAAGAAGGGTCAGAAGTACAGAAAGAATTACATGTAAATTGGTAATAAACAACACATTTCACAAAGTGTCGGTTTTATATAGTTTCATGTGCTAAGTGCAGTGATGCCAAGCAAATTGCTCTCTTTATTTTCTTCTACCAAGATATCCTGGGTAGTAGTTTGAAATTAAATGCTGAGATCACTCTATCCTATTACCTCTTCTTTTCCCTCCCACCCCGGTTCTATGCCAGAACGCCAATATCTATGTGAATTAAATACTGAGCCAGGGAAAGAAGAAATGATATTCTTACACTCCCAAGCACTGCTGAGTATAACTATCATTCACAAATAGAAGAATCAGTTTAATGTTCATATTTTATTGTATCCCCTTAGCTTTTAACTTCCTAACTGCTCTTTTCACTTTCAATCTTTCCTTCAATATTAATCGTATACCTTAATTTATTTTTCCAAAACACTTTTTAGAAAAGTGTTTTTCATGATTTCATGCCCACAAATGTTCAAATGGTTCTCTATAACTTGAACAAAATATTAAATTCTGATGTCAACCATCCAAACTCTCCTTAATTTAGCTCAAAATTATCCATGGAATTGTAGGGGGACCCTGAGAGGGACACAGCATAATGTCAAAACCCCATGTTCATTTTCATGCATGTGTTTTGTTACCCCTCGAATATCCTTCATTCTTTCCTTTCAACTGTCCATATTTTAGAAACTGGTTTAAGCAAAATTATTTTCATTACAGACTTTTGAACCATTTTTTATTATAATCTTTCCAATTGGGAGTGCCTGGTTGGCTCAGTTGTTAGAGCATGCAACTCTTTTTATTTTAATTTTTATTTATTTATGATAGTCACAGAGAGAGAGAGAGAGAGAGAGAGAGAGAGACAGGCAGAGGGAGAAGCAGGCTCCATGCACCGGGAGCCCGACGTGGGATTCGATCCCCGGACTCCAGGATAGCGCCCTGGGCCAAAGGCAGGTGCCAAACCACTGCACCACCCAGGGATCCCAGCATGCAACTCTTGATTTTGGAGTTGTGAGTCCCATGTTTGTTGTATAGATTACTTAAATAAATTAATAAAATGATAAAAATTTAAAAAAAATCAAAATTCCCAAAATTAATTATCTACATTGCAATGTTTCATACCCATATGTTGGCATTAGTAGACTATTTCATAGTGTTTTAACTTTGGTGTATATCACCTGTCCAAATATACACTATTTAAAGAAAGAGGTTTTAGTGATTTTATTTTTATAGCATTTATTCTCATGTATACAGATAGTATAAGTAAATATTCATACAAATTTGATCTTTCATATCCAGACTTTACTCTGAGCCAGAAGGTTTTGTTTTTTGTCTTGTTTGTTTGTTTGTTTGTTTCATAAGAGAGTGAATGAATGAAATTAGGTTTTCTGGAGCATTAACCTAACTAAAGAACAAATTATAATAACAAGGGTCTAGGGTAGAATCAGTGTAGATGACTGAATGATAAGAACTTGAACAAGTGAATGTAAAGGGAATCTAAAATAGTTGAAGTGTTTGAGAGAGGTCTTGTTACAGTACAGTAGAAAAAACCCAATACTTTGTATATTATCACGTTTCCAAAGACCTGAGCTCAATTTCAGGTCCTTCAACACTAGTTAAATTAATTTTGGTCACTTTCCTTCAATGAACTATTATCACAACTATTCAAAATGGCTACAATATACCTAATTCACAATTTTGAGGATCAAATGTTATCATAAATGGAAAATTCTTCTATATTCTTATATATAGCATTTTTAATTTTAAAAACTTTTTAAAGGTTTTATTTATTTATTCATGAGAGACACAGAATCAGTTACATAGGCAGAGCAAGAAACAGTCTCTCTATGGGAGCCTGATGTGGCGCTCGATCTCAGGACCCCGGGATCACGCCCTGAGCTGAAGGCAGGGGCTCAACCACGGAGCCACCCAGACATCCCTATATATAGCATTTGACACAAAAGAAACAGATCACTTATTTTTTGTTAATGTGGAATCCTAAATCACAGTTATAGGTGCAGATATTGATAAAGAAATTCTTTGATACTTGAGGTTTCAGGAAAATTGATAAAATAACCTTATGATTTTTAAGGTATGTTTCCTTTATTCTTCTACTAGCCTCCACTGTATTTTCTCACTCCCATATCACTCATTCTGAAGTTTAGTGGTGCTGTATAAAGGAATCAGTCACATTCCTTACCTTTCTCTCTTTTAGAGTTTTCAAAACTAATTTGCACAAAAAAATAGTGTAAATATCCAAATTAAAATTATTACACTATATAAGCTAAGATATAAGGTAAAGCAGGAAGAGCTATAAAAATGATAGATTTGTGCATATACATATATACACATGCATGCATACATACATACATATATGTATACACAGAAAGTTTCTCAGATAATGCTATATTAAAATATTTTAATGAAAAACACATTTGCTTTACATTTTTAAAAGTAAAACATCCATGAAGCGCCTAGGTGTCTCAGTCCATTAAGCATCTGCCTTTGGCAGGATCCTGGGATGGAGCCTCAAGTGAGGCTCTATGCTCAGTGGGTAGTCTCATTCTCCTTCTCTCTCTACCTCTCCTCCCACTTATGCACTCTCTCTCTTTGTCTCAGATAAATAAATACAATATTTAAAAACAAAAATAATAAACATAAATAAATAAATACATGCGCTATATAATACATACATGCATATATGTAGAATACCCAAGAATGGAAGAGGGAGTCAACTAGTTGAAATTTACAAGGCATTGTATATAGTCAATACTTATTAAATCTCTAAACTAAAATGAGAAAGGCAGGTTTTCTTGAAGCTAATCTACAATTTTGCATAAAGAAATTACATTTTGGGGATATTCAGCATAAGGATATTCAGCAAAAGAGGGAAAAGAAAGTTACCTTCAAGAGCCTTCTCAGTCTATAAATTTTGTATAGCCTGGATTTCCTATCAAAGGATAAAATTAATTTAGTTGAAGGAAAGTTTTACTGGCATTCATGTGATTCTTTTTTAGCAATTATTAAGCTAATGCCTTTAATATCTCCTTCTGAATCATTTCTCAATGCAGAATCTACGTAAGGAGGTCGTGAAACCTAGTTATCTTACACATCATACATAGATGATAGAAGGTACTAGAACTCATAGTAAGACAATATCCTGGCATGCTCAGCTATGATATTAGCAAGAATATTACAAATTCTTCCATCTTAATCTTTAGAATGTCAATAATAAATTTTAGAATTCAGGTATTATACTTTTCTTACAGTGTAGAGAACATAACCCTATTCATCATTAAAGCTTAATTAATTTTCTTAATTTTATATTTCTGATGTAACAAATTACCACAATGTCTGGGGCTTAATATTATGTAAATTTATCATCCCGTAGTTTCTGTAGATCAGCCATTTAGACAGACTTGGTTGGGTAAGAGTCTCACAAGGCCTAAATCAGGGTGGTGACAGAGCTGCACTCCTCACTGTGACATTGACACTGAATCTCTCCAGGATCATCCCGTTTGTCAGCATAATTCAGTCTATGTAGTTGTAGGAGGAGTGAGATCCCCATTTCCTTACTGGTTGTTGGCTGTAGATCCCTATCAACTTCCAGAAATTGCTCTTATTGCTTGGTTAGTACACCCCGTTGCTCTTGCCAACCCCATTCAAAATCAGAAATAGTGGGCCAAGGTCTTTTTATGGTCCCAATGTCTCTAATTTCCATATCTGCTATCTTGCTGACATTTTTTTCCTGCCTTCTTTTTCTGTTTTTAAGGAGTCATTTTATTACATTTGACTCCCTGGGATAATTCAAATAGTCTTCTTATATCAAGGTCAGCTACTTAAGAACATGTATTGCATGTGCAATGTCCCTTTCATCATGTAAAATGACATTATCTCACATGGGAAAAATATCCTACAAGCCCAAACTCCATCTATCACACTAATTAAGAAGGATGTTATGATTCATGAGAAATAACATGAAGGGGAAAGAATGAGGGAGGGGAGCCAGGAGTTGAAATAGGTTGTTCTTCATTTATGTCCTCTCTACTTCAGTTTCAAGAATGTAACATGTTGTTAACGATTAAGGGAGTATTCTAAAGGCAAAGACTCAGTCCTTTGGACTTAGAGTTTCTGTGTTAGTATGTAGGAGTTTCTCTTTCCCACTGTGCCTCCGCTACCAACCTGGACAATGATCAGAACTATTTGGTTTAGCTCTCTCAAGAAACTCCTATTTCTGCTGTGTTTTTTTTTTTTTTTTTTGAATGTTGAGTTACGTGGCTGATGCCCCTCCATGGGGCCTGCTGTGTCTGAATGAGATGATTCTAAGGCAAGGATTGGAAGCATGGAGAGCACAGTCCATGTCAGGCCAGCAACTGGATGGAAAAATTGGCCATCATCACTTAGTGATCTGCCACAAGCAAAAAGCTCAGTCAGGTAGGGGAAATAAGTGGATCCTGAGCAGGCCATGAGTCACACTTGTAGCAAAACTCAGATATAAATGGCAGCAAGGCATGAAGGCCCTAGTGGAAAAGGCACATGACACAGAGTCCATGAGCAAGAAGCAGAGAGAATCTCAAGCAGCTGAGCTCTAAGCCTGGTGCAGGGCTCCATCTCACAACCCTGAGATCATGACCTGAGCTGAAATCAAAAGTTAGATGTCTAACCCATTAAGCCACCCCGGTTGCTAGAGGATATTTTGAGAACAAGCTGCATGTTTGGCACAGGAATGCATATGCTTTTTCCTCACAGTATATTCATATGTCATCTCAGGAATAGACAGGGAAAAAAGTGGCTTTATGAAGGACTAATTTTTTCCTGCAATGCTAGCTGAACATTTCCTGAAGGAACAGTTGAATGATCAGAATGGATTAAGTTTAAACCAGTTTGAGCTTTTAAATAATTTGTTCTCATGATTACCACTGGGTGCAAGGCTTGGAGAAAAGACTAGCATGGGAAAGCACAGCTCTTAGATTCTTTGTAGTAGTTAAGAATAGTCATCTGTTTAAAGAGGGCACCAATTAGCTGTTCTACCCACAAATTGATAGCACATTTCAGACCAATTACTGCCACTATACTGACATTTATTAGTTAACCATTAATTAGCAAAGCAGACATAAAACAGTCCATGAACCTCACTTTATAAATTTTATAAATTTGATGAAATTCCATTACAAAGATGTTCCCCCTTAAAACCAAAATTAAACAGAAAGCTGCCAAATTCAGAGTTTCAATGGAGTGTTAGTAATTAATTCACATGTCCCATCCCCAAGAGTACATTTTACATACCATTCGGGTTATTGATACCCTAGTCATACAGGATCGTTGAATGTATATAAGGCACTTAAGCCAATCACACTTCATTACTACCTTCAAATTTATTAATGAGACCCCATCCTAAACATTCATTATTCTAGTTAAAAGGACACTAATTTTACCAATTAAATCTAATTTCTCAATGTGATGGCTGAAAGACTTATAGTAGGTCCCCCTGGAATATCTACTTCCTGCCATAAAGGCAGAATTAAAGCATCCCAGGAATGTGAATTCTTGATTAGGGAAGTAGACACTCTTCTAATCAAAGCTCAAGATAATTGGCACACATGTACTATAAAACTGTGTAACCTGACACTTTTGAAATAAGTTATGAATATCATAATACATTGTCTTTTAATATGAGTGAATTTTAGAATAACTGCAATCAGATGGTCACGGAAGACCTCTGTGAGGCTACATTAAATCTAAAACTTAAATTACAAGAAATAGTCTTTAAAAATTACAGTAAAATCAACATGAATAATGTGGCAAAAGCTATATAAGAAGTTCGGCTGGTTTGAGAAAAAAGAAGATGAGTAGGGGAGCATGAGAAGAAGGAGCAATGAGAAGGGTGGCTCATGGAGGAGGTCACGGAGGCTACATCCTATAGAATACTATAGGCCCAGCATAGAGTTTGCATTTTGCAAAAAAAGAATGCAACACAAGGCATTGGGAGTTATGAGGCAGAGATAACATGGTACAATGTATATTTACAAAGGATTATCTTGGCTCCTATTGATAGTAGAGAAATAATGTTTGAAAGGGAAAGTTGAGGGTCTAATAGAGAGATCATGGTGCTTTGCAGCAGTATGACAAAGAAGCAAGTAGGGACTAGTAATTTGACTTCAAATAAAATAGAAAGCTAACATGACTTCCTGATGACTGATTTGGAGCTGCTATAGACTTTGTATTCTTGTCTCTTCTAAATTCTTGTGTTGAAACCTAATCCATGATGTGAGGTTTCAAAGACCAAAACTCCCATGAAGAAGACACATTACCAAGGTGTTTAATCCAAATTAAGGTCAGATTATTAGTTTTTATGTTTTATTGTTGGAGAGACAAGATAAATGTTATCTATTGATTAGTACACAAACTAGCATAGTCCTACTCATTAATTTGCAGTTTTGGATGTGTTCTATTTGAGATGACCATTGGAATAAAGGTGGAAATATTAAGAAGAAAGCTGCATGGATATTCATGTGGAAGTTATGGACTGGAAATATAAAATCAGGAATCAGCAGCATACAAGACCATGAAACTGGGTAAGACTACCCAGGGAGTATGTTAGCGTAAGGATCAAGCTCGAGGTGCTCTGATGTTCAGAAGTCAGGGAGATAAAGAAGGATCAGGACACTGATAAGGAGTATCCAGAGAAGTAGGGGGGGAAAGGGGTGACTGTAGTGCCTTGGTTGCCAAGTAATTAAATGCTTATAGTAGAAGAGAGTAGTCAACTGAATCAAATGTTACTCATTCAGTAAAATAAGGACCATGTCAGCTTTCTGAGGCAACCTCAAAGAATTACCACTATGCCTAGAGTTTGAAATCAAGCAAGACCTTGCTTCCTCTGAAAGCTCTGGAGAAGAATCTTGCCTTGCCCCTAGCAGCTTCTGGTAATTGCTAGCAATCCTTGGAATTGCTCAGCTTGGGTCATATTCTCAGGTTGCAGGTGGACGGAAGTTTTGGGAGGGTGGTAGCCAAAGCAGTATGAGGATGAAAAGTGAACTATTGGATTTAGTGATATGGCAGTTAGTTACTGGTGAGCTAAAAAGGAAAAGTGGAGAGGTGTAGTATGGAGTGGATAAAGGAGAAACCAATAAATTGGTTTGAGTTCAACAAGAGAGGAAGGAAGAAATTAGAGGGAAGGAGAATAGACAATGTGAGGCAAAGGAAGACAAGAAGTCGCTGAATCCAGAAGGTCAGTGAGGTCATAAGAGTTTGGTTTTGGTTTTTTAAGTTTAGTTATGCTTTTCTCTTTTAAAAACTATTTTGAAAAAATTCTGCAGAAATATGAACACTTTTATGGGCTGATAGAAAAGATGGAGCATTAATTATTTTTAAAAAGAGAAAAAAGAATTGCTGAATTGATTTTATTGAATAATCAAGAATGAATTGGATCTGGTGCTCATATGAAGGGGTGGCCTAGGCCAGGAACACCAGCAGTTCATTCTAGGCAATGGCAGCACTTTAGCATAGAAGCAGGGAAGTAGATAGATGAGGTGGTGCAGGCCTGTGGATCTCTCCTCTTATTGTTTCAAATTTCTCAGGAAAATGGGAAGCAGTCTAGCAGCCGTACTTTGAAGTGGCCAGAAATGGCTAGAAATAAAATGGAAAACAAGATTTACAAACATTTAATAAAGACAGACAAATAACATGTTACTTACATATATTTACAGACAGAGATTACGGCATAGTATGAGTTGGGTTATGTGTGATAGAAGTATATGGAAATTTTCACCATTCTCAAAAATTATTGAAATGGATAATAAGATTAAAGGGCAAGAGGATTAATGAGATTAAATAAGTAATTTTGAAAGGTCCTTTAAAAATGCAATTTGAATGAAATTATACTTCAAATATTAACAGATCAGTAGAAGTTAAATGAAGAGGTTGCTATTCTCCACCCAAATGAATTGATAATATTTGTGGGGTCCTAATTTTCAAGAGGCAATCAGTAAGCACAGGCAGTTATTCATGCACCCTTGTTTTCTTAGAACTCCTTTGACTACAGTTGAAAGGAAACAAGAGAAAGAAAACACTTAACTTCCATCTATGTCATCTTGATCTACTAATTCTAAAAAGTTAACCAGATAAATCTATAACATGAATCCAAATAAAATTTGGCCTTGCTAGAAAAGTTATTATTATCGAATGACTGTATGCCCTTAAAAATGGAATAATATCCTTGAAAACTTTGAGCAGGGTGATCTTTTAGTAAAATTACTATTCAAGGATGCCTGGGTGGCTCAGGGGTTATGTGACTGCCTTCGGCTCAGGGTGTAATCCTAGAGTCCCAGGATGGAGTCCCATATCGAGATCCTTGCATGGAGCCTGTTTCTCCCTCTGCCTATATCTCTGCCTCTCTCTCTCTCTCTCTCTCTCTCTCTGTGTGTGTCTCTCATGAATAAATAAATAAAATCTTTAAAAAATAAAAAATAAAAAAATAAACTTACTATTCACTTGCTTTAAATAAATTTATCATGGAGTTGAGATAAATGATAAGTCATTAAAAGCATAGCTAATAATCTACTAATTGGTAGATGTATAATCTACTAATTGGTAGATGTCATGATGATATTTCTTTGTCTTCTTATGATAAAACATTTATTAAGGGAAGCTATGAGACACTAAGTTTAAGAATGGGTCACATGTATACTACATATACATGCATAGTTTTGCTTCTCTTTTATATTCTTGTGGGCTGTGTAGAAATTACACTTATAATTACATACATATACCCACACACCACATATTTCTGGTACACAAAGGAATTTAATGTATAATTTGATGGCATCTAATTAACATTGGTATCTATCCTTGATAAGGGTAAAATATAGTTCTATGCACAAAGCAAATATGTAAGTCTCAAACAATACTTAGCTATACACTCACACACATCATATATATATAATATTTATATTTACCAATACTAACTCTTAAAACATATGTATAGATAAATTTACTCAAAGAAAAGTATATGCATTTTAAATCTGGAAAATGTCAATGATATATACATGCTTTACAACGATAAGGTCACTTCTTTATAAAATAGGAACTTCTTTTCAGGGGGACTTCTTTCTAATTGTGGAAAAATTTTATAATTTTTTTCAGAGCACCCTGCTGTGAGGTTTTATGTGCAAGAGTATATCTGGGGAAGGACATGGAGTAGGTCCACCATTACAGCAGCATATATTCTTTAAAAGTCTATGTCCACTGAAAATCAAATACCATTAAAAAAAAAAGAAAAGATCAACTTTTTAAAGAGTTGCAGATTGCCCTGAGGCAATCTTTATTATTTTGGTAGGGAACTTATGGCAAAGATAAAGTATCTACCAAGGACATTTGGACTTCCCACAAAGAATTTACATTCAGCAATAGACAGTGCAACAATCAACAGAGTGAATTAGTGTTGTAAGAAGCAACTACAACAAATATAAATACTCCAGATAAATTGAAATAAGTTCTTAGTGTTTAATATATTTTTCAGATCCTACCCAGTTTCTTGCTTAGCCTGGCTATTCATTAAGATATGCCAGATTAATATACAGGAGACTATGTATTGAAATATTTTACTAATGAGCAGAGCAAGTGGAAATAAATGTCTGACACCTGTAGGATATTATGCCATTTTTATGTGTGGAAAATTGCATGGAATTTTGACACTTTTAGTATACTGTTAAAGAGGCACCTCACACATTATGCCATTGACTTTCCAATAAACTATTAAATACTTTTTTATTCCTAACATAACTATTTAACTGCTAGACCAACATAACCCTGCCTAAAGCCTCAGTAAATTGTGCAGACATTTCCACCTCAAAGAGGTGGGATCCAATAGCTTGGGTGCAAAGATCATTATTCAGTGCAGATTTCAAGCCAGAGGTTAGTATCTTCTGAATTGCGGGAATAAAATACTTTTTAACATGGTGGTGCACTCTTTCCATTTGCCTAGTTATTACAAAATAGGTACAGCAAACTCAAGCTTGACAGTAGCTTGAGAGTTAGAAATAAAAGTAAAATCACTATAGTCTCAAAAGAGATGCTATATACTATGTCTCTCCCTCTAGACTGGTAAGCAGACCAAAAAAAATATTGTATGCAAATACAGAAAACTCATTACTGCTACTCAAGTGTTTATTTCTTCTCAAAAGTTTAGCTTGATTCACCAGTCCGATTTAGCCACACACACACACACACACTTTTTTTTTTTTTTTTTCCCTCCCAGAGTACACTGAACCTAACCCTAGCATAGAGTCTTTCATTGTTTGGATTTGGGTCTTCTTTGATGGTAGGTGATGACCTTTAAAGGGTCTCATTAATTGAGTGCCTTTAACATGGTAGGCGCTGTTGAATAAATCAATGAGTAAATACATTAATAAATTAATAAAATGTGTACTGGTATAGTAGAAAAGGTAGATTTTAAGATGAAATAGAAATATTTGTGTTCACAGCCTGTTTCCTTCATTAAATTAACTTGTCCCTTTATGCCTTCAGTATTAACATTTTCTTTTATTGAATTTTAATATATGTTCTCATTAATTACATATCTATCTATATTATGCTGAGTTCTACTACTGGTTCTGCTCATCACAAATAGATTTATTGTAAGGAATTGGCTCACATGGCTTTGAAGGCTGAGAAGTCCCAAGATCTGCAGTCAGCAAGCCTGAGACCCAAGAGAGCTTGTATTATAGGTCTGATCCTGGCCCACAGGCTTGAGAATTATGAGAGCCAAAGGTATAAGTTCAAGCATGAGTTTGAGTCCAAAGTCAGAAGAAGAGCAATGTTTAAGCTCAAAGACAGTCAAGAATATAGAGAATCCTGTGTTAGATGTTTTTGTTCTATTCAGGTCTTCAACTGGATTAAATGAGACCCTTTCACAGTAGGAATGGCTAACTGCTTTACTCAGTCTACCGATTCAAATATTAACTTTATCAAGAAATCCCCTCACATATATACTCAGAATAATGTTTAATCAATTAATTGGTCCAAAATATACATTTGAAAATGAGAAAAATGATATCTGGCACTCAGTGGCCTAATCAGGCTGACACATAAATTAACCTTCATAATATCTCTTTTCTTTCCTTTTCTTTTTCTTTTCTTTTTTCTTTTCCTTTCTTTCTCTCTTTCTCTCTTTTTCTACCTATCTAATCTATCTACTTGTGTTTGTATATGATTTATTTATGTGCACAGTCCCCATACTAATGAGTACTTCATTGGAACATGATAATATGTAAGCAACACTTAGAAAAAACGATCCCTAGCCATTACATTATTAAAAAATAACCATGATATAAATGTCATCAAAACAGAATACTTTCTTTCTTTTCCTACGTAGCATGACACTAAATTAAAACTTATTTAATTATTCAGTCAAACTAGATAGTTTACTAAATGTCAGGTACTGAACTAGCTTCTAGAAATATAGTAGACTGATACCTAGACACTTATGTTCTTTAGAACCTCAAACACTTTAGTTGAAAGAACAGACAAGACACTAGTATAATGTATCTTTTTTTTTTTTTTGTCCTTGGTACAGTTTGATTTTTTATCAAAAGGAAAGAAAGAAAAAGAAAAAAGGAAGAGAAGAAGGGAGGAGGTAAGGAAAGAAAGAAAGAAGAAAAAAGGAAGAAGGTAGGAAGAAGAAAGGAAAGAAGGAAGGAAGGAAGGAAGGAAGGAAGGAAGGAAGGAAGGAAGGAAGGAAGGAGAGGAGTGGAGATGAATGGATAAGAATGTACATGCATATGAAGAACATTTTCCTTCTGTCCAACATTGTCTTAAAACCCCTCCAGGTAAATTCTTAGCTTCAGTCAAACCAACTTATTTACTGCCTAGATGTCCAGAGATAAATTGTCTTTCATATCAAAATCTCTTTGATGTATGCTAGAAACCCTTTATCACAAGTTAAGAAGTAGACTGCCAACACAAATAACAGTATTATGCTTATCATGGATGGACATTCACTGTCAGTGTAAATGAGATATCATGATTCATACCATTCTTTGGCAATGGAAAGTGCAAGAATCAGAGAAATGATATCATCAAATAACCCAATTCTTTCAATCTCTTTTGTATTCTGCAGTGTCACATTATCCTAAGGCTGGGTCTTAGTCCAAATTTTTAGCAGGTACAGGGTCTCCTGGAGCTACCCCTTCCCCATTCATGTCCAATGGAGATGAGACTCAAAGTAATTGGTCTGGCTTAGATGTGACCTAAGTTCCCAACCTTAACATGGAGAACAGGGTGACAGGACACTACCTCTTAAGAAAAGGGTGGTACCAACTTCCCCACAATCATGTCACTTCCAAATTGGACATCTGAGGCTGTTAGGAGGTGGACAGCTGGTGGGGAGTAGTGGATAATATTCTATCATTTATGTCGTAGGCAGAAACATTATTTAAGTGGGGAAAATATGGTCCCCAAATTAAATTCCTTAGGAAGAATGTTTAAAACCCATCTGGTTTGGAGTTGAGTTCCCTAAATTCTCATGGCCAGGGATTTGGCATTTAAAATTAATCATTGATGAGTTAGTAAGCTATAGATATCCCCTATTGTTTATTAGCGGAGATCCCTAGGGTTAGATAAATTACATTTTATAAAAAAAAATATACAGGAAATTCTCCTAACAAACCCAGCTTAAAGTAGAGTTGGGACAAGCTTAGGTAAAACATCAGAAAATTGTGTTAAAAAATAAAATTCTGCTAGTGATAGCCACAACTCATATGTTATTAATAGTTCTGCAAATTCTAATCATAATGTATTCTAATCTATACTTACTCCATAGCTCCCAAACATGAAACCAGTGTACCAAAAACAAACAACCCCCCAAAAAATTAACAGAAATTTTAACTGCATCCTTAAAATCTGGGCTCCAATACTGATTAATCAGGTTAAGACAGTTAATCCTATTTTTAGAAAATGACCTCCTTTTACTTTCTCTCATTCTCTATAAAAATAGTTCCAGAAGTCTCTTGGAGGTGACTTCTTGACTACTTCCATTTAGACATTCCCTGCAGTAATTTCTTTTAAAAAAAGTATTTATTTATTCATGAGACACACACAGAGAGAGAGAGAGAGAGAGAGGCAGAGGGAGAAGCAGGCTCCATGCAGGGAGCCAGATGTGGGACTCGATCCCGATCCCGGGACTCCAGGATGATGCCCTGGGCGGAAGGCAGGCACCAAACCGCTGAGCCACCCAGGGATACCTCCCGCAGCAATTTCTATCACTATTCAAGTCTAAGGCTACTTTGTCTTCCACAATTAGGCTTGGTGATTGATCTTGAAAAGCCCTTATAAGACCCATAGTGTATGTGTGTATAAAAGTTGAATATCAAAAATGGACAATATCAACATCAGCAGAAGAATCTCCAAATCAAAGACAGTTGCAAAGGAGACAAAATAGTAAGTTTCTTCCTTAAGTTTTTGCAAATACGCAATGAAAATTGCATGTTAATTCACTCACATAGTTTTCATTAGCTTGGGTCCTACTCATCTTATGGTGAACGGTGTTGATTGTTTCTGGCAACAACATCCGACAGTTTATTTCACTAGTCTCAATTTATGGCTATTTGAAAATTCTCCCCTTCTTCCATTCCCTCCCAGTCCCTTCTCTTCCCTTCCTTTTTCCTCTTCTTTCCTTGCCTTTCCCTCCCTTTTCACTTCTATCCTTCCTTCCTTTCTCCCCTCTCCTTTCTTTCTTCCTTCCATTTATCAGCATAGGCTTAACTAAATTACGGTGTATCTAAGTTATACTCTGGTGACCTGAAATGTTACCCAAAGGGGTGCAACTTTAGTTCCATCCTTGGTTCCCCACCAGACGTGTTGCGTGGCTTTACACTCCATGTGATCACATTCTGGGGGTAGAAGCTAAACTGCTCTTAATGATTGCTCTGTGTGATGAGACCTCAGGGCTTTCAAAGTCTGAAACATATTGCTTTAGTCTCATTAAGATGTCACTTTGTTCAAATATGAATATATGTCTGCAGTATCTCAATTCTTGGCATATTGCTTTAAAATAATATTGTTTCAAGTTTTTCAGATGACATGGCACTGTTCACAACATGTCCGCAACATCCAGACAAGTTGGAAAATCCTTCCAGACAAACTGATCCACATTTATTTTTCACCACTGGTGACTCATAAGTGAGGGCAGAGCCCTTGGCTTGTTAGTATTTTCTACTCTACACTCAAGTTCATTGAGCATGTCAGTTCAACAATGTGTGATGTGTCAACTTCAAAAATTAAACAAACCAGACAATGCAGCAGTTGTACTACAAAGAACTCCCCCCCCCCCCCCACCAATCTTCCATTGCTAGCAAAACTGCTGTGACTTTTGTTCCCCACGATCCCACTTCTGGCTCAATTCCAATTTCTGTTTTCTGTTTATTCATAAGAAACTTGTTTTATCAGCTGAGCAGAAAAACTGTACTTAGAACACAATATTATATAGGTACTTGTTATATAAAATAAATAAAAGTAAATAATCTGCATAATTATATTTTTAGCTTAGAAGCTTAAGTATTTTACACACATATAGATCTATTTAGGTATTCAATTGATATTCACTCACGAATTAATGCCTATGTATATAACATCATTTGATAGTAAAAGTATCTATGTCATTATTTTCCCCCTCTATGTTTAGTATGCAATGGATAGCCAGTGGCCAAGAAGTTTATTTATTTATTTTTTTTTTTTTTTTTTTTTGGCCAAGAAGTTTAAAAGCTTTGGTAGCTTTCTCTCACTTAATTCTTGTCTCATTATGTAAATGTTTCCTTTTTGATCCAGGGTTACCAAAAATTTAAGGTGTTCTTTTTTTCTTTTAGAAAAATACTTGTCATATATAAAAGGAGATGATTGTTCTTCATAAAATTGAATTACTTGTTACACATGTCCAAATCCAAGAACCTCATTTCCATATGATGCTCTTTGGTATAAAAGCGAATGTCCAAAAGTAGAACTATAATTTAAAGGCATGCTTAAGGGGCACCTGGATGACTCAGTCAGTTAAGTGTCTGCCTTCAGCTTGAGTCATGATCCCAGGGTCCTGGGATCGAGGCCCATGTTGGGCTCCCTGCTCAGCAGAGAGCCTGCTTCTCCCTCTCCCTCAGCTACTCTCCCTGCTTGTGCTCTCTCTGTCAAATAGATAAAATCTTTAAAAAAATTTTTTAAATAAAGGCCTACATAATACGTTGTGTACATCTATGTGTGTACATGCAAGAAAATGTGGCAAACTTGAAAGCATTGAATTTGGGGTTTTATACTTCCATTCATTGCTCTAAAGGAAAAAGATTCATGCATGGTTGGTTAGTTTCTGGACTCTCCTTTGAGGCACAGAATTCCAGTAATAAAACAACAGAAAAACTGAAAGAAAACAGAGAAGCTTCTGCTCCATTAACAAACTGCCAAGCTAAAGAGGGAAAATGAGAAATATGAACAATCTGTCTTGGTCTGGATTTGGGAAACAGTCATAAGGAACATCAGCTTGAGTTAGAGAGATGTGGAAGAGTGAGCCTGAAGAAAAAATAAAATAAAATAAGAATATTTAAGACATTTTGATTTGCTTTATAAATAGCACTTGCTATTTTCATGAATCAAAAAACAGATGTTAAATTGTTTTTAATTTTTTTTTTTTGCATGGTAAGTTGATAATTTTTTCCTATAACCTTCTCATGTCAAGACAGGGCAATAAGCAATAGGCTATTATGCAAGTTACATACACTGATATGTACATTTACAAGCTTCTAATAGTGGTTACTTCCCATGAAGACTGAGGAGAGATAAAGGCCTATCTATATATTTAATCTGTGCATCGCCACATAATGAATATTTTACATAAGCATACATTACTCTTTTTAATTTGAAAATAAATAAGTTTTGTATAGTTTATTACCTTCACAACATTGACATTTTGTTAATCTCACTGGTAATTATCATTCCATAAAGAGACAATTATCACTTTCAGGATAATCACTTAGAAGATAAGAATAGCAGTAGCAAAAAATACACTTTAACCAATTCTATGGCAGAAGATTCTAGGAATTTTTACATTAACTCAAATTCACATGAACATCTATCTAAGGTCCCTACCACTGCCCTGCATCCTCCCCACAAAAATGTTTTGTAAAAATGGTCTTGTTTTATTTTTAAATTTTTAATAGAAGTATAGTTGGCATCTAATATTGTATTAGTTTTAGGGGTATGATATAGTGATTGATTTATATAAATTACGAAATGCTCACCATGGTAAGTGTAGTTACCATCTGTCACCATCAAAAATTATAACAATATTCTTGACAATATTCCCTTGCTGTACTTTTCATCCCATGCATGATTTATTTTATAACTAAAAGTTTGTACCTTTTAATCTTCTTCCCCTATTTCGCCTCCCCCCTTCCTCCACTCACCTACCCTCTGTCAACCAACCACTTGGTTCTCTGTTTATGAGTCTATTTCTATTTTTGTTGAGGCTTTTTGTTATTTTTGTTGTTGTTGATTTTGTTTTGGTTTTTAGACACAAGTATGATGAAATCATATAGTATTTTCTTTCTTTGTCTGAGTTATTCCATTTAGCATGATGCCCTCTGGGTCTGTTCATGTTGTCTCAAACAATAAGATTTTGATTCAATTATTTCTAATTGGTGTTGGTTCCCATGGGACCATAATTCATCACATAATTAATCATAATTCATCAGAGTTTTATGCCATATCTGTACATGTTGCCAAAAATTCTCAAGTTTGTAATCAGTTCTTAGAAGCACTCCATCTCCTTTGATTTCAAATACATTTTCTTACATACACCCTATTGAAAATGACTAGGAAGAGTCACAGATGGAAAACACTGAGATGTGTTACTGAAATAATTTTTTTTTAAATATCTTGTTTAAGAAAAAAAAAAATCTTGTTTTAGGGGCGGTCCAGGTGGCTCAGTGGTTTAGCGCCGCCTTCAGCCCAGGGCGTGATCCTGGAGACCCGGGATCGAGTCCCACGTGGGGCTTCCCGCCTGGAGCCTGCTTCTCCCTCTGCCAGTGTCTTTGCCTCTCTCACTCTCCCATGAATAAATAAATAAAACCTTTAAAAAAATAAATAAAATAAAATATCTTGTTTTAGATATCTTAGGTGCTCCTTCTTTATGCTGAAGAATTTTCAAATAACAATACTACTAGATAACAATGAAAGCTTTCATGTACATAGAGTACATATTAAATATTACATCCATGTCTGCTACACAGATTATAATAAAATTGTAGAGAAGTAGCATATCCCTCACCACAGAGATATTAACACAAATCAACTATTTTTAGGCTACTTCTCCTTGAAAAAAAAAAAATAAGCCACTTTTGCAGAGGTATATGCTGTGTAACAACACAGATTTACATCTTATCTCCCACAAATATTTGAAAAAGGGAAGTCAAAGATCATTTTTTATTGCTTAGAAGATCAAACCAGTAGAGTGTACTTCTCTGTGTGTCTCTTTTTGTATGGTTTAGGTTCAAAGTGATTAGGAATTAGAAATCTTGGTATCAGATGAGTATCAAGAATAGAATGGAATTCCCAAATCATGGTATAATAATAGGTAATCATACAGATATTTTCGGTAACTAAGACTCTAATCCTATACCCAATAATGTAGAGAATTAATTTTGTGACTTATTGGAAAAGTCTCTTAAACATACTAAGTATCAACATAATTTTTCTAATTTATGGGAAAAGTTTATGCTCATTTGAAAAAAAAAATCATCATATGGAGTGAGAGTCGATGCCAATGAAGAGAATATAACCAGCAGAATGCCAGCAAGATTAAAAGATAAAGAACATCTTCTAAAGAGAGCTCTCGGGGATCCCTGGGTGGCTCAGCGGTTTGGCGCCTGCCTTTGGCCCAGGGCGCGATCCTGGAGACCCGGGATCGAATCCCACGTCGGGCTCCCAGTGCATGGAGTCTGCTTCTCCCTCTGCCTGTGTCTCTGCCTTTCTCTCTCTCTATGTCTCTCATAAATAAATGAATAAAATCTTAAAAAAAAAAAACATGCTTTTAAAAAAAATAAATAAAAATGAAGAGAGCTCTCCTTCAATTCAACCCCTCTAACACTCCAGTTCTCTCAACACAAACAAACAGAAATTTGGCATATCAGCACCAGTATTCCCTTGGTTATGTCAAGGCTAAAATTAAACAATGGATGAGAATATGGTTTGAAACTAAAAATACATAATATGTAAGCATAAAACATCATTATAGTGACACTGAACAATAGTGAGGATCGATATGACTGTTTTCTCTGACATCAAATTTAGATGTGCTTCTAAACTTTACAGACAGCTAAAATTATACATCTCTGCATTTGCATATCCTTTTGTTTAAATATCTCATCAACCATGTTTTGAACATGTTCTAAACAGTCTTTTGGGTAGTAATTTTCAAGATATGAAACTTTCTATAGAAAAATGATGTTTATTTTATTTGTCTATAATTCATCTTTGTGTGAGCTTTAATTTCTAGTGTAGCAGGTGTTATGGGCTGAATTGTATACCTCTAAAATTTGTGGGTTGAAGTCCTATACCCCTGTAGTTCAGAGAGTGACTGTATTTGGAGATAGGGCCGTTAAAGAGGTGATTAAATTAAAATGAAGCCTGGAGGATGGGCCCTGACCCAGTCTGACTGGTGTCCTTATAAGAAGAGGAAATTTGGGTATGCACCGAGGCACAAGGGTGCACTCATACAGAGGAAAGACAGTGGTGATAGGGAGAAAGCAGTCATCTACAAACCAAGGATAGAGGCCCAAAAGGAACCAACCTTAATGACATCTTGATCTCAGGCTTCTAACCTCCAGAACTATGAGAAGATAATTTTTGTTGTTTCAGCCATTCAGTCTCTAGTAATTTGTTAAGGCAACCCTAGCAAACTAACACACCAGGATCTGAGGGAAGGGTCATCGTATGTATTGTAGTATATCCATATCAAGTATCTATAATGAATTTATAAACCATGGTTATTTTATGCCCACACCTGTTTCTCAAAACAGCAGCATATTCACATTTTGGCAGATTTTTCTATATTTAAAATTCAAAAGTCACATTTAAAATTAGGTTTTAGCTAAAAAAAAAAAAAAAAAAAAAAAAAAAATTAGGTTTTAGCTCCAGGCTTTCTGTGTATTCCATCAAGAAGACACAAGTTACTAATGAAAAAGTCCTAAGGGCCCCGTCTGCTGCTTCAGCCTCTGGTACGAGCCAGTGGGCACAGCCAGGGGCAAAGGAGCCTTTGACAACCACAGGTTCAAAGTTGATTCATTCTGCTCTCCCACCCCTGCCCATGACTCTCCTCTGTAACAATACATCAAATGAGGTCATTCCAAAGGGTTCAGAGACAAATTACTCCTCGGGTAAGTGCTTTGGTAAAGCTTGCTATTTATGGGAATCACTCCTCATTTCCCATCATTATTATACCTGTGACTTTAAGAGTCTGTGAGTTTTGGCCCAAAGGAGAAAACAAATGCCCTTTTTTACAGACAGGGTTTCTACAGATGTCTTTTATGAGTTGATGGGACCTTCTCAGAATTTTGCTTCCCAGCCCCTATCTCACATAAGCAGTGCAAATACCCATATCCTTAGTCCATATATGTGTATAGGATCCATTTTGCTATTTATCTTTTTCTTCATCCAAGGCTGTATTTGTTGTGGGTGATAAAATGCAAGTAGAAAATTTTAAAAGCTTCCACCTCAAACCTAATTAAAATGTCTGTTTATCACCAAACATAACAAGCCATAAATTATATGGATGTCTCAGTTTATTTGGTTCTGCAACTATGTCACTTTGATCGATATAAATTTGACTTCACTCGTGTATTGCAACAGTCTTGAAAGTGACAGTTCGGTGATATTTTCTCTCCCAGAAGATTTTTTTTTTTAAGATAAAGGAAAACATAGATGGAGGGCTGTCTCAATAGGAAGTTTAGAAGCAAAGGGCAGGCAGTCCCCAAAGCAGGTAAGACAGGCTTGTAAAGAAATGTCAAATAGGGTAAGGGATTATGAGAAACGTAGGGTAGCCACGGAGTCCTGCCATCATATTTCTACTGCATATTGCAAAAAAAAACAGGAATAATAATAATAGGGGAGTGATAAAAGACGGTAAGTTTTTACCTAAAGGGAGAAACCCCACAGAAATGTGTTTGAGGATTCACCAAAGTAAAATCAAAGAAGGATCCTCTGGCCATTTCTGAGGGATGGACAAGGAAATATTATGGAAACAAGACTGAAATAGTAATAACAGAGAAGACAAAAAATAGAAATGCAGACTAATATTGAAATTTGACAATAAATAAAACCTCTTACACCTACCCCTAATGCTTGTGTTAGTTTTTTTTTTTTTTTGGATAATACGCAAATGCTGTTTTTTAAATAACTTAATCTCCTATTGAAAATTCCCAAATAGAGTTGAACGAGCACCACTGCCTTTGCTGAAGAAAAGGGTGATAAGATTCAATAAACTTTCCTTCCTTGAGTTCTCAAACGCAAGGTGGTCAGTATAGATTTCTGAACACCTAAGGAACAGGATAACCTCCTTTCCTCATTAAAACATAAAAAACATGCTTCAGTTTGTCTGGATTTCATGAAGTCTGGCCTGCAGGTATAGAGTTGGTATGTGCTAGGGGCCACAGTTTGTTTGAACTCAGCAGTCTTTATGGTCTATTTTAATTAATTTTCTTTGTCACATTCCATATATTTCCTTTACTGCATTCAAGGGACTATGTAGAAGTGCCCCAGGGTGACTAATTTAACACCTGAAATTTCCATTATTTTTTTTAACGTCTCAGATTGACCAGCAGGCAATGATGTGCATGAGAGCGGCAGAGAAAAATACCCATACCAGGCATTCTGTTTAGGATAAGTTTGCATTAAAAGCTCTTAATAACGATAGCTTATTTCCTTTGAAGTTCCTGAGCAGGACCTCTTGTAATTCCCTGTGTTGCTTTTATTTAGCCAGAATATATAGCCGCCCTGATGTTTGTTCTCAGTTCAAATCTCATTAGCTTGGTGTTTGCATTCACTACTTATGTAATGATGAAGGATTTTTGATTTGAATAAGGCCGCTGGGAATATGTACATGTGCACGTGTACATGATTTGATTAGCAATCCTTGCTGTGGTTATGACAGAGAGGCAGAAAAATGAAGATATGATAGTAAATCCCAACCTCCAGTCCAGGGTGATGACACCTGGGGAAACGTCACACAACAGAGCCTCAATCCCCTTTCTAGCTATGGAAGGACCAAGAGTGCTTTCATCACAGGACTACGTGGATCCAATGAAAGAATAGGTGGAAAGGTACCAAGAAAACTGGAAAGCAATATAAGACAGATCATGAGGTGTTGGAGTCACACAGACGTGGATCTGAAGCTCGTTTCCCCCACTTACTAGAGGCTGACTTCTTTTTGCCTTGGTGTTTCTCATCTGTAAAATGGAGATGCTAGTGCCTCTTTTCTGGGGTTATTGTGAGGCATGAAAAATTCATACCAAGCATTAAATAATACCATAACTGAACTAGTATTCAGTTAGCGAATAGTTATATTATTCTTTGAGGATGAAGTTTTCCTACCTCTGATGGACATCCTGCGTAGAGAAGCAGAAGCTTCTCTCCACTTAATCATTCATGACTTCAAATGCTAGGGAAGGGTCTCTCTCATGTTTCTCAATGGTCTGTTCAACAAAATCAGTGATCACAATCAAGGAATTAGTTGCCTTGCTGGTGGCGTGGGTTACATGAGTTCCTGTGCATTCATAGGCCAGAACTGAGTGGGAGGGACTAGATAAACCACTGCTTAGTTTCTGAAAATAAGGGTGGAAAAAAAAGTAGCCCAACACATATTTAGTCTAATGAGATCCAGAATTTGTCGGTTTAGCTGAGCAGGCAAAACAGGATCCAGAACAAATTAATGAACAAAGAAATGAAAAATGAATAAATGAGAAAAAATTAGATACACTAATTATGCAAGTGAGCTATAAGGAAAAAATGATTTAAACACATGGGAAGCATTAAGGCAACTGCTATAGGTAATTGTCAGGCGCGGTAGAAGGAGGGACACCCCCAGAAGAGAAGTGGGTGAAGATGGAAAGGATTAGACTTAATTAAAGTGAATCATCCTTCATTGTAGGACCTCAAGAACTAGTGTCCTCATTTATGTGCACATCTATTTACTTCCCATCATTGCCTTTATCATCACTCACACTTCACCTAAAAATAAGGCTATCACACCAGTCTTCTAAATTGATGATTTTTAAAATTTGCCTAGACTGCTAGGCACCTCTAGATCTATTAGAGATGTCTGTTTATTTTATTTTTTAAGACTTATTTATTTGAGAGAGAATGAGCACCCTGAGGAGCAGAGGAAGAGGGAGAAGCAGACTCTCTGCTGAGCAGGAGCCGGACTTTGGGGCTCGACCCCAGGACCCTGAGATCACAACTTGAGCAGAAGGCAGATGCTTAACCAGTTAAGCCACCCAGACATCCCTATTTTTATTTTTTTAAGATTTACTTATTTATTTCAGAAGGAGAGAGAGAGAGTGAACATGATCAGGAGGGGCAGAGGGAGAGAGAAATTCAAGCAGACTGCATGCTGAATGCAGAGCCCATTGGAGCCCTTGACCTCATGACCCTGAGATCCTGACCTGAACCGAAATCAAGAGTCAGATGCTCAACTGACTATGCCACCTCGGTACAGGTGCCCCTAGAGGTATCTTTTTAAAATGAATGGTCAGGTTTATTCCTAAGTATCTTATGCTTTTGGGTGCAATTGTAAATGGGATTGACTCCTTAATTTCTCTTTCTTCAGTCTCATTGTTAGTGTATAGAAATGCCATTGATTTCTGGGCATTGATTTTGTATCCTGCCACGCTACCAAATTGCTTTATGAGTTCTAGCAATCTTGGTGTGGAGGCTTTTGGGTTTTCTATGTAGAGTATCATGTCATCGGCGAAGAGGGAGAGTTTGACTTCTTCTTTGCCAATTTGAATGCCTTTAATGTCTTTTTGTTGTCTGATTGCTGAGGCGAGGACTTCCAGAACTATGTTGAACAGCAGTGGTGAGAGTGGACATCCCTGTCTTGTTCCTGATCTTAGGGGAAAGGCTCCCAGTGCTTCCCCATTGAGAATGATATTTGCTGTGGGCTTTTCGTAGATGGCTTTTAAGATGTCGAGGAAAGTTCCCTCTATCTCAACACTCTGAAGGGTTTTGATCAGGAATGGATGCTGTATTTTGTCAAATGCTTTCTCTGCATCTAATGAGAGTATCATGTGGTTCTTGGTTTTTCTCTTGCTGATATGATGAATCACATTGATGGTTTTACGAGTGTTGAACCAGCCTTGTGTCCCGGGGATAAATCCTACTTGGTCATGGTGAATAATTTTCTTAATGTGTTGTTGGATCCTATTGGCTAGTATCTTGTTGAGAATTTTTGCATCCATGTTCATCAGGGATATTGGTCTGTAATTCTCCTTTTTGGTGGGGTCTTTGTCTGGTTTCGGAATTAAGGTGATGCTGGCCTCATAGAACGAATTTGGAAGTGCTCCATCTCTTTCTATCTTTCCAAACAGCTTTAGTAGAATAGGTATGATTTCTTCTTTAAACGTTTGATAGAATTCCCCTGGGAAGCCATCTGGCCCTGGACTCTTGTGTCTTGGGAGGTTTTTGATGACTGCTTCAATTTCCTCCCTGGTTATTGTCCTGTTCAGGTTTTCTATTTCTTCCTGCTCCAGTTTTGGTAGTTTGTGGCTTTCCAGGAATGCGTCCATTTCTTCTAGATTGCCTAATTTATTGGCGTAGAGCTGTTCATAATATGTTTTTAAAATCATTTGTATTTCCTTGGTGTTGGTAGTGATCTCTCCGTTCTCATTCATGACTTTATTAATTTGAGTCTTCTCTCTCTTCTTTTTAATAAGGTTGGCTAATGGTTTATCTATCTTATTAATTCTTTCAAAGAACCAACTCCTGGTTCTGTTGATCTGTTCCACAGTTCTTTTGGTCTCAATATCATTGAGTTCTGCTCGAATTTTAATTAACTGTCTTCTTCTGCTGGGGGTGGGGTCTATTTGTTGCTTTTTCTCTAGTTCCTTTATGTGTAAGGTGAGCTTTTGAATTTGAGATCTTTCCAGTTTTTGAATGGATGCTTGTATTGCGATGTATTTCCCCCTCAGGACTCCTTTTGCTGCATCCCAAAGATTTTGAACGGTTGTATCTTCATTCTCATTAGTTTCCATGAATCTTTTTAATTCTTCCTTAATTTCCTGGTTGACCTTTTCATCTTTTAGCAGGATGGTCCTTAACCTCCACGTGTTTGTGGTCCTTCCATACTTCTTGTTGCGATTAAGTTCTAATTTCAAGGCATTATGGTCTGAGAATATACAGGGGACTATCCCGATCTTTTGGTAAAAGATCTATACCCTAAAAACTATAGAACACTTCTGAAAGAAATTGAGGAAGACACAAAGAGATGGAAAAATATTCCATGCTCATGGATTGGCAGAATTAATATTGTAAAAATGTCAATGTTACCCAGGGCAATTTACACGTTTAATGCAATCCCTATCAAAATACCATGGACTTTCTTCAGAGAGTTAGAACAAATTATTTTAAGATTTGTGTGGAATCAGAAAAGACCCCGAATAGCCAGGGGAATTTTAAAAAAGAAAACCATAGCTGGGGGCATCACAATGCCAGATTTCAGGTTGTACTACAAAGCTGTGGTCATCAAGACAGTGTGGTACTGGCACAAAAACAGACACATAGATCAATGGAACAGAATAGAGAATCCAGAAGTGGACCCTGAAATGTACGGTCATCTAATATTCGATAAAGGAGGAAAGACTATCCATTGGAAGAAAGACAGTCTCTTCAATAAATGGTGCTGGGAAAATTGGACATCCACATGCAGAAGAATGAAACTGGACCACTCTCTTTCACCATACACAAAGATAAACTCAAAATGGATGAGAGATCTAAATGTGAGACAAGATTCCATCAAAATCCTAGAGGAGAACACAGGCAACACCCTTTTTGAACTTGGCCACAGTAACTTCTTGCAAGATACATCCACAAAGGCAAAAGAAACAAAAGCAAAAATGAACTATTGGGACTTCATCAAGATAAGAAGCTTTTGCACAGCAAAGGATACAGTCAACAAAACTAAAAGACAACCTACAGAATGGGAGAAGATATTTGCAAATGACATATCAGATAAAGGGCTAGTTTCCAAAATCTATAAAGAACTTATTAAACTCAACACCAAAGGAACAAACAATCCAATCATGAAATGGGCAAAAGACATGAAGAGAAATCTCACAGAGGAAGACATGGACATGGCCAACAAGCACATGAGAAAATGCTCTGCATCACTTGCCATCAGGGAAATACAAATCAAAACCACAATGAGATACCACCTCACACCAGTGAGAATGGGGAAAATTAACAAGGCAGGAAACAACAAATGTTGGAGAGGATGCGGAGAAAAGGGAACCCTCTTACACTGTTGGTGGGAATGTGAACTGGTGCAGCCACTCTGGAAAATTGTGTGGAGGTTCCTCAAAGAGTTAAAAATAGACCTGCCCTACGACCCAGCAATTGCACTTTTGGGGATTTACCCCAAAGATTCAGATGCAGTGAAACGTCGGGACACCTGCACCCCGATGTTTCTATCAGCAATGGCCACAATAGCCAAACTGTGGAAGGAGCCTCGGTGTCCATCGAAAGATGAATGGATAAAGAAGATGTGGTTTATGTATACAATGGAATATTACTCAGCAATTAGAAACGACAAATACCCACCATTTGCTTCAACGTGGATGGAACTGGAGGGTATTATGCTGAGTGAAATAAGTCAATCGGAGAAGGACAGTGTATGTTCTCATTCATTTGGGGAATATAAATAATAGTGAAAGGGAATATAAAGGAAGGGAAAAGACATGTTGGGAAATATCAGGAAGGGAGACAGAACATAAAGACTCCTAACTCGGGGAAACGAACTAGGGGTGGTGGAAGGGGAGGAGGGCGGGTGTTGGAGGGGAATGGGTGACGGGCACTGAGGTGGACACTTGATGGGATGAGCACTGGGTGTTTTTCTGTATGTTGGTAAATTGAACACCAATAAAAATTAATTAAAAAATAAAAATAAAATAAAATAAAATAAAATAAAATAAAATGAATGGTCAATTCACATTTATTTATTGAGGATATGCTATGGGTCATAGGGGATAGAAATAAACTCTGAAGAGGAAAATTCTATCTACCAAAATAAAGCTATAATCCAAATGGGGATACACATATTAGTGTTGTCCTTTGTTTTTTTTTAAGTGTGAGAAAAGAAGATTGCACTGAAAATAACAAACTTTCTCCTCCAGTTTACTGAGTAACTACTATACTCCTACTGTGCATTGAGAATTATGATATATAATCAACTTACAGTTACTGAAACAGAAAATTGGAAAGGGCTCCCCATTCAACAAAGTTGCTATACACATATCTACACCTCTACATAAATTTTCTGTGCTGATTTCTGTAGGCTTTGTTCCTTTCTCATACACATAAAGAGATACAGTCTTTTCTCACTCTTCTTTCTCTCTTTCCCATTAATGCAACTTTTATTCCCATATGTAATCTTCCACTTTACCAAACATAAGACTCTCTCTTTCATTCAACCTATCTTCCTGAAATCAGCAGGATAATTGTGGGAAACCACAAACAATCCACCCTGTAATGGAAATAAAAATAAAACCACTCAATTTTGTTAGAAAAATAATTCACTATCGAGCCAAGGAAATCTATCATTAGGCTTAGTTGTTAATCAATTTTCCTGCTTTCTAGACAAGATCTGAATCAATCCCCAGTACTAGATTATGAGTCCCTATTTTCCGTGACTTTTGCATTTATTACTATGTACATTGCGAATAAGCCTCCTACCCTGTCATTTTATTATTTTATTGCTTGTTCTCTGTGCGCATATTTTTACTTTAACAGTTTGTTACTTATTTTTCATATGAATTGAGTCAATTATGGTTAATTATTTATTTGTCTTTGTCCTATAGATGACTAATTTGAAATTGAGTGCCAGTCAGTGTGAATTGTTAGGGTCACAAAGCCAATGTATTTGGTTGGTTCAGCTAAATGTTCTTAGAAACTGCTCCCAAATTTCAGAGGCTTAACACAATAGAGGCTCATTTCTCACTCATGTAACACATCAGTGCAGGTGTTTGATGGAGACTTGAGGATCCTGGCTCCTTCCATCTGTGACTTCATCATTCCCTAGGGCCTTATTATTCTGTCCTAGATCTCTGCATCCAGATGGAAATGGGAGGAAAAGAGAATGTGGAGAATCATGCAAGAGCATTTATGGGCCAGGCCTGGAGGTGGGGAATATCACTCCCATTCCCACTCCATTAGCCAAGACTCAGTCAACCTGCCATATATAACGGAAGGCAGGAAGGGACATGCAGGCTACCTTGAGCCCTGTGGGAAAGTAAAGTATGCTTGATGAACAATTAGCCAACTTCTTTCTGCCATGGTCTGTACCTTAGGAAATAAAATATCCATTTTATTGTCCCCACACCAGAAAATACACACATCTTCTTCTCCAGGGAGCCAACGTAAAGACCCGTCTAGTTGTTGTACCCAGTTAGAAGTCCAAGAGAAAAATGTAGTCCTCAGGAGCTCTTCGTGGTGTAATGATGTATGAAGTAAAATGGTACATTATCCACCATTTGCAAAAACCCAGTATACAATATTAAAATAAGGAGGGGATGATTCAGTGAGCTTCTTCAACTGGAAAAAGGAAGATTAGAAAAAAACAGCAGACATTGGTCCATGTTTTTCTGAAATCCTGCTGAGTTAACATTAGGAGAGACCTCTAACCAGAAGGTATGGAAAATTCATCAATTGGACCAGATCCTGCTCTCTGAGAGACACTCCATTGTCTCTTATTTTCAGTAGTCCCTGGATCTTCCCTCTGGAATGTTCTTCATTTTCCATTATTCTTCATGTACATCAGCTAAACCACTACCACATATTTTAGGTTCTTGTTATAGGTTATCTCAATTGGAAGTACTAATTTCTGTGTTAGCATAGGCTAACTGCTGTAACAAACAACTCCAAATTTGCTATGACTTGACACAGTAAGTTATGTCATTCCCATTTAAAGAACAGTTCATTGTTGCTCTTCATTGGGTACCCTTAAAATATGATAACTCAAAGACACTGGGTGTTTCTGTCCTTAGATTCTGCTGACCTTGGGTCATTAGGGCTCTCTGCAACTAGCCTCCAGACTGAAGAAAATAGAGAATCATGTGTCGCTTTTATCAGTCAGATCTAAACAGTTGCGTGTGTCACATTCACTCACATTCAATTGGTAAGAACTCTTCATACGATCTCAACTAACTGGAAAGATAATGAGTAAAATACTATAACTCTGAACTTAGGAAAAGAGAAATAGTTTGGTGGACTACCAGCCAGTCTTTGTTTGTAAATATTTATATATAGGCCCTTAATGATTAACTTTATAGTTTTTCCATGTTTCCTCCCAATTTCATCTAAAACTCAACATCTCCATTAAGCTTTTCTTCACTAAAATTATTAGCTCTGGTCAAACATCACAGCCCAGAAAGGTACAATTTCAATTATTTTCACTTTTATATAACTTAAAAATATATATTGGCACCAAAAACTATATGGCCCTGAACCACATTTCAAGGAGCCATCAGCCCTCTAGGTATTATGTCTAGCTGAAAGTGCTCTTGACTCACTTACCTGCAAAATAGAAGTAGGTAGAGTTGTTGTCAAGTTAGTATGCATTATTAAATATCCATAGAGCTTTGGAAAATACAAATTTATTCAGAATTGCATTTAAACTTTTAAAACAAATTGTTCAGAGGTGCTTAACAGAATCTCCCTAAATATTATAAGATCAGTCTTAAGTTAATCCAGATTTTTTAGAGAAGTTTAGCAAGTATATTTACAAGTTGATATATTAACCACCACCTTATTTCCACACTGTTTCCTTAAACTTTGGGAGTTTTTTGATTAGACATCTCCATGAAAATATTCACTGGGATAGATTAATAAACTAAAACAATAAACTTTATTTTTAAAGACTTATTTATTTAAGAGAGAGAGCAGGGAGAGGGAGGGGGAAAGGGAAAGAGAGAAAGAGAAAGAGAGAATCTCAAGCAGACTCCCCACAGAGTGCAGAGGCCAACATGGAACTCAATCTCACCACCCTGAGACCATGACCTGACCCCAAATCAAGAGTCGGATGCTTAGTTGAGCCACTCAAGTGTTCTCAAGTTTTTAAGACTTAGATAAGTACTATATATTTATTAGTGAGCATTATAAAATACAGAAAAAGTTGAGAAAATGAAAATCAATTAAAACAATTAAATTGGGCAGCCCCAGTGGCTCAGTGGTTTAGCTCTGCCTGCAGCCCACAGCGTGGTCCTGGAGACCCAGGATCAAGTCCCACCTCAGGCTCCCTGCATGGAGCCTACTTTTCCCTCTCCCTGTGTCGCTGCCTCTCTTTCTCTCTCTCTCTCTCTGTGTGTGTGTGTTTCTCATGAATAAATAAAAATCTTACAAAAAAAATAAAAATCTTAAAAAAATAAACAATTAAATTTTACAATTTAATTGTAAAAATTAAAACAATCTTTATCCTCCATATAACTCTTTAAAAAATTAGAAATAAACATATTAATATTTTAAGTATTTAAATATAATGTCCATATTTTATTTTACTTATTATATTATTGATATTTCCCTTGACATTCAATGTTCTTAGAAGTGAGAATATTTAATAACAATAGCATTTTTGACAAGTGAATGCAGGATTCTACTATTGCCTTAAGTTTGGATATGTAGATTGTTTTCCTTTTTTCTTTTTAAGATTTATTTATTTATTTGAAAGAGAAGAGAGGGCAAGAGAGAGAATCTTAAGCAGACTCCTGCTGAGTGCACAGTGGGATTTGCTCTTAGGACCCTGAGATCGTGACCTGAGCCAAAAACAAGAGTAGATGCTCAACCAACTAAGCCACCTAGGCATCGCAAGATAATTTTTATTTTTCTATTCTTACAAATGATGTCATAGCAAATAAACATGCTTTCCTGGACATCCTTCTATAAATCTGAGTATATCCACATATAAATGTTTAGGATTGTAATATGCTTATTTTTGAACTATTTTTTTTTTTTATTTTAACCTACAAGGGTCTGAGGTTATCAATCAATCCCTTTTTACCTTAATGTTGTGATGCCTCATCTAATTTAATCACCCTGAGTTCTACAAATAATCATACTGCCAATCAGATAAATGTTATATGTATTGTCTTAATGATTGGATGCTTTTTAAAATGTACTTTTAATCTAACTTAATGTGATTTGTGCATTTTTTAAAGCATTCCATTGACAATGAGTGTTTAGTGTTTTAATAATTAAGACTACCAATAAAATATACAACCACAACTATTGAGAATTGCATGATATGTAGTGAATATCTGTATATAGTGAATTTTGATATGAAAATATGAATATTATAAAATACTACTTTCTATGTATATGTATTTCAGGTGCTTATAAAATATTTCTAATATTTGTGTGTATATATCTCCTTATCTACATAGAAGCTGTTTTATAAGTATAGATATGTTTCTATTAAAAATTTCAGTGTGTAGCTGCAATACATATGCATTCTTTAAAACATATATAACATGTTAACACATTTACATCTTTATCTTTCTTTTTTTTTAATTTATTTATTTATTTACGATAGTCACACAGAGAGAGAAAGAGAGAGAGAGAGAGAGGCAAAGACACAGGCAGAGGGAGAAGCAGGCTCCATGCACCGGGAGCCCGACGTGGGATTCGATCCCGGGTCTCCAGGATCACGCCCTGGGCCAAAGGCAGGCGCCAAACCGCTGCACCACCCAGGGATCCCCACATCGTTATCTTTCTTTAAAACCTTATAGGTCTTTATAAATGCCTTAATTCAGACTGATATATATGATCTGGAAATGAGAATAATTTGAAATTAGAATAAACTTTTGAATAAATATTTATCAATCATTTAAAACAACGAATAAAGTTATTACCAATGTATTTTTTTTGCCTATATGATTGAAGGTCCAAAATCTATGTTTCACACATGGTGTAAGTTTAATTAATAGAAGCATCATTCCTCCTACAGAACAATTTTACGACTTCCATTTATGTCCTTGGTTCTCATAGTTTTGTTAGTCAAATATCTTCAATCCTATGAGCCTATGTTTTCAACAATATCTGTAAGTTTTGGAAATGAAAGATTGAAAAAAAAGAAAAGAAAATGAAAGAATGTATATTTTATTTCTGCTCCAAAATCTTATTGCATTTATTATATATTTTAATTAAGTTAATCGTTTTATAAAATTTGTTTTTCACTATTTATGAAATTATTCTTTATTGTATTGTTTTGATTAAATTACTGTTTCCCTTATTAAGTACATTTAAGTAGAGGCTTCAGAACTAGGTTTAAAGAACTGAGTTTTTCAACACAACTTCCACAAGGGCTCAATTTTTCTTTGCAGATCTTTTTTATATTATGTCTCTTCAAACATGGCTTGTCACTTTTCTACCACCTTCCTTCTTTTTAAACTATACAGTTGCATAAACAAATAGATGCACTCCAATTCCTAATCTACAAAGTTCTTATTTATTCAGGAAAAGCCAACTCAAAAACTTGCATCAGGAAATATCACTGATGATTCCAATTATTCCAACCCATATAGGAAAGACCTTGGTTTCAGGGTCCTTATCTCTGAAATGGGAATTACCAGAAGTTTCCCTCCAGGGAAATTTCTGAGCATCCTCAATCATTTGTGCATCAGCAAATGCTTTCTTTTCAGGTAGTATCATGGCTCCATAGTCACATGCTAATTGATCTTTATTAATAAATCATCACTTACTTTATACTATGGTCCTGGGGGAATGTAAGTTTCTCAATGGCATACAATAAGTCACCATCATCTTTTATTCCTGGGTATTTCCTAAGAAAGAACTTTGACCTAAGAGCACTCAACAAATGCTAAATAAATGAAAAACTAAATGATTGAATGAACTAGCATAGCAACATTCGATCAGAAAGAGACTGTTTATACACTGGTCCCATATATTAATTCCAACAAAATTTATTTTGTTTCTGGAGTTTTTCATACCCTCTTGCTTAGAATAGCAGATGGTTGATTACGGGATCAAGTAAAATAGCTTGCCAATCCCCATCAAAGTTTCAAAATAAGAAAAAAACTTGTACAATTTTTGAGTGTGTTTACCCGTAGGTAACAAATGTTTAGAGTTGGTGCATTCTAAGGGACAACCACTAGAAGAAATTATAGAATGACATTTCTTCAAGATACATAGAGAATTGGGGCACAGGGGTAATTCAGTGGTTGAGTCTGTGCCTGTGATTCAGGTCATGGTCACTAAGTCCTGGAATCGAGTCCCACATGAGGCTCCCATAGGGAGCCTACTTCTCTTGCCTGTGTCTCTGCCTCTTTCTGTGTGTCTCTCATGAATAAATAAAATAATATCTTTAAAAAAATAGACAATTTTAATTAATATCTAGAACTTCAGCTTTTAGGGTCATCTAACTAGGACTGCCCTGTATTTCATCAAAGCTAATCCTTCTGAAATGTTTTATCTAATGGCAGCACAATAGATGTTAGCCAGAGAATAACTACGTGCTCTGAGGAGTTATTCTCTTGTCCTTTTCTTCTTCCTCACTGCAGTCTGAAAAGTAACCTAAAAAGTTTTAGAGTAGAACTGACGTAAATATGACAGTCTTAATAGTGCTACTATAAATATTTAACTTGATTCTCTCAGTTAAGAGAGCAAAATATGATGATTTAAAAATGCTTCTTTGAAATATGTTGAGGTTAACACCAAAACTGCATCTTGCAGCCAAAATTTGAACTCTGTCTAAATGGATATATGTAGGAAAAATTAGCATGAACAAGTGAACTTGTCTTGGTTTCCCAGGAGAGAGCTTGCATTTATAGGGTCATATACTTACAGTTCACATTCTTCTGAGACTTACAACACAGCAAGAAACAAAGGGTCATGAAGGGGATCTTAAGTAACACTGAATTTAATAGTTTCCAAGAATATTGTTTAAAAGCTCAACTTCCCTAGGAAGTCCTCTTTGATTACTATTCTAATCCTATAACCCAAACTCAGTTCTGTGCATATTTTCATATAAGTGTGTGGAAACAGAGTCATTGCTTTACCAGTCTAGTGAAACATGTTTAAAAACCCAGCTTACCAGGGCAGGGGGCCTGGGTGGTGCAGTCGGTTAAGTGTCTGACTTGGTTTCAGCTCAGGTGCTATAAGGATCTCTCTTTAGAGATCAAACCTTTCATCAGGCTCTATGCTCAGTGTGGATTCTGCTTAAGACTCTCTCCGGCCCTCCTGGTCATATTCTCTCTCTTTCCCTCTCTCTTAAATAAAACAAAGAAATCTTCTTTAAAAACCAGCTTACCACGATTCTAATTGTATACTAATCTTTAAGTAATTTTAACATCAACAGTAATAAAATTATAATAATTAAAAACATGAGAAAATAATTAAATATGGGAGAATTTTTCTTATGCCAGGTATAATAGGAGCTCTACGGGTATTTTCAAACTGATATCCTGAAAGGTATATATTTTTTTAAGATTTTATTTATTTATTTTTTTGACAGAGAGACAGAGCATAAGCAAGGGAGGGGCAGAGGGAGAGGGAAAAGCAGGCTCCCCGAGGAGCAGGGACTCCGATGCAGAACTTGATCCCAGGACCCTAGGATCATGAACTGAGTCGAAGACAGACGCTTAACCAACAGAGCCACCCAGGCACCTGGTATATTATATTGTCTCGTCTATTTTGTTAAAGGAGACAATTCTGCTTCAGGAAACAAAGGGATCTATCTGAGACTATGTGTCTAATCATTTTCGAAGGTGGAATACTTTCCATATTCAGTTTTTCACTATGACTGTGTTTGCCCTGCTCCATTTATGTTTTTATCAAATCTGTAACTTAACTTCTTAATAATTTTTAGAATGTAATCTAGGACAAAGCCTGAATGCCACTCAAATTTCTGTTACTTTCCTAGTACTAACTATAGCAAGATGCATAGAGCTGACATTTTATAGGGATAATGACAGTAGAATTATTAAGATGTGATTCTGGTAGAGAAAAAAAATTATTTGAATCTTGGGCATGCAGAGTTAATTGAATCAAAATGTTCTGAACTGCATGGGCGTAAGAAAAAAAAAAAGGCATTTATGGTGGCATTTAGTCCCATAATTCATTCTTATGAATCATGCTGGTGCTCCTGTGTATAAGATAGAGATGAAAGTGTGTTGTTAAAATTTGTTAATATATCATGCCTGTTACGTGGGAATGGAAAATGTAATATTAGAAAGACTGATCTCCCAATTGCCAAAGATCATGATTTAGGTAGAACTGAAATCAAAGTATTCTGTCATTAGGATCTGCAGCCACTATTTTGACAGTTAAATCTAGGCTTCAATTTTTTATTAGAAGTCTTCAAATGCCTTTTGCAGATGATTTTTAAAAATTAAGCCTAATTTGAGGAAAGGACAAGGTGACACTGAGCTCTAGTAAAGCTAGGCAAACCCAAACAGAAATAAATATTGTGCAACAACGCCATCATTATTTGGGGGAATATTCACATAGGTGTACAGTATTTAGTGCCAAACAATTTACATTTTAGTTGGAGATATAATATCAATGTGTAGGGAATAATATATGGGAATAAAGCTATACACTTTTAGAAAAAATATGATAGATCAGTATGTATTGGAGTGATTGCATGGAGATGGATGACTTCATGGAGGACATAGAACCTGGTCAGGCTTGAAAGCTGAGTAGAGTTTGAATAGGTACAATAGTGATTCATTCTAGCTAAGGAAGGACACAATTACAGAAAAGAAAATACATGAACTATTTTGAGAAATAGCAACTAGACCTACCTCTTTAGATGTAGAAGTTGTTTGTGGAGAACAAATAAGTGAGATGGTTGCCATCCTCTATGAAATGTCACATGAAATATTCTTTCCAAATATGTAGAGTTTGGGGAAAGAAAGAGATCCAAAGGAATGAAATTTGAAAGGCTATGTTGGGAAAAAGTGAGACCCAGAATGGATGGCTTATAACGATGTACTATATATAAATGAGATTTGAGCATGTAGTCAATGGAGAGTTTGGTGAACAGAGAGATAAATTGGCTTGCATAATTTACTACCGTGACAGTTTCAATAGAGGCTCTATGAGAGAAAAAAAGGGTGAGCAATATGGCAGGTTTGTGACTGAAGAGAAAGGTGGCCATTGGAGATTCACAGCATTCTCAAAGAGTTTTTTAAAACAGGGTTGTGAAACTATAGTTTCCATGGTGTGAAATGGCTCTAACACTCTAATGATTTGGTCAAGTCTGAGACTCACAGAAATTGTTTGTGTGACGATGCTCTGAAGAAAACCAAGGAAAGACACTAATTCTCACATACAGATTTTCTTTTGAGACCAGAAGGAAGAGTACAGATGCAAAATGTGGATATTAAAAGTTTATATCAGGGGCTGTTTACACTTGGTTCAGGTACCATCATGGGGTCACACCACAGAGAACATAACTCATTCAGGTGCCTCTATCTTAGCAACTACAATCTCAAGTTGAAGTTCTTATGAGAAGGATACAAGCCATTTAAAGTGATGCTCCAAGAGTACTCATGTCCTAGACTTTCAAAAGTTACCTTGATGGTATTTACTGAAATTCTTCATAAATCCTTGGCATAACCTCACTAAGAAGTTGCACTAATTCCAAGTGAATTTATCATTCCTCCAGGAAGTGTATCTCTTTCTTTTAATTCTGAGTATTCAGGATAACTTTCTTCCTACCATTTACATCTCTTTTCCCTGGAACAGCATAACATAAATCTAAATCTTTTTTGCCCAGAGAAATAGCAGTTGTTCAAACATGAGAAAATAGCTATTATGTGTTCCCTTCTTTTATTTTTTTCCAGAATAAAAAGTATTTCTGTTTTCTTCATTTCTTATTTGAAGAATGTTCTGATTATCATCCTCACCAGATCCTCCCTTTCCTGAATCAGCTAGTTTTTAAGTCTTCATACCATTCTACTGTGTGATCTCAGATCTGACTACAGTATTACTGGGCAATGTAATCAGGATAGAAATGGAAGATGTTGTGTTTAAAACATGGCTATAGGAATAACTCAAAATGATGAGATCTAATGATAAAGCTATGGTGAAAAATAAAAGTTTTGGAGAATTTTTATGAAAAGCAAGTGAAGAAAAATTAAGTTCACAATTTAGCACTTGGTGTATGAAGATGTCTGGCCCCATATACTATAATATCCTAGGAATAATGAAAAGACACCTATTTAATAATTTTAAATCTTGTTAATGCCATCAATAAGCTCAATATATAAAAAAATAAATTCTATTCCACAAAAACTAGATCAATATTTTCTTAATTGCTATAAATAACACATACTCCAGATGTAAACCATTTGTAAAGTTTGAACAATGAAATGCAAACAACTATTAACCATTCAGGATAAAGTGATTTTATTCAAAATATTTAAAAACTAAGTTGTCACCAAAATGTTGACCATAGATGTTTAAGTTCATGATTAGGTGCTTTCCTCCAGCCCTTCCTTTTATTTAGACAAGGAAGGAGTCAGTTTGTATTTTTCATGGGAAAATATGCACACCAAAAAAATGCAACCAGACAGGAATTGTACATAATATTACAAAAGATAAACTGTGGGAATTTTTTAATATTAAGTCAGTATGAGTTAAGAAAAAAAATGTTTATTTAAAAATGAAGAATGACTACATTTTCTGTCATTCCAGCTTCCGTACACACTTTATTAACAAAAATCAATTATTAACACTTGAAAATATGCATCAACTCCATGTCAAGTACTGATTTAAGCATTTTACAATCTTTAACCAGGCAACAACTCTATAAAGTGTATGATATTCAGTATCTGATATTTACGAGAAGATAAGCTATTTCTGTTTTCTAAAATTCATAAATACTGCACTAAAACCTTATCATTGGAACACATTTTACCAAAAAATAATATGTTGGATATTTCTACAATATCAATGTTTCATCACATAATCTCAGTTTGGGGATTTAACCTTATATTGGAAATACTTGAGCATATGAAATAGATGAATTTTGATATACACAGCAGAGTTTGTCAAGAAGAGATAGTGTTCAAAACAAAGACAATGGTCAGAGAGAATGAATGAAATCCAATATATCGTAGTATTACAGATGTCAAGGAAAAAGTATAGTTAAGTGATATTCAACACTCCAGAGATTTAAAATATGAAGGAGCGAAAGGTCATTGGAATTAGCAAAAAGAAAGCCATTTGGGGGCTCTCGATGTTGTGTTTCAGAAGAATAATGTGCTTGGGGTTTTAAAGAGGCATTAATGGATAGAGGTAGAAGCAGTGAGTGTTGATTATCACACACACACACACATACACACAAATGTGGAATGAAGGATAGAAAGTACATGACATGAAATAGGCAGCAGAATCAAGAAAGTACTTTTTAAATTATCTTGTAATATTGGTGAAGCCTCTAAATATTTAAATGTATATAGAAAGGAAGAGCTTAGAAGGAAAGAAAGGAGAAGAGATAGACAGGTGGGGACCCAAAGGGAATTAAGGGATCATTCTGACCTATTAATGGTATGGCTGGAAAGAATCAAGTGCTTGGATAACAGACAATACTGAAGTTGCTACATCTAACAAAAGACCAATGAATGAACTGCCTCCCTATATGGGCTTTAAAAACTGTAGATCACCACTTAGGGCCAGGTGGCCAATATAAATAGATCTTGACTCTAAATCTGAGTTTCATTTCCTCTTAAAATTTTCTGGAAATACCTCCATGATTCACCTTATTACCAATATGCCTAACTTTCTGCAGGGATGACATGTTTTTCTTTAGTATCATCACTGAGGGGCTCATGATTCCTCCCATTGTCAAGGTTTTCACTCAAAATAAATAAGCAGAAAACATTCCAAAAGGTCCTTTCCCACATGACCCTACCCAGCATAAAATGTAGTTGCCAAAGTGAGAAATTCTGATCATTAAATATAAATTGCAACATGAAAAGCTTGGTGCTCTTCTACCAACTACTAGGCTTATACCCTGCAGATGATGGTCCTGTCCCCATCCCAGCCTCCCTCCACTGCTCTCCAGCAGGAAGGAATGGTTCCTCTAGCACAATATGCTTTAAAATGTTGATCCTTCTGTCTTCCATTATTTTTCCCTTCCACCGTATTTTTTTATGAACCATCAAAACGATGTAGAAACCACATACTTTTTGGAAACTTTTTGGACTGTTCCAAACAGAGTTACATACGCTCTCTTCTGTACCACATCAGTACAATAAACATACTTCCATTATTTTACTTGTCGTCCATATTATAATAATTATAATGACTTTTTGACATATATTTATTTCCTCTGGGAAACAAAAATACAAATACCTATATTCAAGGATTGTCAGGTTTTACATCAGCTTTGCATGTCCTAGCAGGTTATTTAAGAGAAACACAAGAGCATTAAATATAAATTTGAAAATAAGAAAGAAAAATTAAAAAAAATAATGATGATAATTTAATAGCTATCTAAACTTGCAAGGGTTTTATCTATCTACATACGGCAGAGGCCATACTTTTTGTCATACTACAGACATCTGCAGGGGAGACTCGACTGCTTCTTATGAAAACACAAAAGCCCATATTATACCTTCTCTAATCCAACTATTAGCTTCCCATTCGTTTCAAATTCCGATGGTGTTATGTCCCTCTTTTTCTGAGATCATCAAGAGGTCATAAAGATGGACATCACAAATAATTTAGATGTTTTTCAAGTTGCCCACTAATTTTACAGCCACTTCCGGGAAGGAGTGGCTCACCTCTGTAATGTTAAAGCCAGAAAGATGAGGAGTCTAATGATATAATGACCACAATTTCCAATCACCTATCCGTAACTGCAAATTTTCAACAACAAGATGCATGCCCATTCATATGTGGTGGGTCCAAATAAGACAGAAACATACATCCTGAAATCAGGCATGCTTAATTCTAGGAAAACAAGAAATAGACACGTATTTATGAGCTGTGAAAAGATTCATTATAAAAAAGTCCCCAAGATTAATATTAAAGAAAAATACTACAAGCAGAAACAAGCTCAGCATACATATGGCATAATACAGTCATATATTACATTATTAAAAACAGTCAGAGCAACTATCATTTACCCAGTGCTTTACATGTGAGTCATTCCCTAAGGAGTTTGCATATGTTGTATCTTTTAATTATCACAGCAATGCCATGAGGTGGAATTTTTCATCTTTATTTCACAGTTCAGGAAACTGAGCTTAAGGAGGTTAAGGATATTTGTTCAAAGTCAAACCGATAAAGCTGGGATCAAATTCAAATTCATCTAAGTCAAAGCCTGGGTGCTTAATGAATGTTCTACAAGGCCAGTGCATGAGCTTTTCTCAGGACATCAAAAATGTTATTCAGTGTAGAAATATTTAAACTGTTTGCTTATCAGAAATCTGATTCGTGAAAAAAAGAAAACGAAATCTGATTCATGGAATGATTATCTGGCAGTGGTGCTGGAATGCTTGCTCTGGAACCAGATTTCATTCTAGTAATAGGAGGGGAGCAATTTGAGCATAACTAAATTTCACCTTTGCTTCTTACAACTTCATCCGTGAGAAGCACTCTGTGAACACGTGAAACTGCACCCAGCTAAACCCAGCACAAGGGAATCCCAAAACTGCACACCCCTTAAACATCTGTGCGTGATCTCAGTTCACTTGCACTGTGCTTTGAGGCATACCCATCCCCATCCATGTCTGACTTTCCATCTGATTTCAGATAACCCTCCCTCTTACCTCTTTGCAGCAACACATGAGCTACAAACCCTTTCCACGTGCACTTCCATAAGCAAGTTTCAGGTCTTTTTCAAATTAAGGGGGCCATATTTATTATCCTAACCATCTATTTCTTAACCATTTAGCACAGAGTAGCTTTCATTTTTGTTATCATGGATTTTATTGTGCCATCCTGCACAGCATGGTGATTTAGGAATATGCATGTAGCATTATAGCAGAACTGGCCAGATACTACTTCTTGAATAAATGATAATCCATGGCCTTGGGACTTTTTTTTTTTCCAAAGGAGTTGACTACTGTTAAAAAAAATGGGGATGCCTGAGTGCACAGTCAGTTAGCCGCAGGCTCATGATTGAGGCTCAGGTCATGACCTTGTGGTCCTGGGATGAATCTCCAGGTCTGGCTTCTGCACTCAGTGAGGAATCTGCTTGAGGATTTCTCTCCGTCTCTCTGTGCCCTTCCCTCCATTCTCCATTCACACACACACACACACACACACACACACACACACTCTCTCTCTCTCTCTCTCTCTCCCTCTAAAATAAATAAATACATCCCTAAAAAAGAAACTTAACCCAGTAAATTTGAAGATCTAATTGGCTTTGTTAAAGGGTGCAATACCCAGGCAGCACACCGTTGAGCTATGTAGAGAGGGGTTGCAAGGAGTTGCACAAAATGGAAGACTTTTATAGACAGAGGGTGGGGGCCAGAAAGTGACCTGTAAAAAGAAAAGATTATTCCAAATGAGGCTGTTTTCTAGGGAGAAAAAAAACAAATGTCTTATCATGCAAGATGGAGAGAACCCAGATGACACACTCATTGATGCTGTATTTTTTTTTTTTCTGACTGTTAAGACATTTCTAGGAGAGGTTAGAACTTCAATTAGTTGGGTATTAAGCCCTGGCGTGGTAACTGGTCTAAGTGACATCATATTGGGCCTGCAACTTTCTCTCTTTTTTTTTTTTTAACACAGTCATTAGTCAACAGAAGAGCTTCAGAGTGCGATTAGGAATGAAAAGTATGGGTCATCATAATACTTTCTATTCTGTTGATAAACCGTAAGTAATCAGCACACAAAGACAATTTTTACTGACACCTATGAACATTCAAAGCTCACTAGAATTGGTGAAAGACACTGTTCCTAAAACTCCACAATATTTCTCTCCTGGTTTGTCAAACTTTTAATGTAATTGTTTGTTTTAAAATGCCAACAACTGACATTTTTATTGAAAATCTGTTTGTTTAAAAAATAACACAGCTGTTGGTCATATGGTAAGTGTTTCACAAGGCAGAATGAGGAAAACGTGCTAGGGTTCAGTTCAACCTCATCAAGATGACTATTCCTCCAGGTTAGGAAAAAAAAAAAATTATTTGTGTGTGTGTGTGTGTGTGTGTGTGTGCAAATGTCTAATATGATTTATCTAGGTCTATTTTACAGAAGGTCAGATTCTGAGAATACTCAAAATTCATTTGCCTATCAAGAGATGTGGATGAGACTTTGTATTCAGAGCGAGAAAAATGTACTCGGAACAAGACAACAATTTGTGCAATTTCAGCCTCTGTCAGAGGATCCTTGCGTCTTTTATATTAATAGATTCGTAATGTGGCATGAAGGTAGGGGTGATGTTTGAAAAATCTAATAGCCAATATGACAGAGGCATTGACCAATCAGAATGGATATCAGCCACATAAAACAGAAGTACCATCCTGGTAAAAACTGGCTGAACATCATCCTCACTGGCAGAAGGGGCGGGGAAACATATTATTGGCCTATCAGGTGCTGGACTTCAAATACATGAGAACAACCACAGTATATTAAAATCATTTATGTCTTCACTACATTTTAAGTTGGGGTTTGTATGCATGTGTGTGTGTTTGGCTTTTTCATTTTTGTTTTGTTTTGTTTTGTTTTTTAATTCTCAATACAACCAATAGGAGGCACTGTCTCAACCCAAAAAATAATGTTGAGAAATGCAAAAATATCCAAATCAGTAAATACCATTGGTTGGGGGCTCACTCTTCAATCTGAACTGGGTTAGACGCTTCAGGCACATGACTTCTAATTCCTCCACCATGCAGAAACTAATTGTGATTATCTCCATTTCATAGATAATAAAACTAAATATCTAAACAGTCCATTGATTTGAATTGGGCCACAGTGTCAGACGAAGATTTGAACCAATGTAAGTCTGTTCCCAGATCTTGCTATTTCATATGTGCAGTATCATGCAAATGCATTTCATTTTGGTTGGATTGAATTAAATCTCTTCATCTCAAATTGACTTTCACAAAATCTACATTAGGCCTATTTCTTAGATCAAGGGAAATTATTCCAAGGTTGCCATTTAACACACATAGAGGATGGAAACATTAAGAGACAAAAATATCTTTGTTTCCAAAGTGATTTACATATCAAAGCTTTTTGGAGAAAGCTGGAATAAACAGTTCAGTTTCTGGAAACTTATTTAAGTCAACTTTCACATTCCTTGGAGAAGTTAACCACAACATTTTAAGGGGAATGTATAAGCATCTCAAGTTGGCACAAGATCCATTAGCTTTACTGTGGCTAAGCATGGCACCCATTTTTTCCCCATGACCTCACCAGAATCATGGTGGCTCAAACTGCACAACTTCCTCATTTTAAGTCTGCCATTCATCCTAGCATTTTTTTTTTTTTTCTTGCCTGGAGACTTTAAACATTTAAACCTATTGAATTTATTCTGTAGACAATGTGCCAGATACAGATGTTTCACATATGATCTTTTTGAAGTCAAATTTCTTAAAATAAGCCATTAACCTTGAATAACATATAAAAGAGAAAAAAAGTGAATAAGCAGTTTTCAAAATAAAGTCTACAAGGAGGTAGCTTTGGCTGATAGTGTAAAAAGCATCTTTTAACCCAGAATTCCAGAGTGTGGTCCCATGGCCATTACTTCCTTTATTGGCAAAATCCCAATTCTGGATGAATTTGTTATCTACTTTTTTCCACATCAGAACCAGAACCACCGTATTTGGCATGAAATAAATAAATACACAAACAGACTTTTTAACATAATTTCTTGGACATAAGCCTCAACTCTGTGCTGCATAATGCCCAGGAGCCCCATTGTGTCTCTCTAGTGGGCTAATTTTGTCCTGTCTTCAAGTAACAATTTCATATCTGATAAAGCCCTCAAGACTTTGACAGCTAATCTTGCTTTATATTGTAGACCATAGTCTTCTGATTAGAACTCCCCTCTCTTCTTGCTATTTACAGTGGAATCCAATTTCCTTTTTTTTTTCCTTTCTGTTATAATGCATCGAGTGTCCTTCTTATTGCACAGTCCATTTGTCTGCTTATGGTGTAGATGTCATGCCTTCCACTTTCCAAGAAACTCTCCTATTCACTTTCCTACATCATTGATCCCTTACTTTCTACTGGTTATTCCCATTGCCTTTAAAGACCTTTTCTAGAAAGTCTTATCTCTTTATACCCTACATTGACCCTCAAATCTTTCCCCAGGTATTTTATCTTTTCAGAGAACTACGTTGTAGTCAAACTGTCAGAGAGAGCTGTCAGATTCACTGACTAATTCTCACACTTATTCTTTCCTTGGTGCAATTCAGTGAAGTTTCCCACCTTCCAGGATTCAATAAAAGCTGCTCCCGAATCCCATTATTTCTTTCTTAAAAGTATTTAATAGGTTTTGTTTGTATTTATTAAGTCATGTATAGTTATTTTTATTTCACTATATTTGGTCTATATAAGTTCCATTAGGATGTGTAGCCTAAATCTTCCCTGTTTACTATATTATATCCCAGCAACCAAGGTCTGTACCTATACATAAATATTTGTTGAAAGGGACAGCCCCAGTGGCTCAGCGGTTTAGTGCTGGCTTCAGTCCAGGGCCTGATCCTGGAGATCCAGGATCGAGTTCCACATTAGGCTCCCTGCATGAAGCCTGCTTCTCCCTCTGCCTGTGTCTCTGCCTCTCTCTGTCTGTGTCTTTCATGAATAAATAAATAAAATCTTTAAAAAATATATTCATTGAAAAAATAAAACAGCTACATTGAAGAATGTCATTCAAATATTCCACTTTAATATAGGATGAATTTTAGGACACTTCCATTTCAAAGAGGAAAAAATATAAATACATTAAAAAATATTTTTATTATCATAAATATGCCACCTAAATGCTGTTTTGTGAAGTTTGTGGAGATTTTAATCCAGTGCATTTTTTAAAGTTAATTATTAAACTAGAATCAATACAATAAAATTCTATATCACCTAAAATGTATTATCAATGTTTGTGATATCAAGAAATTTTTTCAGGGCTGTATAAGTTCTCTAATAAAAAATACAAAGATGAATAATTCACCTTTCTTTATTTTATACATACCCTTGGGCTCCATGCTGTCTTTTTCTGGACTTTAAGCCTGAATTTTATATTTATTTCAACATGATTTCATTTGTAAATATATAGCAGCTCTATCCAGGACAAATATAACACAAACCACATAGGTAATTCTAAATTCTTTAGTAGCCACATTAAAAAGTTTGTTAAAAACTGAAATAATTTTAATGAAATATTTTATTTGACCCAATATGTGCAAGATATTATTTCAGATTATGAAAATATAAATTTGTTAATGAGGTATTTTGCATCCTTTTTTTCATACCAAGTCTTAAAAAGCCAGTGAATATTTTATATCCACAGCACTTTTTTAAAAGATTTTTTAAATTATTCATTTATTGACCGAGAGAGTACATGCACACAAGCAGACGGAGCAGCAGATAGAGGGAAGGGAGAAACGAGTTTCCCATGCTGCCTAGAGTCCAATGCAGGGCTTGATCCCAGGACCCTGGGATCATGACCTGAGCCATAGGCAGGTGCTTACCTAACTGAGCCACTCAGGCTCTCCCATTCACAGTGCTTCTCAATCTGGATGCTAAATTCTCATCTGAAATATCCATATGAATTCAGATTTAATAACATTTTCAGTTGGGAAAGTGGATTCATATATCCAAGTCATTCCAAACATTATTAAAAGTTTTTCATTAACTGAATTGTCTTATTTTAAAATTTAAACCAATTATATCAAATTAAAAATTCAAATCTTTGGTCACACTAAACACATTCCGAATGTTCACATTCAGACGGGACTGGGGCTGCCGCTTTAGGTAACACAGATACAGGGAAATAACGGAGCAAGTTATATTTCTTTTCCCATACAAGCTTATATCCAAATGACTTATTATAGATTTTAATATGTGCATTTTAAGCATTATTGCATATAAACAAACACAGGTAAAAATGTTCTAAATATTGGGCCTATAACAACACTCAAGTGGTAGCTTTTATTCTTCTATTTTAAATAATTTTTATTGAGGCTGACAATAATCTTATTTAGTAGTAATGGCAAGTCTTAACCTAGTTTTATACAGTAATTATCCAAAATCCAGAGAATAAAGTTACCTCAGAATGTCCACCCACATTTCTTTGTAAAGCCATCAGTTAGGTAAGAAGGAGAGTTAGAATTCAGCTCCATGTATTCTCCATTCTTATTTTTATATCTAGAGATCCCTAATTTTACATCCAATGCGTTTGTCAAGGCTTTGCTTTGTTCTACTATGTACTTATTGCGGTAGTGGACATTAAAGAAAAACATTTTAAAATTTTATTGAGGAAACTTACATATACGACTTGGACCATTTCAAAAAGTACTTTTTTATTAATTTCATTTTTCCCTTGATTTATTAGGGGAAAAATCATTGGAAAAGTTAGGCTTAAAAATACTCTCTCGTTAATGAAAGACATTTTAAAACAACTTCTTGCGGGGAAAAAAATCCAGTCTAGGAAAATAATACTTTTTTATATACCTGAATTGGCAAAAATTATTTAATAGTCTTTAAAATTTCAAGAATTTATTGGCTTATAGATTCAGGACTGTAAAATGGCATAAAATTGTGTGTTATTGTTCTTTTGGAATAGGAAATAGGAGTGTGGTAACTACTATGGAAAATTAATACACAGAAAGACTCAGGAAAATGGGGCTGTTTGAAGAAACATGTAAGAAATACACAGATGACAAATGCTTGCAATCAAGTTTTATTAAATTCCTACTAAATATTTTGACTTTTCCTCCAAACATATGATAATAAATTTCAGCTATTTATACAAAAAGTCTAAATATATCAATAAGGAATACCTGTATACGAAGGCACTAGCTAAGCTTAGCAATAGAAATATATTTTAGGCTATCGGAGGACTCCCATTCTCATTTGCTATGTGTGTACAGAAAGAGAAGGGGTTCAGAAGAGGCTATCTCTGGTCAAGGAATGAGGCATAACTCCTCGAGACTGGAGTAGAGTGGAATTTGTTGGGAACGGGTAGCAGGAGGAGTTGATCAGCCAATGAAATACTCCAAGAATCAGGTGAAAGAGATTAAAAAAACAAAAGAACTTTTCAGTGATGCTGTTGTGGGTTATGACTCATATCTCTTTTAAAGTTCTTTGAGAGTTGTAACTGAACCCAGGAGGTCTTTTTAAAAGTACTTTTGGATTGTGCTCCTTTCACTATTTCAGACTGAGCCCAGGCTATGTGGGGGCCATAATTTATATTTGCTCAGTTTACATTTTGGAGGATATGGTACATGGTGGCAAACCTAAGGTGTCCAGGTACAACTTCAAATTTTTCACTGTATACCTGAGCCAAGTAGGTGTTCACTCCAACTCCAGGACTGTTGAATTACTCAGGGAGCAGAGCAGGAATCAGACAGACAGGAGCCGCTATAGTTCTTAGGAAGAGACGTCAAAGTCACAGAGACGACGTGCAGATGACACTAAAATAGAAAGAGGGATTTCTGTAGAGAAAAAAAGGAGGCTTATGTGGTATTATGTGGGCTTACCTCACAGATGAGATCCTAAAACCCTCTTACGAAACTGTATATTGTAAATGAGGCAATCTCCTGGACAGGCGCCTTCTTAAAGAATGATAGGCTCCTGGGATGGAAAGCCATGGTCAAGGCTGACTGGTTAGGATTGGTTAACTCTTCTTCCAGACATCCCCAGCAGAGAGCAGACGTGCTTCTCTACTGCTTCGTGGAGAACTTGTGATTCATTGAACTGTTTTGCAAGCTGTGGTAGGGTGTAATCTCGAATAGAAACTAAAGAAATCCAGTGGATCAAGTGTCATTGTTGAAACCGTGCCCCGCAGGGTTAATGAGGCTGAAACTAGCAGAAAGTTCAAAGCTCGGTTTTCAGAGACCTGTTTCTTCCTAATCAGCTATTGGCTTTTCAAACCCCACTAACAAATCCACTAGCTATCTCTGCAGAGGCCTGGACTCAAGGTCAACTGACAGGGTTCCAACCTATGAATGAGCAAGGCCCTTGCATTCCTTACCAGAGATAAGGAGCCCAAGATCCTATCCAATGTACAATTGGCTCTTAGAGCAAACCCATAGCCTCTCCTCCTTGTCCTAACATAACCTCCTGATGTGAGGGGCCGAATTTTGACTCATTCCCATGTTAAGCGTCCTCCCCAAAGGGGGAACAGGAGATATACATGTTTGCTCAATGCTCATGCTCCATCTTTCCTCATAAGTAGCCACTAATTTCCCCTCTCTTTTCATTAACATGTATTAACATGTATGTAACCTAAGCCCAGAAGAGAACAAAAACTTGTCTTCCCCTTCAAGGAGGGAGAGGGTTTTTTTTTTTTAAGATTTTATTTATTTATGAAAGAGACACAGGCAGAGGGAGAAGCAAGCTCCCTGCAAGGAGCCAGATATGAGACTAGATCCTGGATCCCAGGATCATGCCCTGAGCTGAAGGCAGACGCTCAACCACTGAGCCACCTAGGAGTCCTGTAAGGAGGCAGAGTTGAGGGGCTTGTCCTCCCATCTTCTCATTTGTCTGCCTCTCAAACTCTTTTCTTGCTGTAAACCTAATGTCTCAGTAATTGGCTTTACTATATCAGGCAGATAGACTTGGGTTCAGTCACAATGTGATCGCCTTATAAAGAGTTAGCAAGCAAGTGCTGATTATTAGTATTTAATATTAGCACTCTTGGTGGGGGCTATTTCAATGTTTACCTATGATGGATTGGAGAGATAACCCTAGGAGAGGGAACATATAATTATGCTCAGTACCAACTGCCTTCAAGTTACCCTAAGCTCATGCTTTTTACATTTTTTAGCTTTATAATTTTCAAATAAAATTGTATGATAAAATCTAATATATAAAATAGATCAAAGCAAACCTGCTCGCAGATGAAAGTGGGAAGGAAACTTTGCCTACTCAACCCCCACTCTGCCTCTTTCTCTTTTGCAGCATGAGCCCCAGGCAACTCCAAAAACTGCTTTAGGACCCAGCTAAGTGCATTTGGAAAATCACAGCTCTAAACTGTTCCCTTTTAATTTCCTGGATTCCAGCCAGTTCGTGCCAAATTATTAGGCAGAGCCTTAACTTCTCATTTAAAAGACTTACCTTCTGGGAAAGAACATATTTTTTCATTTGATTATTTTGCTACTATTAATAATTAAATGTCTTCAATAATCATAAGAGCACACCACGACTGAGTACATTCTATATGCTTTGCGAGTCTTCTAAACTCTGATGACATTATCTCATTTAATCTTCACTACAACCCTGTAAAGTATTATTATTATTATATTATTATTAATTTCCCAGTTTTCCTGAGGAAAATGAGGATGAGAGAGATCAAGGAATTTATGCAAAGGGGCGCCTGGATGTCCCAGTCCCTTAGGCATCTGACTTTGGCTCAGGTCATGATCTCTAGATCCTGGGATCATGCCCCACTTGGGACTCTCTGCTCAGTAGGGAGTTTGCTTCTTCCTCTCCCTCTCTTTCCCCACTTATGTACACACATGCTTTCTCTTTCTCAAATAAATATATAAAAATTTGGGGGGTGCCTGGGTGGCTCAGTCATTTAAGCCCCTGCCTTTGGCTCAAGTCATGATCCCAGGGTCTTGGGATCAAGCCCTATATCCAGCTCCCTATTCATCAGGGAACCTATTTCTCCCTCTCCCTCTGCCATTCCCCCTGCTTGTGCTCTCTCTCTCAAATAAATAAATAAAATATTTAAATAAGCAAATAAAATCTTCTTTAAAAAAAGGAATTTATGCAAATATACACAACTCGTGAGGTCATAATTCAGTGTTTCAAATCAAGGTCTTTGGAACTCTAGCACACTCTTGTACAATTATCTACTGTTGCCACCTTTGAATTAGCTTGATACTTGGGGTTGTCATTTCTAATTTAAAATTAGGATTAATGTTCATTCCTCCTATGCTACTCTTTTTCCACCATTAATTTTATCTGAATATGTTCATATTTATTCTCAAAAACTCGTTAGTAACATACTCTAGATATGTCCTTAGAGTTTGTTAAGACCACTCATGTCTGAATGCCACCTTAGCATGTTAGTGGTTATTGATTTGTGTGAATGGTTGCCACTTATCGTCATTCACATGCAGCATCCATGATCTTTACCAGCCTCCTTGGGGAAAATTATATCCATTTACCGACTTTTTGCGGCCCTAGTGAAGTTTGCTAATCAGGTGCAGGCTGAACTCCCTTTCTGCCAAAATGGAAGCAGGGTTTGTGAGTTCTCTGCATTCCTCAGACTCACTGGAGGGTGCACCTGGTCTTAGTTAATTGGGTGAAGGAGTTTTGCCTGTAAGGTGAAAGGAATTAGTGACAGGTTTCCTATTCTCTCGGCCCCGTGAGGTGGGATAAAAAGCTTGACTGGCTCCTCCATTTTACAAGACCAATTGGGGAAAGACATAATTAACCGAAATTTGTTGTGGCATGAAGCTTTTCCCTTGTTTGGGGGTGATAAAGGTAAAAAAAAACCCTACAATTTTAGATAAACACTGGGTTAGCTGGCTTTATTTTTCTTATTTTGTTAGAAAGCAGTAGAGACAATCAACTAGATCATTTGGCCATTGGGTTGTAAATTTGCCATTATATGATTTAGCTGAGTGATGTTAGATAGGTCTTATAAAGTTTATTGGAGTTCAAGAAAGGAAATCATCACACCTGGCTAGCTCTGACATAAGGGAAAGTGCCTTGTGGGAGTTAGTTAGACCTTCTAATATGATCAATGGCCTGATGTTACCTAGCAAAAAGAAATAAAAGACTTGACTTGGAAAGTGTGTTAATTCTTTTGAGCTATTTAGTATAATTTAATGCACTGTATAGTGCCCCAGGGTATTGAAAGAGTTAAACTCCCCAGACAAAATGAAGAATTACTCCCTTTTTCCTGGAAATATCAGGCCCATATGCAGAGAGAGAACTTTATTAGCAAGGGTATTAAAATTGGTTTCACTGTAAGCGATTTTCCTAGGTTCCATTTCCATGCCATCTGTCCTTTTTTTCCTTACCAGTAAAAGCAATAAAACGTACATGTTCACTAAAAAGAAAGGAATAGAGTTTTACGGCATTCAAGGGACATTAAAATTCCTTTCTCTCGTAGAATATATCTTGATCTTTCAGAATACTGTTTTAACAAATGATTTCTAATACATCTATAGCAAATCATTTGTCTTTTATATTAATGGTCACATAGACAAACTGGGTAAAAACCATGAACAAAACAAACCCCAAGTAGTGTAAGCAGTAATGGCCACTGAGAATATATATAGTGGCTGTAGTTTTGATATAGAAATGAGAATCAACAACAAATGAGACCTGAAATAGGGCTATCCTTGCCTTCATGTTTGCCTTATATTTTTGTAAAGGCATTCAAATTAATAGGAATTGGTTCTTTCAGAAAAAATGCTCCTAATTTCATGGCCTTGGGATCTGATTGCAATAGACTATCCTTGATAAGAAAGAATAGAAAGATTCAAGTAGCCGTGACCCCTGTCATTGATTTTTGTTAATAAAATATCCCCCTCGATGCAGGTCGACTGGGGCTGCTACCTACCCCTCTACTCCATGCTTTTACCTGCACTTAAGTTTCTTTTATAGAATGTTTTCCTAAACTTGTTTCACCTTCAAACTAATAGCACTTGTCCGCTGAAACCGAATACAAGCTTTCCATAGTATTTTTAACACCCATCCCAACATCCCCTGGATTTGTAAGAGAATCATATTAAATGCTGCCATGAAGGAATGTGGCCGAAATGAAGAGAGACAGCCATTTGCCTATTTAGTGCTAGAGTTTTGATTTTTATATAATTTAAATATGCCATTTCCTAAAATCTTCTGGGCTGGAATATGTTATTCTGTGATTATCAATAATATTCTGAACTGAAATGTTTAATGCATTGATCCCTAATCTCGCAAAGAAATAGAAAACATTATGCATGTTATGCAGCAAGAGAAAGTCAAGTACAGGAAGCTTAACTTTCCTTCCTGAAGTTGTTCTTTGAGTAAGAAACAAGTCAAGGAAAGAGCTTAAAATAACATACTATTGATTTTTCTGGGCCATTAGATCACAAGTATTTCATTCAACTGCAGGTTTCACACGTTACCAGAATGCAGGAGCACCTTATCTCTATGGGCCTTTATGGTTTTTAAAGTCCTTTCTTTTCCATTATCTAATTTGATCTTCGGAACATCCCAGTGTGCTAGTTGGTTTCTCTGAACTTCAGTTTTCTCCATCCGAAAATGAGGATGTGTGGTTTACCCAAGCTTGAAACTGGTCAACTGCTGAGCAAGTTCACGGGTCCAGAAATGGATCTTTCCTCTCTGCTGCGCCCTTTGTTAGAACACTGACACTGAAAATGTCTCTTGATTTGTTAAAACAATAGTTAGAAATAGCATATTTAGTTTCTTTTGATGACAGAGTAATACATGACTTTTGCCAAATATGGGAGAAATACAGAAAATAAAAGGAATAATCATCTTCATATACTTCCATCAAGGCAAAAAATACAGCTAACATTTTCTTTCCAATCTCTCACCTGTGCATCTATGGCATCACTGACACATGCCGTGTTTTTATTTTTGTGTTCTGATTACTTCCACTGGCATTGCAATGTAAATGTCATACTATGATAATAAAAGCTCGTCAGTTTCATTTTCATGGTGACTTAGTAATAACAACGACACAGAACACCACCTATGTCACTTTCCTATATTTTCTATGTATTTCTCTGTATAAAACTTTTGAGTTGAGTAGGATAAGTGAACCCCTTTGTTCCTAGAGTATTAATTTAGTGCCAGATGCTCTGAATTTTCTAGAGATAGTTTGCCAATTAAAAAAAAAATGAAGGTTTTAAAAGATGTGTTTTTTAGAGAAATCCTCCTAATTTCTGGCAGTGGAGCCTTTGGTCTCTGAATGCCTGCATTCAAATCCCAGTGCTCAGGCTTATTCTTGTTAAAGTGAAGAAACTTAACCAAAATACTTAACTTCTTTGATCTTCAGCTTCTTCATGTTTAAAGTGATGATAATATAGATCACAGAAGCCATTGCTTTGAGGTTTACAATTTAAAAAGGACACAGAACTTAAAATGATGCTATGTATCAAGTGTTCAATAAATACTACATCTTATGTACTCCCCCAGCATATATACAAACACATACTATATATCCCCCATGACATAGCGCTTGCTACTGAAGTGGGAGGTTAAAAAAATACTTCTTGAGTTCCAGATGATAAAATGGTGTACCAAGGAAATGCTAAATGATGTGCAAACCTTTAGAATTTTCTCATCTATATAGAAGAGGTAAAACAATTGATACTCAATATTGGATCTCTCTATGCCATATTTCCACATTTTTGTGGATCAGTTCATGGATCTCTACTTTGTTGCACTGATCAATATTGTTTTCTCTGTTCCATTACCATGGTCTTAATTTTAACAAATTTAGTATGGCTTAATAACCAGTATAGCATTTCATCCACCTTGTCCTGGCCATTCTTGGACCATTGCATTTCCATATCAAATTTAGAATTAGCATGTCAAATTTCATTAAAATGAAATGAAAATACTGAGATTTTGCTTGGAATTGCATTTGTCAATAGATCAATATGAAGATATTTGAAATATTTGTGATAATAAGCTTCCAATGGATGAACAACTTCCTTAGGTTTTCTATAATGTCTTTCAAAACAATATTATAATATCACCACAAAAGTTTTGTACAACTTCTCTAGTTTATTCCTAAGAATATTGCATTTTTGCATGATTTTAGTGACACCACTTCCAGAAGTTAATATATGAAGTGGAATTTATTTCTATACTCTTTTATTTGAGAAAACTTGCTAACCTCTAAATAATTGAGCTTAAATAATTGTATCATTTATACATTGGAGCTATATTATAATCTTATTTGCAATCCTTTTAACTTTTAATTTTGTTTTTTGTTTTATTGTATTGGCCAGACTTTCTGGTAAAATATGGGAGAATCGTGATTCTAAAACATGTTCTTCTCTTTTTCTCAATCTTAAAGAAGATGCTGTTAAAGATTGACCATTACCATACCCATGACCACGGGGCTGCAGAATCTTTTCTTGGATTAAGAAGATTCACTTATACTTTTATGGGATATTTTAACAGGAAGGAAACTTGAATCTTACTACATTTTGCTACTTACTTAGATGATCATATAATATTTTTTCCTTTAATCATTTTTAGTAAATTAGATTAATAAACTGTCATCTGCTAAATTTATCTTTCATTCCTTGGATAAACTCAACTAGTTCATGGTAAGTTATCATTTTAAGTACTTTTGTGATTAAGATCACTGCTATTTTACTATTTCTCAGGATTGTTTTATCAAAGGCTTGAGGGTTTGGCTTTTAATCTTTCTTCCATTTCCTGTTTAGTGAGTTTAAATAACTCTGTTATCCTAACTTCTGTGAAATAAGTTAAGTCAAGATGTGTATAGTATCATTCTTTATTATGGAATATTTTTTGTACAAGTGAAAGTAAATGGTAGACACCATCATTTTGGGTGTAGCTACCCTCAACAAATGCATGGGTCCATTTTTCCTTTTTTATTTTGTTGGTGGGAAAAATATTTACCTACTTTTATTTTTTTTATTACTATATTTAAAAAAGTAATTTATTTATTCATGAAAGACACAGAGAGAGAGGCAGAGGCATAGGCAGAGGAAGAAGCAGGCTCCCTGCTGAGCAGAAAGGATGCAGGACTGGATCCCTGGACTCTGGGATCATGACCTGAGCTGAAAACAGACCTTAACCGACTGAGCCACCCAGGCGCACCCTCTCATTATCTTCTCCTACAGCTATATCTTCTTCCTCATTCAAATGATTCTTTTGTTCCTTTTCCTTTTTTTTTCTTACTAATAATCAGCATAAGTTTGTCAATATTAGTCTTTTCAAAGAAGCAACTTTTAGTTCCGTTGACTTACTCTTTCATATTTCTTTTGTTTCAGTAGTTTTTCCTCTTTTCGTAGTTTTGTTACAAAATTTTACCTAATTTTCATTTTGGTCAGAAGTTTAATTAATGTTATAGAAATACAAGTCTGGAGAGTGATTTTCACCAGAAAATCAATGTAGAACCTATGCTTTTGCATAGGCAGATTAACTAATTATACTACTTAATACATTAAATTATTGATTTATGTATTAAGTACTTTAAGTTCTTACCTAAATGTGTCAAGTACAGTTATAGGTACAGGAGAAAAAGACATGGCCTCTGATGTAAAGGGTTGACAATCTTGGCCTGTAATTTCCTCTAACCAGAAGCCATATCCCATTTTGGAGAAATCATGAGAACGGCCAGGAGTTGGGGTGAGCCTTCTCACACACAGCTTTCCTGGTAAATTTTTTGCTCTATTTTGCAGAATTTCAAATCCCTCAAAAGCAGTCCCATTCCTGGGTATGTTAAAGGTGGTGCTAATTCCTACTTTTTTACCCACTTGCTTGGTAAAAATTCATGGGCTTCACTTAAGTCTTAACCCAAAACTCAAATGATATCTGCTGTCACACATTTTGGTTATTCCTCTTTTGTCCTAAGTCAATAGTCAACTTTAATATGGTTACTTTTAACACGTTCTTAATTTTTCTTTCATTTAGTAATTTTAATATATAAATAACTTGCCTCAGATGCTATACAGTCACATAGACAAAACTTAAACATCTTTGCTATTTTATTATTTTTCTTAATTCCTTCCAAAAATCCCTATAACATGGCATGTACTTGTAAGTAAATGTTGCCTCTTCCTTAACTTTTAATACCCGATTCAGTACATTTCTCCCTCTTCTTAATATTTGGTTCTTTCTTATTAAGACAAAAGTTATTTGCTTCCTTGAAATGTAACACATGTTTGGTGTCAAGTGTCTATTTTAGATACAATAATAAACTTTTTAATTTCACCAAAAATTCTCCTTAAGTTTAGAGGATGCTTAAATAGCCCCTTTGCATGATTACTTTTCATTTGCATGTGTGCGTATATGTTTCTCATCTTAATTTTCTTTTGGAAGCAGAAGTAAAAAGTCCAGTGGAAGAATTCACTGTGGAATGTAGCCCTGGCTGTGAATGCTAGGATCTATATGATAAAGTCCATCTTTTAAAACTCACTCACTTCTTCCAACTAACTCCAGAGCATTCCTTCTGTGATAAATGTGGGAACACTTTTATGGGCCAGCTTTTAGCAGCAGAAGAATGTGCCTTGCTGTCTATGCTAATGCAAGCACTTAATATAATCCTATGAATTCATAAGTACCTTTTTGTTGACTGCCAAAGGCATTTCAAATCCTTGGACAAGTAGTTGTAATACTTTTAATCCAGATTCCTCCTCTAAATGAATATAGTAATGGGTGTGATATTCAGGAATCTCCACGCCCATTGAAAAGAAGTTGAAAATTAATAATAAGCTAAAAGCTGCTAAAAGGTGAAAATGTAAATGTCTCTTCAAAAGATAATATAAATACAGATCTCATGATAGCATATGTGAAGAAAATCTTCACATCTTTTTTTTTACAAATAGGAAGCATTTGTGACAACAGCTTTGTTTTTCTTGGTGTCCATGTCTTTAGTAATCACTTTCCATGCTAGATCAAAGAGAGAAAAGAAGGCCACAGAGATTGTAATAACAAGATTTGGAATGTTTCCATAATTTGTTTTCAAGTGAGTGAAATTATTTTTAATAGCAGATACACTGAAGTAGACTTATTTTTGAATTAAAAAAAAAAGTTAGTTCCCCTTTGTTAATCTGAGGGCTGAAATCTTTACAGAGCTTTGTTGGATTTGGGGGTATAACTGCGAGACGGGGGACATGTTCCTCTATGACTACAGCTCACATCTCTTTTTCTTTCAAACTGTGAGGTTATAAGGGACCTGATACAGTCATACAAAGAAAAAAATTATGATAATAAAATATGTAATAGAAACCAGGAACTTGGAACTCTCTAACAGCTTGAACTTTTTACCCTTCTAACACTGTGGGGGTTTTTTCCCCTTCTTTCCCAAGATGTCAATCTATTTATTAATCACACTAACTCCTCTGAGAATTATTTTTAAAAGATGTTTGAGTGTATCTCTGAGTGTTCATTTCCAATGGAATGAACTGGATAAGCTGAAGGTCTGCTGAGAAAGCAAGTTAGAACCAAATTATATGTCACTAAAACTTAAAGTTTCGATTTATCTCTTTTTTAACTCTCCTCCCCATTTACCAGTTAGTTTACTGATATTTTACTCTGTCTCCCTTATGCAGGATGTCTTTCTGCATGATCACTACTACTTTACACTTGGCACATTGACCTCTAAGCGTTCCATCCCAGACAAGAAGGTGACTGATATGCCTATGCAAAGAGAAATGCTTGAACCCATACCTAAAACCTAAATATACAGTTCCATGGAACATTCGACAAAGGACCACAGGCCATTTTCCCTGTCTTCATTTATGCCCTGGGCTATTGCTTGATCAGATTATGAATCTGATACTTCCTTCCTTTCTTATAGTTCTCCCTCTAATAGATGGTACCTCCTCCCTTTTAATCCAAATTACATTATGGAAACCTGGTGCTTGGATGAGCCTTTTCATCTCCCTCTCATCTTTAAACCTGTTGTCTTCTCTTGTGATGAATTCATTATTCCTATTCAGAAATTAGTAGGATTAGAGTGTGGTTATGTTTGTACTTTAAAATTTGTATATTTTGTAATTTGGGAGGTTTAGACCCTTCTTGGTTTTCAGCACTTTATCATGACCATTTGAGTTTTCTTTTTTTTTTTTTTTTTTTTTTTTTATGATAGTCACAGAGAGAGAGAGAGAGGCAGAGACACAGGCAGAGGGAGAAGCAGGCTCCATGCACTGGGAGCCCGATGTGGGATTCGATCCGGGGTCTCCAGGATCGCGCCCTGGGCCAAAGGCAGGCGCCGAACCGCTGCGCCACCCAGGGATCCCCCATTTGAGTTTTCAAATGTTAATGTGATTTTTCTTTAATTTCAGAATATTTAAGTCCCCAACTTTCTCCAAGATATTTTGAAATATTTTTTCTTTTTTTTTTTACCTAGATGATAGTTGTAATGTTTTGTTAATTTTGGAAACTAGCAAGTAATGAAATGACAAGCTTGGGTCCAACATATAGACTAAATTTGTAAAGGTGATAAAAGTCTATTTAAGAGGTTTGTCCTTATGAAGCTTCCGATGATTTTCATAGGAAACACTTCTATGCTTCCTTTAGGAATAAATATATATATATTTTTTAATCGAAGTATAATTGACATTCTTAGTTATATTATCACTACACTTAGAAAGTTTTATATTATTTTCAGGTGGACAGTCTAACAATTCCACAATTTTATACACTACTCAACGCTCATTACAAGTGCGCTTTTAATCCCCTTCACCTATTTTACCCAGCCCCTAGCTCTCAACTTCCCTCTGGCAACCACCAGTTTCATTCCCTGTAGTTAAGAGTCTTTTTAGTTAGTCTTTTTTGTTTGTTTTGTTTTGTTTCTTAAATTCCACACATGAGTGAAATCATATGGTATTTGTCTTTTGCTGACTTGTTTCACTTAGCATTATACCCTCTAGATGCATCCATGTTGTTCCAAATGGCAAAATTTCATTCTTTATTTGATACGCTTAAATTAAAACTTGAAATAAAACATAATTAAGTTGTACAGTGAGGAAACATTTTTTAGAGAATAACGTGTTCTTGGGAATATTAGATAATCTCAGGAGCTCCCATTACAATGAATCAATAACAATATCCCATTTCACACACAGTAAAAAAATTTTTATTTTATTTTATCTTTTTGGTGTTACATTGGTATAATAGATTTAACTTTTAGTTGGCTCCTCAGTCTCAATCATGACTAGTTTGAACTAGTCAAACTAGTTCACCTTTAAAGGTATACAACTCTTATCTTCCAATGATCATACAATTAGCATATTAGGCAAGTATCACTTAAATAAATTAAGCTACAATCATAAGTTGAGAAAAATTAAAATAACAAGTTATCAGAAGCAATAGTACACAAAAAGTGTTATCAAATTTGCTAAACTTAAAGCATAGTTATGTTGTTAATTCTTTTTTTTTATATTTAAAAAAATTTTTTAAGGATTTTATTTATTTGACAGAGAGCATGAGAAAGCACAACCAGGGGAGCAGCAGAGGAAGTGGGAGAAGTGGGCTCCCCATTGAGCTGGGAGCCTGATGTAATGCAGGGCTCCATGTAGGGCTGGATCCCATGACCTTGGAATCATGATCTGAGCTGAAGGCTGATGCTTAACTATCTGAGCCACCCAGGCAACCCTGATTGTCGTTTTTTAAATTGCTGAAGATATTTAGCTTATTACAATTTAGTTAATTTTTTCTACTTCTTAACTGCGTTAATTAAAAAACAAATCTTCAGAGGTTGGTTGTAGCTCTACATACCAATCATCAATATGCACTCCAATTGTGAAATTAGTGCCAGTTACTTTAAATAGTCTCATATCATTTTGATGATTAGAAATAGAATTTTTATCTGATTTCCAGGGAAGTCACTTAATAAAGGAGTGAAGTGATGAAAGTAAAATATCAAATCTTGTAACCAAGAGTGATGAACCTCTTAAAGCAATCTTAGCTGACATCAAATATGATATAACAAGAAGGATCAATAATAGCAGATCAAAATTTAAAAGTGCTTTGCATTCTAGGGTGAAGAAGCAAGATTTTAATCTGTTGGCAATAGACTATTACAGTTATATGATTACAGTATTTTTTCTTCTGCTGTGTAAATTGTGTTTTTGTCTCTACTATGAGAAAATGATACAAAAGTAATTGAAGATGTGGCATATGCCTTCAGTGAGCTTACCATCTAGCTTAGAAGATAAGAAGAAAGCTTAAAATACTTAATACTAAAAACATATCAGTAATTGTATTCACTCTTTATGGGATGAGTAAATGGTACAGTGTTCTGTCCCAAATAGACATGATATTTGCAAGTTAAACAATTATTCAACATAGAAAAATAATCCAAATCTATGAATTTCTAGAAATAATGATAAACTTTAGCAAGATAGTCAGAAAAAAATTATAAATCAAAAACAGAAAATTCAATTGCACTTCTACTTGAGAAAAAATTGATGTAATAAAAAAATCATATAATTTTAAAAAGATGTAATTAAAAATCTACTCATCATTTGCCAAAACACCAAAATATATTTGGAATAGACCTAACATAACAATTCAGCACTAAATAAAATTATGAAAAAATGTATTTAAATACATTAAATAATCTTTAAATTAATAGAGACATATGTATACCACTTTTATGGATGAAAAATGAAATATGATAAAGATGGAAATCCTTGTTTGTTGGTCCAAGGAATCAATGTAATTCCAATAGAATGCCAATAAATTTAGTACATCAGTTCTAAATAATATATGGAAGATCAAAAGCCCAAGAATAGTTAATACTTAGCGAATAATAGGAAAATATAAGAGATTTTGACTTATTAGTTTACAAAATGTATTATAAAGCTACAGTATTTTAAATTCTGTGGTATTGGCTCAGATAAACAATCAATAAATAAAGCAGGGAGCCTCGAAATACAGCCCACATACATACCAAAATTTGAGCTCTGAAACAAGTGGCTTTGTAGATCACAAAAGAAAGAATATTTAATCAAAAAGGTATATGACAGGGATCCCTGGATGGCCCAGAGGTTTAGTGCCTGCCTTTGGCCCAGGGTGTGGTCCTGGAGTCCTGGGATTGAATCCCACATTGGGCTCTCTGCATGGAGCCTGTTTCTCCCTCTGTATATGTCTCTGCCTCTCTCAGTGTCTCTCATGAATAAATAAATAAAATCTTTTTTTTAAAAAAGTACATGAAAAACTGTAACCAGATCCATAATTTATATCATACACAAAGATTTCAGACATAAGTATGAAAAGTAAAGCTTAAAAATTTAGAGGAAATAGATTAATTTGGGGCATACCATGAATTAAACTTAGAGGAAATATTTATTAGTTTTGTTAATTAAAATTAGAACTCTGAGTTTATCAAACTCTATCAAGCAAATGAAAAAAAAATCACATATTCAGAGCAGTTACATGAAAAACATAATTAACAAACAAAATTCAGAATATAGAACATTTTCTGCATATCCATAACAAAAAATGCAAATAACCCAAAATGGGCAAAACTATAGTAGATTATTCATAGAAAAAGTATCAAATGTCAATCAGTATATAAAAAAAAGCTTATCAGTTCATTAGATATCACTTTACAAGATCTCATTTCAGATTTTCCAGTTAGCAAATATTAAGTCTGAAAATACTAAATAATACTATATTATCAAAGATAGTGCAATGCAAATTCCCATGGTGTTGATGATAGTACTGGAGAAAAAGAAAGAAAAAAGAATTAGCTAGTAAATTTGAACATATGTATATGCAACTATACTTTGCCATAGAAAAAGTCAACCACATGTATTAAGACATATGGGAAAAAATGTTCTTAGAATTATAATTTAAAAAAAACAGGAGGAAAAGCAAATGGCCTTTAAAAATAATGTTGATTAATAAATTATAGTATATCCACTCAGTTGAATATGCTAAAGCAGTGAAAATAAATAGAGTTATATGTAAAAACATGTAAAGATCATTAAAACAAATCATTGAATAGAAAAAGGATATTATAGAAAACTACAATCTGTTTTCATTTGTATAAAGCTCACAAAGCAAGACTAAACAATATGGTGGGGTTAGCTTAAATGGAGCAATTGGGGCGAGAATATTTATTTTGAGGATGTATTTTTATAGTTTTAGCATTTTCTATCAAAATTCACAAATATATATTATATAATTTCTTATAAGCTCAAAATTATGCTAATATAAATTTCAGAGTTAGCATATGTACAGATGGGTATTAATGCTATATAAATGTGGAAGCAAATGCTAGTCTGTCACTAGCTATGCAGCCTATAAGAGGATATACAACATTTAGAAGGATAAAAGTAAGATTACTTTCTTGTAGTATTTTATAAGTACTAATTACATAAAGCATGTAGCACAGTGCTTTGAATGTAGTAAATGCTCAGCTTCAACTATCTAATTTTTAAATACTATGGTGATGCATTATACAAAAGAGTTTTTTTGTTTGTTTCTTTTTTCATTCATAAGAGACAGAGAGAGAGAGAGGCAGAGACACAGGCAGAGGGAGAAGCAGGCTCCATGCAAAGACGGATGTGGGACTCGATCCTGGGTCTCCAGGATCAGCCCTGGGCCCACGGTGGTGCCAAACCACTGAGCCACCCAGGCTGCCCACGTTTTAAACTAATTTATGACTTTGGTGAGAGAAAATGTTTTGAGGATCATTTAATGTTGGAATTTGAAAGACACTGCAGATTTGAATTGGTAGACAAGAAGAAGAGGAACATTTTAACATGAAAATTAAGTGTATGAGAAGACCCAAAATAACCTAAATAAAAAAAAAAAATGGAAGGAGAGAAGGAAAGGGGAGAAGGAAAATTGTAAAACAAATAGATACGAAATTTCAAAATTGTAAGTTTGGTTGAGAAGGATGGTCTGACATAAAATAATGAGAAAAGATTTTTGGGATGAGCTTGAGTAACTTGAATATACTCATGAGGGTAGAGAGAATGTGGAGACTGGGGCAGAGTTTTGACTAAAATGTCCAAACTGTGGAAGGAGCCTCGACGTCCATCAACAGATGAATGGATAAAGAAGCTGTGGTCTATATATACGATGGAATATTACTCAGCCATCAGAAAGGACGAATACCTACCATTTGCCTCAACGTGGATGGGAGTGGAGGGTATTATGCTGAGTAAAGTAAGTGAATAGGAGAAGGACAAACATTTATATGGTTTCACTCATATGGGGAATATAAGAAATAGTGAAAGGGATTATAGGGGAAAGGAGGGAAATGAGTGGGAAAAAATAGAGAGGGTGACAGAACATGAGAGGCTCCTAACTCTGGGAAATAAACAAGGGGTAGTGGAAGGGGAGGTGGGCGGGGAGGGGGGGGATTGGGTGACTGGGTGATGGGCACTAATGGGGGCACCTGAGGGGATGAGCACTGGGTGTTATACTATATGTTGGCAAGTCGAACTCCAATAAAAAAAAATACATTAAAAAATAAAATAAAATGTCCCCAAAACTACAGCACAGTAGTGATCTGTGAATGAATTATAGGTGTGCTAGAAGATGGTCATTCTTTTCTGAATAGTTTTTTTTCTCCCTCCCTCCTTCCCTTCTTGTGTCTCCCCACCACCTCTCCCCACCCCACACCCCCCGCGAGGTCTCTGTCATCTGTTTCTAACAACCATGAACTATTTTTGGCATTTAATGTTAAAAATTAGCTAAATGCTGATTCCTGGTAAAATTTCACATTAGATTCTATTTTTTAGGAAAAATAAATTTGCTTTTAAAAGAAATAGTGACTGATGATATTTCAGAATTTAGATATTGATTATTAAAGCATTTTGATCATGTATGTATATGTGACATTTTTATTTTGGATACTTTCCAGAAATTTAATGGGAAACAGTATTTCATATATATTGCTTACCCCATGCCTAACATTTATTTATTTATTTATTTATTTATTTATTTATTTATTTATTTATAGAGTTTATTTATTCATGAGAGACACACAGAGAGAGGTAGAGACATAGGTAGTGGGAGAAGCAGGTTCCCTATGGGGAGCCTGATGTGGGTCTCCATCCCAGGACCGGAGGATCATGACCTGAGCCAAAGGCAGATACTAAATCACTGAGGCACCCAGGCTGCCTCCCATGCTTAACATTTTTAAATTGTTGATGCAAAGTAAATCAAAATATTCTTAAATTCTTATATATATATATTGCCTTATGTTTTTTCTTTTTGTGATTTAAATTCCAGTTAACATACAGTGCATTTTTAGTTTCAGTTGTACAGTTTAGTGATTCAGTACATACAATACCCAGTGCTCCTCCCAAGTGCACTACTTAATCCCCACCACCCATTTAACCCATCCCTCCACCCTCTGATAACCATCAGTTTGTTCTCTATAGTTTATATGTAGTTTATATTGCCTTCCTTTGATACTCTCAAAAAGTAACATTTGAAAAAACGACCGCAGTACACCTAGTTATCAGGGACATGGTTGGAGGAGGTAGGATGAGATGAGGGAGTGTACAGGGTAACGTAGGAAAAGAGACTAGCTAATATGAGATCACACTGTTCCAATTGCCTCTGTGGGCTGCAAGGATGTGGCTCCTGCAGGATCTCCTGGCAGCCCAAACCAACCTGTCTAGAAAAGCGTGACCAGGGCATCTCTCCATCACCTTGCAATTGCCAATGGTTGCAGATGACCCCTGGATGATATTCATCCTTCTGTGTTTTCTGGTTGGATTTACGTTTGAAATAGATGACTCTCTTGGTTTCAGAGAAGGCCCTAAGGCAAAAGCAAAAAGATGACATGTTGTACTTGAAGAATCACCCTGCCTGAGTGAGGCATGTCCCAATTCTATATGGGATGGTCTCCTACAATGGCAGTTGAATCCCAAACTGTGCCACAGGAATGTGACCTAAGGTGCCAATGATATCTGCCAAATACATATGCTGAAAAGTCAATGTTCTGAAACCATAAAGGCCAGTAACTCCCTTAAGTGTTTGTGTATGTTTGTGTGTGTATGTATTTGGAATATTATCATAAAACCCTATTTTAGGTACCAAGACAGGCAACTATTCGATGGACACTATAAAGTTATCTAATATATAAGGTAGCATAGTCTTAAAAAGCTCATCATTAATTAGCAAATATAATGAAGATTATCTTATATTTGCATTCAGATTTTCTATTATTTTCTACCTCAGCTTAAACTTTCAATTTTTCACTTATATTTTTTAATAAATAATATTGCTAAGTTAACTACACTGACATCATGCTGAACAAAATTATACTATATATTGGCAAATTGAATTTAAATAAAATATTAAAAAAAAAAAAACTACTAACAAGAACGCCTGGGTGACTCAGCGATTGAGCGCCTTTGGCTCAGGGCATGATCCTGGAGTTCAGGGATTGAGTCCTACATCGGGCTCCCTGCATGGAGCCTGCTTCTTCCTCTGCCTATGTCTCTGCTTCTCTCTGTGTCTCTCATGAATAAGCAAATAAAATCATTAAAAATATAAAAATAAAAAAAACAAACAAAACAAAATATCTATAAGGGATAGAAAAGAGTTTTTCACTCTTTTGAATGTTTGAAAGTACAAAATAAGAAACAAATTACCCTCATAGGATTAGTTCCAATAGTATGAGATCATACTGAACCAGATAGTCACAAGATCACATAAGTAACTGAGAAATTCAAAATGCTTCACATGTTACACAGTGGCTTATTGTACCACCTTGCATAAACTAATGTCACAAGCTAGTATTTGGGACAAGGAAAAAACAGAGAAAAATACTATGTTGAGTAATGCACTACTACTATAACCAGTGACATAAAGATCATACCAAAAAAAAAAAAAAAAAAAGAAAACCAAACATACAAAAAGCTTTTCTTCATGGAAATCTCAAAACAAACTACTTAGGACAAACATTCAAGTGGAAATAAAGATTTTTAAATATAAAACTGTACAAAACACCAAATATGTGCCATATGTACATAGGCAGGAGTACAAAGTCAAGTGCCATCACTAAGACCCACACAGTGCTCCCAAATCTCAGCAACATCTGAGCAGACCTTGGCTCTGTCATTTATTTGTTGATTAATCTACAGCAAATTACTTAAACATTCCATCTTAGAATCCTAATTTTTAAAATGGAGAGGGCAGTATGTCTTACATCATAGGTGGTTATGAGGATTAAGTAAATTAGTATTGGTAGTATTAGCCATATTAGTAAATATTAGTCATTTTAGAAAATTAATATTAACTTGGCCCAGGATATTTCTTGTTTATACCTCTTTCCATAGCCTAATTGTTAGTAATGCCCATTTACTCCCAGAAGTGTCTTGCCTTTGAAGACAAATTACATGATTGCATTAACTAATATTTATTCTGAGAAGTCTGGGATTTGAATAATGCATTACTTAATTTAAAAAAAGACCTTATGTGATATGGTCTGCCTATAGATTCAAATTTATATTAAATGAATTTAAAAGTAGGTAAAAAAATAAAATAGAAGTAGGTGATTTTACTTTATTTTACTTATTACGAGAAACACAGAGAGAGAGAGGCAGAGACACAGGCAGAGGGAGAAGCAGGCTCCATGCCCCGGTCCTGGTGTGGGATTCCATCCTGGAACTCCAGGATCACACGCAGAGCAGAAGGCAGACGCTCAACCACCGAGCCACCCAGGCGTCCCAGAGGTAGGTGATTTTAATAAGGTTCAGGTCATTGTATTTCTTCAGCTTTGTGCAGGTAAGAAGGATGAAAATACCACTTTCTCTGGTTTCATACGAAGGGCCTTTGTTATGCAAAAATTTTTGTCAAGTTTATGAGCTAATAAATTTATTTATTTTTATTTTTTAAAGTTTTTATTTATTTATTAATGAGAGAGAGAGAGAGGCAGAGACACAGGCAGAGACAGAAGCAGGCTCCATGCAGGGTCTCCAGGATCAGGCCCTGGGCTGAAGGCAGCACTAAACCGCTGAGCCCCCCGGGCTGCCCAGAAATTTTTTTTTTTATTTTGTGTGTAATTATTGTGGATAATAATATTTTTCAGATTGTTGAGGAATAATCATTGGTTTGTCAAAGCAGCTAATTGAGGTGAAATTTTTGAACATCTTGAACAAATGTACTTTTAATTTCAAAAATTATGTGAAATATATTAGCATGTATTGCTATAGTTTATGTACTTAAGCAAAAACTAAACTTTGAGAGAGTATGGTTAAAATGCTCACTGGTATTTAATCTTTAAATATGAATCCTACAGAATATTTTATAAAAATTTTTAGCAATATTTTGAAATCATGATATGAAAATAATTGAATTTCAAATCCATCTTTATTCCCATAAGAAATGTCAACATTTTCTTAGTTAAAAACATAAAAAGAAGAACGATAGTTGTGAGAAATGAATACACATTTGGAGTATTAAGATTGACAATTCTGAGATCTTGTTAATGCTACAGAGAAATTTCTTTCAATTGGTATAAAAGATAATAAATTATATTTTCCATTTGCTACCACCTACCTATATGTGTGAATAAAATGAGTCCCACATCGAGCTCCCTGCCTAGAGCCTGCTTCTCCCTCTGCTTGTGTCTCTGCCTCTCTCTCTCTCTCTCACATGAATAATTAAATAAAATCTAATAAATAAATAAATAAATAAATAAATAAATCTCCTGTTGAGGAGGATATTTTTTAAAAATGGAGGAATCACTGTAAGTCTTGATCAATTCTCAGGTTAAAATTTGAAAAAAAAAATTCACAGAAGTCAATTCAATTTTCTTATTTACAATTTTGAAAATAGCCTATTGGAAATTTGTAAAAATTCAAAATTTAGTATTTCTCATATTTCTTTATCTTGTTTCTTTTACTTATGTAATATAAAAAATGCATTCCTTCACTAAATCCCATATTTACCCCATCATATTATATAAGGAGCATTTTCTATGTGTACTATGACATAAAAAAAATTGAGAAAGAAATTCATTTATCAATAATAGCTTAAAAAGGGTTGATTTCTAAGGAATAATAAGATAAAATATTTGAGAAATATGCAGCTGTATGCAGGTTGGTTTAAAAGAATGGGACTTGGGTTGTACTAAAAACTGTCAGCCGTAATGTATGGACAAGTTCCTAAAATAGAGAAACTTTGGAACAAAGCAAGTATGGATAGGATGCATAAGACTTGAGAAATAGTGGATTTGTGGGAGATCAAGAAACCTTTAAGATTTCAAGGTTGATTGCAGATATCTCACTAATAATCATGAACATGAAAAATTCTGTCCTGGCCCTGTTTCTAGATGTCTCCTTTTCTACATTTAAATTCCATTTATCCTATCATTTTACACAAATCTGTACATCTAAATTTTTCTGGTATTTTTGGTGGCTCGGAATTCCAAGTAGTGATAGTGTCCAGTATCTCTTGCCACATGTGGTAGATCCAGGGCACTGCAATGTATCACTGTTGTGGAGCCCTTGATCCCTACTCAGCTTCAAGGAGCAATAAGCTCAGTGTGGACACTCACAGGATCACCTTTAAGTCTATTTACAAGTTGGCATTTCATTTGTAGTATGTACTAAGTGTTATTGGAAGTACTTCTACTTCCAAAGAAGTGATTATAACTCTTGATGGAATTTCATAAAACAAAGCCACAGGAAATGCAAAGTTTGCCTTGAGGTTTTGTCAAGTGTACAGTTTCTTCTTAAGTGTATGCCTTTTGGCCTCGCAAAGGACAGAGACCAGATGTTTGCCAAGATTCCTGAATCCACACCTATGAGTGTGAAAAATCTCCAAGAATTCAGATGGCCAGTGTTTGGCCTTGAGCCCCATCATTTATTAATCTTAAAACCACAAAAATGGTTATCACTTCTCTCTGAATCATTTTTTTCTATCAAGTGTAAAATGAAGATAAAGATTTAGGCTCCATTTGTCTCTCACAGAATTCTTATATTGGCCAACTGTGATAGTATATTTCAAAACTCTATGTAAATTATCAAGAACTTTACAAACATAAAGGAAGTATGTATTAAATAATATATGCTATAAATCTCTCTTCTCTTCTTTGTCGGATCAATCTGGTATAAGATATGTGATTATATATATATATAAATACAAATCACATATCAGAGAGGCCAAAATACCCACAGTTTGGCCTCTCTGATCCAAACTTACAAGGGAAAAAGTTAAATCTCTATATTTTTAACTTGAATGAAAACTGAGTTTGTTGCTTGGACAATCTACAGGAACTTGTCAAATAAAAGGAAGTAGGTATCCGTATAGCATAAAACTCAAGGTTACAAAAACAAAGTCGCTGAATAGATATGTCTCCTGTCTCAGTTTTAGCCAGGTCTCTGGTCCAGAACTTGAACCTATAATGAAGTCTGATAAGGAATATGGTTTATTGGTGACATGGATAGTAAAACTCTCAGCTTGTGAGGCATTTGTGAATCAGTAAAATAGCATATTTCAGATAATGTGCTCAAGTCAAAGACCAAAAACACCCTTTTTAACACAACCTTGGGCAACTATAAAATACAATCTGCAATAACAGTTAAACATAACAGTTCTTTGGGGACTTATATATGAATATATAAAAGTGAATGGGTCACCAGCTTTCCAAATGTGGTTTGCCTTTGGAAAAGCAAAGCTATGAACTAGGAAGTGTGCTAGAGAAAACTACAGTTGATGCAGAGGCCCTGAGACACTTTTGGTTCTGTTTTGCTTCTCAAATGAAGGTATTGCCTGGTGTCTCTGCAAATGGTCCCACCCTCCTGATTATTAATTAGAGATAGCAAAGGACCAAGGGACCAACAGGCTTTAGTGAAAATGATGAAGTTCGCTCCTTCTGGAATAAGTTTTGTAATTTAATGTCATACGAGAATTGCAGGTCCATGATTATTTAAAAAAATATATATTGTTCCTTTATTTTTAACTGGGAAAAAATTTACAATGCTCTTCTCATGATCTCAAAGACTCAAGGTTCATGTTCCTTTAGGAAACAGCCACCCTAAGAACAACCGTAAGTAATCACCCACAGATCCTAATTGTGGATCATGGGTTGGGATATACAGCATATCCGGTTATTTTCTACAGTGTTACCTTTAGCATAAATGTTGGTAATCCTGTTATTCCAAGGGTAGCCTAGGCAAGGGTTGACACCACGGCTTTTGTCCCTTGTCTGAAAAGGAAGCTTCTAGGCTTTGTAAACACGGCTAAGGGATAAAAGGAAGAAAGAGTGCCAAGCTGATTTGGCATCTGCCCAGATAATAGTGTGTCAAAACACAAGCTGTTTGTTCCATTAAACCAATCATTATGACTGTATCATTGCACCATTGAACTTAGCACTTGGCAATATACAGTTTTCTTATTTTCTCATGTGTACATACATTCCCAGGACTTCCGATCTGTGGGAACAAATGGTTCACATGAAATCCCTAGTCAAATTCCAATGTCTTATCCTCACCCTCAATGACACCAGCTGATCTAAGCCTCTTAGCCCACTTGCTTCAGCTCTGCCTGGATGGATGTCTCCAGGTTTGTCAATGATGAGATATGAATCTACTCATGTTCTCTCCCTCTCTTTCTCTGTCTGTCTGTCTCTTTCTCTCTAACAAAACCTCTCCCGGCCACCTTGTTGTGATACAGAGCAGTGTTGACACATCGTCATCAGAGTCACATGAGGGGTTGTCACTAATTCTTTGTCCCATAGGAACAAAGCTCTAATGTATCTTCCCAGGGGCCAAAGGATCAGACAAATTCTCTTTCCTTTAGTTCAAAAATGGAAACTTTTTTTTTTTAATAGAAACTGAGTCTAAGATTCGAAAAGTCACAGTCACCCCACTGTTGTATAAAGGCTCTATCACTATTTAAACTCAGCTGAACCTTTCTGTTCTTCTAGGCTCTTCCTCTTCTACTTTCATTCTTTTTATTTTTTTTCCTTCAAGATTAAATTTTTTATACCTAACTAGGGAAGTAGCTTCAAAAAAGCCAATCAAACCAACACACATGTTCTATATACAGATATATACACGATATAGAAACATGAAATAGTTTCTTTTTCATGGCAAGGAAAAGTTTTGAAGAGATAAGAAATCATATCACTGGAGATTACCAAAGAAAAGGCCTTTGGAAAAGTTCCTACAGTACATTTGTTAACAAGAGCTCTTTACTGGCCTTGGATGATTTACATTAATGAGTGTGAATCATGCCCTATTAACAGTGACCCACATGTATAAGATGTTTTTCCCCAGAGAATTGTAACTTAGAATTTCATAGGGGAGATTCATCACAGTGACAATTTTCCTTATGGGGACAGAGTCTGACAAGAGGTATGTAAATCTTATTTCCCTAAAACTTTCTAATATATCACTGCATGCCAAAAGACATAACACATCCTACAAATTAATAACAACAGCAACAACAACGACAATAATAATAGAGAAAGAAAGGAAGGAAGAAAAGAAAAATAATTTGATCCAACAGAATTGTATTTAACTTTATTTTCCTTTTTTTTTTTTTTTAATTTGTAAAGGAAAAAAAAAAGTGGTAAGAATGTGACATGAAAACCTGGGTAGAGGTTTCCAGAAGGCATTTTAGCTAATATTTTTAAGAGAGGATGACTTCGTGAGAGCTGTAATATCTCTAGCCCTAAAAAATGTCAAGATTGTTAGAAAATAATCATATGTAAAATGCCTCCCTCCTCCCTCATACACCCCGACCTACTAGAATGGGAAAGGGGGTTTCAAACAATAAGGAAAGAATAAGATAGGAAAAACATATTTTCATCATATAACAAAGAGCCTCATAAACCTTCAGGAACCATGTACTAATAAACCTGTCCCCGTAATTTATTAATGAGGAAACATAAATGATAATTTCAGCAGTTTATGCAAAAGGATTAAAGTGACAATTTGCAAAGAATTAACAAAATAGGATCATGGGGGTTCATCAGTATGTGTGTTTCCAGAAGACAGGGAGATTGGGAAAGAAAAAGGGAATAAAAAAAAAAAAAAAAAAAAGAAAAAGGGAATAAAAACTCTAGGGAAATATAGAAGTTGGATTTAGGCATACATGAAAGATAGAACAGTCTGGGCTAAATGTTGTTCTAAATATATCTGTGATTATGGTTTACAGCATTCATTCATTCATGCATGCATTCATTAATTCATTTTTAAGGTAGGCTCCACACCTAATGTGGATCCCAAAGTGGAGCTTGAATCCACAACCCTGAGATCAGGACCTGAACTGAGATCAAGAGTCTGATGCGTAACTGACTAAGCCACCCAGAAACCCCTATTGCATTTATTTTTAAGTAATTATTCCTTTTTAAAAAAGATCTTATTTATTTATTCATGAGAGACACACACAGAGAGGTAGGGACATAGGCAGAGGGAGAAGCAGGCTCCCTATAGGGAGCCTGATGCAGGACTTAATCCCAGGACCTTGGGATCATGACCTGAGCCGAAGGCAGACGCTCAACCACTGAGCCATCCAGGTTCTCCCTTTAAGTAATTATTCCTTTATATATCTATATATATCAACTACTGCTAACCATCATGGCAGGATATGAATTTCATTCGTCTTTGCATTTCTGATTCCTGATATTATTCTGTATAAGTAGCGATGCTCCCAAGTATTATCACACTAACTCCAAGCTACCTTCTTTTGAACAGGGGTGTCTGCCTTTTGTTATCCACCATAACCTTAGTCTTGTGTGTAGCATGAGGAACACAGTAGACATTCCATAAATATTTATGGAATGAGAAAAGAAATGAATGAATCCTAGCTTTCAGGGGAGTGGGTCATAAATGTCTGCAATAAAGTAATAAGATGTGAAACATGAAGGCTCATAAAATTAATTGAGGAACTTGAGATGCATACATTATGGGCTGCTCTACAGCAATGGGGACACTGCCCTTTCTTAAAAATGGGGGAAAAAAACCACAAAGGAAACTAATCCCTTAGTATCTACGATGTATCTACGATGGCCCCCACTCTATCACTATCTTCTGCTATGTTGTGAACAAATGAACGAGTAAAAGAATAACTAAGTTCCTACTCTGAGCCATTTTCCTCTCTCTGTAGACATCTTACAGCAGAGCTACATTGTGCCCAGTGTACTGCAATATGAGAAAGACACATTTTCCTAGGCTTCAAGAGAAAATATGGTGAAAGCACTAGGTTTGGGAGGTTTGGAGATGGATTCCCATGAGGAAAAAAAAATGTAGACAGCAATCTTCCTTGTGCTAAAAACGAACCCAACTTTTTTACGTGATTGACTGAATTAACAAGTAAAGGAACAAAGCTCAGAAAAGACACCTCACAACGTTGAACACTCCCTTTGCTCCTTGTTTTGATGTTGAATATGTCGTAGAGCTTACATCATCTTTTACTATCACAACTTGTAAGTGTGCATCCAGTTGGCAGTCTATGGGTTAGAAATAGAGATAGAGGAGAATGTGAACCCAAATATCAATTCTCAGTTATATCACCCAATTCCTCCATCTCCCTTCTTAGTCTATCCCATTCCTTTCTTGTCTCCATGGATCAAAGTTAAGCACATACACTTAGCAGCTGAGATAATTTTATTTATTGATCCATTGACTTTAGGCACTTGGACTAGCAGCTCCATTAGTAGCTGCAATTGGGTACTCCTCTGAGCCCAGATTTCTAAAGAACAGACACTTTAGACCAACATGTAAATTGCCTGGAGGGAGGCAAGAGACTGGTACATCCATTACTCCCATTATTGGCCAATTTGTCAGTAACTCAGAAAGCAGAGCTGCTCCATTTCAAGTCAGAGGAGACACAAGATGGTCCCCAAGGCAAGAGGAGAGGAGATGAATTGGAAGAAATTGATTTGTGACACGAGGCCAATTGACAAAGGTACATAGCAAAGGGAGCCCTACAGCCCTCCAAAAGGTGGAAGAGAGGAGAGAAAAGAAAAAAAAGTATTTGCATCCCCATAAATAATGCAAATATGGAAGTCTCTGTTCTTTCATCCTGTGTGGGTGCATGTTTTCCTTTAATCCCCACAGTATTTATGTAGAACTGGTCTCAGTAAAAGAAAATTCAACTGAAGATTTTTGGTTCAAAGACTAAAGGAGCAGGTGAGGTGCATTTAGTTTTGATCTTTGACAACAACAGCTACCAACAGAATATCAGAGGGAATGAATGAAGACATCCTGCTGAGATGGAAACACACACACACACACACACACACACACACACACAGCATCACACACACCTGGAATAACCCTGTTGCTGCTACGTTAAAACCCAAATCCTCTCCTCATTATAAAGGAGCTCAGGTCTACAAACTAGTTTGCTTGCCCACACCTTGTTTTATCTGGCACTGGTCCCTGAACAAAAATCAATCTCCAATTCCTTTTAATGTTTAGCACTAAATCCAGAAAGTAAAACAAAACATGGGAGTCTCACATTTATTATGGAACCTCTTTTATCTGGCTGGAGGGCAGCCTTCTAATCAAGGGAATGAATAAACAGTCATTTACTTTCAGGCAATAGAAGAGACAGCTCAATCTTCTTGGAGGCCAAGCACACCAAATGGGCCTCCAATTTGTAAATCAAAACATTAGCAGCTTGTTAATCTAGCCTGGCAATTATTAAGATGTAAAGAAGTTTGTATTACTGTGTTATTAATGGAAGTTATAGGTAGGAGCAAACTACTTACCTTTCTTTCTCTGTGCAAGAAAAATATCTAGTAACTGAAGCTACAAGATCTTTTTTTTGGAGGGGTGGGCTGATACTTAGTGTAGCTATTAAAAAAAAATGTATTTTCTTGTTTCTCAAATACAAAAAGGAAAAACAGGAAAAAAAAAAGAAAAGAAAAAGTCCACAACCTGAACAACAGAAGTATTTACCATTTTGCCCCATCATTTGTTCAGATATATGGTATCCTGATAGAATGGGCAGAAAGTATGGGATTGGTTGAGGTTGTCACGTCCAAGCCGTGTAATGTTAAATTAACACTGTATTATACTTGACAGGCAGACTGAAGGACACACACATACACACACACACACACACACACACACACACACACTCCATCCTGGGTATATTTAGAGCAAACCACTTCTTGTGCTGTCATCTTCATTATAGCTGGTTCTTTGCCCACAGCAGCAATGTCTTCACACACAATTCAAATTGGCCAAAGTGAGGGATCCCTGGGTGGCTCAGTGGTTTAGTGCCTGCCTTCGGCCCAGGGCGTGATCCTGGAGACCCGGGATTGAGTCCCACATCGGGCTCTCTGCATGGAGCCTACTTCTCCCTCTGCCTATGTCTCTACCTCTCTCTCTCTCTGTCTCTCGTGAATAAATAAAATCTTTAGAAAAAAATAGCCAAAGTAAAAAGCACTTTATCTCATAGCAGGCAAAAAAAGTGAATCTTTATATTTCTTGTGGTAGAAATACAAGGATATGGGATGTTTGGATGCAACCAACTGGATACTCAGATTTTTGGTTTGGAGGGTCTTTCTGATGTGGCTTTCATTTATGCTGTCATTTAACCTAACTTAAGATAGCTCCATATTCATTTTTACTCATTCACTTTTTTCGGATTTATTATACTCAATGAAGCTGCAGGCCAGGCCACTAGTGGTTGACTGAAGAGGTCTGCTTTATGTATTATCTGATAATTTTTAAAAGTTCTAAAATGTGATGTTTTAGAAAGGTACTAGCAGAGTACAGAAGCCAGTATTTCTACAATTTCATGGTAAAGAAAGACTTTATAAACAAAGCTTCCCTGTCAGAAGCCAAGATGAAGAAAAAAAAAATCAGTAGATTTGATGAATTGGCATTCCACAAACAAATGTAAAATATAAACTCTGAAGACATTTACACTAAGGTGGAACTGATACCCTTCACAGAATGAAAGCTCCTTAAAGTGGTTTCTGAAAATGATGGACATCTCTGCTATTGTGTGTTCAATAGGATTACTGTCTATTTTTCCTTTATGCTGTGAGGGCCCTGCTGAAATCCTGGAGCAAAACCTCCCACCAAGAGAGTAGGTATGGAAATATGGAAGGATGATTGCTGTCAATGTTACAGCTTAACACTGTCCTGGGTATAACAGCTGGAGTACGGTGTATTCACATATCAAACCACCAAGATGTACCCTTTGTCAATTATACCTCAATAAAGCTTCGATGTAATAAGAATCCTGAGAAATTTATACATGATATAAAAATACAAGCTGTTTTATGATAATCCCCCTATTCTAGCCATCTTATTCATTTTTTTCTGCTCTCACTATTAGATTCCTCCAGGTCCACCAATTTCTCGCACAACACTATAAAAAATTGTCTCCCTCAAAAATAAGTAAAATCTTTTAAAATTTCAAAAGAGAATAAATAAATGATAAGTGATGAGTGAAAAACTAAAGTAAGGGGCATCTGGCTGGCTCAGTGGTTGAGCATCTGCCTTTGACTCAGGTCATGATCCCGGGCTCCTGGGATTGAGTCCCCACAGGGAGCCTGCTTCTCCCTCTGCCTATGTCTCTTCCTCTCTCTGTATGCCTCTCATGAATAAATAAATAAAATCTTTAAAAAAAAACTAAAATGAAATTTGAAAAAAAAATATTTTGCATTTTATATAATTGAATCCCTGTACAACACAGCTTCACTTTATTTGGCCTTGGCATTTAGAACCAATCCCCTTAAAAGTGTAGGCTTCTTTTTCAGGAGCCACCTGCTTCTAGTGTCAGCAGGCCACACAGTAAAATCTCTATACCAGATCCAATTTATTTTTTTCTATTGTTAGAGGAATTCCTTTGTAGATTTAGGTGGATATTGAGGAGGGAGGAGCAGGCAACATTAGACACACAGAGAATAGAATTCAGCTCCTCATGTAATATCTTCGCTTGCGGGCTTGTCAACTTTCCGAGGAAATGCCAGGGAACAGGGGATGGGCCCCCATCGCTTTTGAGACCTCCAGTGTTATCATCCTCTAGCTTGGGTGGATCTTTTTTAGTCTCTTTCTCTCTCTTTGTATTTCCTCATTCTATTTCTAAGAAGTTTTGCATGATCTTTCCAATGAGTTTAAGCATTAAAAATAACAGGTTACAAAAGCAAGTTCATATAAGTATCCCCGGGTCACGCTTCAAAAAAGCCAAAACCAATGAGAGTCACTATTAAGCTATTTTTTTTTAATTATGTCGCCTTGTTATCTCATAAGCCCAGTAACATCAGTCCCATGAATACACAGCTGTGCGTTGCCTCTCATAATGGGTCGTGTTACAGGTCTGCACTATTTTGTTCTTCTATTATGAATGAGCTGTTTGCAAAATAGTGAAATATGAAAAGTGCACCTGCGGAGCCACTCTTCCCCATTTTCAGTGCATTTCAACCGTTTTTCTCCACACCTGTTCCTCTTTCCTCCTCAGTGGCACCAGGGCTTCCCAGACCCTTTCCTTTAATGAAGGAAAAGGTTACAAGTAGATTTATGCTACAGCGTTAGAATTGGTAATATTTATTCCCCTTCTATGCACACCTAGAAAGGATGAGGCTTAGCGAAAAGGACATAATGTTTACCTAATGGTAGACTCCAGGCACAGTGGCATTGATCACGGCATTCTGCAATCACTATTCTTGACCCTCCACACTGGGACCCATCTGCCTATTTTTTAATACACTGTTAGAAAGATGTGTTGAAAAATCAAGTTCCTGGCAAAGGAGAAAGCTACGTCTATTAAGCAATGCTTCCAGCAAGAGTTCCTCCAAGCTGATAAGTAGGTTGGGCTCCTTGAAAGCCTTCTTATGGTCCATTAGGCAGCATTAGCATCCCCAGAGAAGTAATGCTCACTGATGATCACATTGTTGATACAATTAAGATCCCCACAACTGGGGACTTTAAATACCTATTGTTGTTTTTTGTCATTTCCTGAAATTATTCTTTTTTGATATTTTTCTAAGCATAAGGTTCACAAAAAGGTGAATGTTAATCGCAACATGTAAGAAAAAATCCCTTAGCTCATTATGTGTGATGAATATATGAAAAATAGGCTTAAACTCCTGCCAGAAATGTTTCTTGTGACTTTATAGCTAATTATGATAACTTCCAGAAAAGGATAAAAAAAGATAACTTTGAACTTAGTAACTTAGTGCCTTTTGTAAGTAACCTCAACCTAGGAAATCTTGCTCTTATAAATTTAAACATATGCATTTTCCTGACTTACATACCTATTAAATCATAACTTTGATTCAGCATTATTTTGTTAGCATTTTACTATTCACGTAGCTAGTAATATGAGTAAGTTCATACCTCGTAGGAGTCAATGGAGACAGTTTAATGTTTAAGTAACCTAAGGACTCAATTTCTGATTAATTAAAATAGTTTTTGTAAATATATTAAAAGGAAAAGACAAGTCTCTTTTTTTATATATTCTCACTTTCTTTAAAAATCTATTCACCACATAAAACCTAGTACAGCATCAACTGAATTTTCATAAAATTTTATGCTGAAGAAAATAGAGTCAAAAACGCAGATTCTTTTCAAAGACTGAAAAGTCATGTTCAGCTGTATTTGCATTTTAAATATCAAATGTTCTGCTCATTTTACTCAATACTTTTCCTTTTAAAGGGATTAAAATATTTAAATAAGTTCATGAAATAACCTTATACAGTAAGGCTGCAATTGATTAATGATTTTCAGAGTAAAAATTGATTGGATTAAGAGCTTTTCAACCTAATGAAGACTTAATTTATTTATGAATTGTTTCTTATGTTCTCTAGGGAAACTTTGATCAATATATAGAATTAAACTCATGTCTATACAATTCCAAATAAGTTATAATTTCTGTTTCAAATAAATTTGGGGCATATATATATATATATATATGTGATACTCATAGTTCTTCATAATTGATATGATTCGACCCTGGGAGTCATCTGTTAGCATAGATTAGCTAAATATTAATTTGCCTTTAGGCAGAAACTAGTTGAATAGTTGAATATATATACACATATATGCATATGTGTATATACATACACATATAAAGCTTTTCAACAACTGTTTGTCACTGTGCAGACAGTTTTAACAAGTGCTCAACTGCCCCGGCCTTTACACCATCTTTGGCTACTTCAAGGGAAAAACAAATACAGTAACACAATGAACGATAATGCATTACGCATTTCAGTCTATTGTTTTAGTTTTTGTTGGCTTGCTCCTTGCCAAGATCAACATACAGGACCTTTTAAGTTGCCAAGTGAAGTGCTGACAGAGAACAAATTGCCATCCTACGTTTCAGCATGCATCACTGTTCACGTAAACCCAAGCTTCTCCTTCTTTTTCATGTCGGATTTAAACCCAAGGCTGAACATAAACTAATACACTAGAAAGTGTGACAAAGAGGCGCTTAAGCTTCCAACACAGCAGTAGGCATAGAGCATATGCTCTACAAAAACCCATAAATGCCGTCTTTACATTTGATGGTATTCCATCGACATGTATCATCATATGACATTTACCATACAAATATTAAAATGTTTTCACAGCTACTCATTCATGATGCATAGAAACAGTTCTTCATTCCCAAGCCACACACCTCTCCCTTCCCAGCACTGTCTCACTCTTCTAAATCTGGCATTTGATCTACTGACCTACTTTTCTGTAGCCATGTGTGGAACACACCTGTTCTTGGCTCTTCAGGAAGTATTTGGCTTTACTTAAAACCAGCTCTGATAGAGCTGTCGCTGTGATCTCTTAGGAAAGATGAATTCTAGGGCTTGCTGGCCTCTTGGCCAAGTTTATTACTGATAATAAATCACAATTTGGCCACCTACTCCCTAGGTCTTCTCTCTTTTTTGATAGTCTCCAGTAATCCTCTTTGACCCTCACTGGCGTGATGCTCGAGATTTAATAGGGCTTGCTCCTGCCTGATTCACCACTGAGGACTCATACTAATTTCATTGTACAAGTTCACACCTGTGTAGAATTAGTTGAAGGATTCTGAAGTGTTAGAGCAGGTTGTCAAATTAGTGGAATTTGAGTAGGAGTTATGTGAAAGAAACTAAATGAGAAACAAATTAAGAAAAAACATCATTTATTACCTGTATCTTTTTCACATATATGAAAATTTTAAAACAGGATTATTTCATTATGAAGATGTCCTCTTACTTAAACTTCTATCTTATATTAATTTTGACTGGTGGGATATCATATATTTCCTCAGTTGTTTTATTCTTTTTTTTTTTTTAAGTATTGTTAACATCTACAATCTTTAGACTCTCATGTGGTCGGTGGACTTCTTTAGAGCTGCTGTGGATTAGAAATGTTAGGCGTCTATACAACACTTCTTTGTCCATTTTTCTGTTCAGCAGGATTTTAAGCTGCATCTCCTTACTGGTTCTTGACATATTCTAAGGGAAGTAAGTTTTGTCAACCTAAAATTACAAATACAATGATGGTATCAGATACAGCATCACATAGCTCAAAATAAAGACTTTATCTTCTAAATCTAGATTTTGATTTACTAAGTTACTTTCCTTTTGCTTGGCAAAGATCAATCAAAAGCCAAATACTTTGGGATTTATTAATCCAAAAGTCTATCCAAATGCATTTCTGCTCAAAAAAAAAAAAAAAAAACAATGTAATCCTGTTCAAGTTAATGTACTCAAGAAAAATAGCTCTCTCCCCAACCATAGAGGATTTACTCTGATGAATCTGTTTATCTAATTCCCCATCTCTAGTGATTGTGAGAGGATGATCCTCTAGTGCAAATGAAACTAGGAAAAGCCTGCTTGAAGTTTCTTCTGGGAAGAATCTGGGAAGATTTTCCACCTTTATGAGAGAGATAGAGAAAGAGACAGAGGGAGCATGAGCAAGTATATGAGAGCAGGGTAGGGCAGGGGAGAGAAAGAGAGAGAGGGGAATGTGAAGAGAAGCAACTGTGTCTACTTTCTTCATTTTTCTTCCTCCCTTTGACTATTGTGCTGGAAGCTTCAAGGCTTTGCAAGCATCTTCCAAGGATGAATTGAAGCCAAGTAATTGGCGGGGGGGGGGGGGGGGGGGGGGAAGCTGGCCTGCACATCATCTACCTGGTGAATTAGGCAATCCAATGAAGCTCTTATATTTGCACATCTGGCAAAGTAGTTTTTATTTGTTTGTTTCATTTTGGTTTTGCTGAAGCCAAAAGATACATTCTTTAGAGATCAATCAAAAGGTGAGATATTCAAATGTCTATATTTTAAAGCCCTCTGTGGGAAACTTGTAAATGTTTATGAAACGTAATGCAGGGGAAGTCCAGTGCTGAGAAACTAACTTCTCTTACAACATGTGGAGGTTATTTTCCAAGAAATCTATAATTCCAATACAGGAGAACTGTTCAAGTTACCTTGGTGTAAAATACAGAACCAGTGGAGTGCCTGAGTGGCTCAGTCGGAGCCCCCCTAGCCAGGGTCCTAGAATCGAGCTCCTCCATTGGGGTCCCTGCTCAGTGGGGAGTCTGCTTCTCCCTCTCCCTCTGCTGCTCCCCCTCCCCTCCCTCTGGGCTCTCTCTTACTCTCTCTCTCTGTCTCAAATAAATAAATAAAATCTTAAAAATAAATAAAATACAGAACCAGTTACCACTTGTGTGGTAGCCTTGATTTGACTCATGCCTTGACTGTTGAACTCATCATGCTTTGTTGTAAAGAGAACATCTGTTTGTCTTCCTGACTGGTCTGTAAGCTACTTGATATTTTTACAACTGAAGTAGCTTTCTTTTGGTGTATTCTCTGAAATTGAAATAAGCTGAAAAGCCATATATATTTAAAATCTTTTTACAGACTTCTCCCTCCCCTATTTTGGCTATGCAAAACATAGGCAAAAAGCTCATTTATAGATATATATATATATATATATATATATATATATATATATATATATATATATATTAAAGGGGAAAGCCCTATGTTACCTTGTCTCAGGACTTAGTAAGCAGGGTTGGAAATCAGAATAATTTTGATGAACACCAAAGGTATTTCTGCTGACCAGTCAGTTTTGAGAACTATTTAGCTTAATCATAGAGAATAACAGATTTCCTTCAGAAATTCTAGATTGTTGCCACTAATATATTAATTGAAAATTAGAAGGATTGTCAACAATGAATGCCATTCTTTCTAGTGTCTCAGATGAAAATCAAACACAACCCCACACTCAGCAGCTCCAGTTACATTACAGCAGGCCTTCAGGACCCTTCTTATTCTGTTTATCTTGTTAGCTTTCATATCATTTTCTCTCAGCATGCACTTACCTCACTGTCAGTTTAATGGATTTCCAATTGAGAAAGTGCAATATTCAGAACTACCAAAAGCTGGTCATTTAAGGGGTATGCCTGTTGGAAGATTTCACTTCTAATCCTCTAATCTTCGAAATATCAATGAGAGTGACTTAAAGCCCAAGGGGCAGTTATACCTTCAGTTACTCCCTAAGACTGTGTCTATTTAGGGCAAAGTGAACTGAAAATCCATCAGAGAAGAAAATAAGGGCTATTCGCAGCCAGAAAGTTCATTATCATGATATTTTTCTGTGATGCTTCTAAATTGTATTCATGGATGGATCTGAATTCTTAAGTTCTTCATTCAGCTCAAGCTCACTGTAGCCAGGTAAGATCATTTCTAGAATAAAGGTCTCAGTGAAGACCATCAAGATATATTGAAGTGAATGGAAAGTTGTAGTTACAATATTTTATGCAAATAGTCCCTCCTGAGTAACTTAAATGCTGGTCATCAACTAAGGCAGGCAGCCTCCTGCAAGAAAAAGGGTTAGGTCACAGGGATTAGATTCCTGGGCTCTGCAAAGCAAGTCACTTAATTTTTCTGAGCCTTAGTTTTTAATCTAAAAAAACTGAAATGATAATAGTCTTAGATGATCATGATCTTTTTGATGACAAACAGAAAACATCCATAAAGAAGTGTTTGGTCTGTGATATGGTAAGTAGCACACTATAAAAGTAAGCTCACCTGCCTGTAATTATTAATAGTTACTCTATTTTGAAATGATTTGGTGGATGTATAACTCTATCATTGTATGTCGTATGACCAAATTAACATAAAACCTAAATCTGAAGTGGCAAAAAGAATTAGCAGAAGATACAAAAACAGCAAAAGAATAGCATACATACTAGGTAATTTTATCTGTTCCTGAAGAATTCATTAAAAGTCCAACCATTATTCAGGAACTCTACTCATGATTTGAATTCTCAGATAGTCATTTTCTGGGTTAAAGCTACTTAATGAATTATTCTATTTTTCTTAAAATTGTGAGTATGCTTACCCATAAAGTTTCTTTTCTTAACTATTATTAAGTAATAGTTTTATATAACTAGTAAATTATTAAAAATAACAATAGGGGAAATAAAGCCAGACAAAATTAAACATGTTGGAAGACTTTGTGGGATATCTCCCATAACTGAGAAAATTACTGAACCAAAACTACCTGTCATTGATCAAGTAATCATAAATTATATTCTTAGAAAGAAATAATCACCTAAGGAATACTACTGAGGACCTTGAAGTATGAATCTAGTTTATATGGCCATATTTGAAGTATGATGACGTTTTAGGCAGAGAGATAAGCATGAAGAAAAATAAATCCTGGAGTTGCAAAATTCCTTAATATTTTTATTGAAACCTACGGACAAGAACAAGGCTAATGAGGTTGATTCAGGCTGGACCATAAGAGACCACTCAAGGAATAGGCTAATAGAAATTTACAGAGTGGTTTGAGGAACATTTTGATTTACAAAGTGATAGTAAGTTCATATACTGATGTGCAGAAAAGGAGGGATATACAGATTAAAAGTGTATGAATTGAAGGTGGGTGGGAGGATGAGTGAAACAGATGATGAGGATTAAGGAGCACGCTTGTCATGAGCACCAAGTATTATATGAAACTACTGAGTCACTAAATTGTACACATGAAACTAATATTACATTGTATGTTAACTAACTGGAATTTACCTGAAAACTTTTTAAAACCTATAAATTGAACTGTGTAAAATTTTAAAAAGTAAAAATAGAGATTTGAAAAATATTTTAACATATGGTAGACATATTTCCAAATAAACGGTTCTGAGAAATCTATAGAACAATGATTTTTAAAAAAATAAATAAATAAATAAATAAAAATAATAAATAAATAAAAAAAAAGAACAATGATTTTTTAAATGCTCTGAAAAATAAGTGGCCAATATTTATGAGAAAAATTCATCAGAAAAAACATGAAAATTATAAATAATCACATGAGGAATTTAAACAAATCATTAAACCAAAGCAGTATTTTTTTTTTATTTTTTAAGCTGACAAAAAATTATTTCAATGACAATATATCAGTGAAGGTTCAAAGAAAAAGCAATGTCACACAGATTTGGAAGTGAGATACATTTTTCCATTACAAAAAGAAATTGATTATTATGTATCAAATTGTTCACTATTTCCCTCTAGCCCAAACAATACTAAATGCAGGAATTTGTTTTAAGAAAATTATTACAGTTGTGTCCAAGGATCTCATCCTTAAAGATGCTTGTTATATTGTTATTTAGTAATGAAAACTTAGAAGTATTGAAAATGGATTTGAGATAGGGACATTAAATGCAATAGATACTAGATTATAGAGAATAGTAACTCACATAAACTATGATACAAATAGTTCTAGAATTTTGCAAAGTGGTGGCTCTTTTTTGAGATAATATTTATATAAATTATTGATATATATACACACACATAGAAAAGAGAATTATGTTTATACATTAAAATTGATGCTATGAAAATGTTATTAATATAAAAGTACATTAATAATGTATCAAATTTAGGGTCACCTGGGTGGCTCAGTGGGTAAAGTATCCACCTTCAGCTCAGGTCATGATCCTGGGGTCCTAAGATGGAGTCCCATGTTGGGTTGCTTCTCCCTCTTCCTCTACCCCTCCTCATGCTTGTGCTCTCTCTCTCCCTTTCTCTCTATCAAATAAAGGAAATCTTTTAAAAAATAATATATCAGTTTTAAAATGCAGCTTACAAGATAATGTATACATTCTTCAAAAATGCAATTAAGACAAATATATATAGATAAAGCATACACACACATTCAGCACTAAAGTCTATAAATAGATACAGATTATTTTTTAAAGTCTTATGGGCAGTAGATTTGTTTTCATTTTATGTTTTTCTGCATTTTCCAAATGCACATTTTATTCATATAATATTTCTTAAATTATGAAGATGAAATAATGGGCAGTCATAGGAATAGAATAAATCAATCAAACTATCGAACATTTTTCCCTTATTTTCATTAGAGATTATGTTTACTGAATTAGGACAATATCAATTGGAGTAAAAGCCAGGATGTGAGCAGGAGAGAATTTTATAGAACATTCTTTTGTAAAGGTACAAGAGAATCTAGATTTGGAAATTTGCAGATATATAACTCTGGTGGCAAAAGGTTTTGAGTTTTTTCCTAAAACTTTTAGGAAATTATTTGAAATCCAAATCTATAAGAAGATGCCAATTTATAAAGGTTTTTTTCTTTTTTTAATTTGGTACACTGATATGTTGTCAGGCCAGCTTGGGTGAATATGCAAAGTTTATTTACATTTTTAGAAGAAATAAAAGTTGCATTTTCCATTCTGTGTTGTCTGAAAGGTTCATATCCCAAGTTCACCATCTCAGCTTACAGACAACAGAGGCTCTTGTTCAATCGAGTCAGAGTGCAAATTCCAATAGCTTTGATGTAGTGGTGTCAGTGAGGTGGAGAGACTCACTGAATAAAATTTCCTCAAGGGGATCTCAATTAGTCTTCTCGGGAAGCCCTAAGAAAAGTCAAAGAGAAATTCTCTAATTGTAAATTTAAATCCTCCTGACAGGCCTTTCAAATAGGAGAAGCTTGTTTCTTGTTTTAGGATCGTCACCATCTCTCTCAATTTTCAAGTTCCTGTCTCAAAAGGTACAATTGTCTCTTAGAGTGAGTTATATTTGAATGGACATTTTTATGAAGTGATTACCTAAGGATCTTCTCTCCAGCCCTCAGCCCCAGAATCACACACACACACACACACACAGAGTACATATCCTAGACAGTCTGAATTTTCTTAACTCTAACCTTTACTTTTCAATGGAAAAAAGAAATTGCAGAGCAAATGACCCTTTTATCTTCAAATGTCTAAAAACATTACAGTAAGCCCCATCTTGATGTTCTTCTATACAAATACAATAAATTTTGGGGGGGAGGGTATGACAGTAAGGCTTGAGTTGGAGCACAAATGAATTCTTGTCACAGAAGAAATGACCTTGATACAAATGTAGTGTCCGAGTAAACTACTGGGCAAGCTATCTTAGAGATACAGGACAGAAACATTCGAGAGTGAATTAAAATGCTTGCATTGTATGTTTTATTAAATCCATTTGAAATGCATGCTGCAAAAATCTAAGAAGAGAGAGAGAGAAAGAGACCCGGCATAAGTTTGCACACACTGAGGGGGCCTGGGACAAATGACACACCCATTGTACCTGAGGGTTGCAAGGGAGTCGGCCTGGGCACAGGTGTAGCTCACCAATTAACTGGCTGAGCAGCCAGTTTTACATGCTTCTTGGGCAAGAGGACACTTGGCACCACAAAGGTTGTCACCAGTGGGAAGCTTAATGAAGATTTCCCTGATTATTGTGTGTCTCATGTGCCTTATGTATATTTAGTGTGTCATAAATATTCAGTGCTCAGATACCTCATGTATATTTAATGCGTGATGAACATTCAGTGTCTCTTTCATTTAGAGCCTCATGTGGATTCAGTCTCTTTAACGTTTCATGTATATCGGGACTCATTTTGTCCTTTATCCCTTTCTATGTTCACACATATGTACTTTGCAACAACTAACCCCTCTTCTGAGTTTCATCAGACCCATCTGTTTCCTTTGTCCTCAAGAGCAAGTTTGAATAGTCTCAATCAATACGAGATATGCACATTACAGATTAAAAATAATAGGTGCATTGCTCTAGGCCAAAATATAAGATTAAGTGTCTTCTTTTTTTCTTAAAACCCTTAAAATATAAAGGAGTCATCTTATACTATGGTTTTTATAGCACAATTCTTTCTCAGTTGCTTTCTTTTAGGCAACAACATGTCATCTGGAGAAAAAAAAATGCCTGAGAATCTACAAAGTGTCATTAGTGTGGTAGGTTTCTGTGGTTCATCTGAACAATTCACACATATATGTGTACGTGCACACACATGCCTATGTACAGAAGATTCAAGCTGCTTTCGTTGATAGTAGCAGTCCTTGTTGGGGTGACTTCCATATGGGTTGTCAAATTAATCATGCTTCTTTTAAAAGCTATGCAAAGAAATACAATAGGGGCTTATATTGTACAGGTGACAAATCTACAACTGCAGAGTGAATGGGAAGAAATGTCAGAATATCCTGCAAAGGAGGTTGTGTTTGCTCAGACAAACATTCTCAGTAGCAACATCACCCACAGTGTTAGAAGGGGCATAGGTCAAAAAAATAGAAGAAAGAGAGTGTGCTCGGAGCAAAGAGAATAATGAAGTCACAAGGCGATCTTAGCCTTGATGAAGACACTGGTGGCCAAAATTCACATTAAGAAGTTGAAAAAAAAAAGAAGTTGAAAAAATTCTTCTATAATCTGAAACAATAGAAAAAAATCCAAATTATACCAAATAAGATGTGATTTGATATATGTTACTCAAGCATAGAGTAAATATTCTAAGGGCACATGAGATGATTTCATACATATTCTTAAATGTTTACATATTCAAGTTGACCAAAAAATTTCTCTTTCTAGATCCCACTAATGAAAATGAAGATCATAAAATAATTAATTTTTAAAAAGGAAAAAAAATCAAACTGCAAAGCTATTCTCAGTGTGATATATAATCATTATAGAACTCAAGAATAATGTGACAATCTATGAAACAGATTTCAAAAAGTGCCACCATCTATTAGCCACTGTCAAAAGTTTGTGATTTTCTCCAGACATTTTTTCTAAACATATTTACATTTATGAACTTAGTATAAAATGCATATAGACATCTACACATGTATCTGTATGTGGATGTATTTATGTAGTGATTTTCACCATGTAACACAACTAACAACTAAGTTCATTTTGCGCAAAGACAAGGTGTGTACCTCACCATAAAAAGCATGAAAAGGTGGTTTGATTTTTGCATGAATATTTAAAAAAATAATTGTGAAACCCCACCTAACACTTTATTTAAGCTCCTCAAAGTCATGCTGCCTTCCTAGGTTTATTGTTGACAAAATGATTTGATTAATATTTTTTTCTGTGTAACTGTACCACGTGTATTCTTGTGTTCTAGGCAAACAAAACTTATATTAAACTTTACTGAAAGTGTGGAACTAAGTAGCAATATTTGTATTTTAAAAATATTATGTTAGGGACACCTGGGTGGCTCAGTGGTTGAGCATCTGCCTTCGGTTCAGGTCATGATCCCGGGGTCCTAGGATGGAGTCTCACGTCGGGCTCCCCATAGGGAGCCTGCTTCTCCCTCTACTTGTGTCTCTGCCTTTTTCTGTGTGTCTGTCATGAATAAATAAATAAATTCTTTAAAAAATATATGTTAAATGGCCTCAGGGAATCCCAGTAAAAATTATTGCTATTGATAATATGCATTATGTATCTATACAATTTAGATATATTTTAAAGTGTCAGAATATAGCCTGCAACCTCAAGTAGTTATAATATTCTTCCTAAAGTTTAAAAAATACCAATTAATTTTAATGTGCACAAACTGCTTATCAAGTAATAATAATCTCTCTCTGAACATCCTTTTTTATTAGTAGTTACATCAATCTTCAAATACCATAGTTCTCTTCGAAACTGTTAACCCTCAGGCTATACATTCACATTTGCCTCCAAAGTATGTAAAAAGTACTTAAAACTTCCAATTTCTTCTAGACAGCTGTCAGTATATACCAGTGTAGTTGAGGAGGTATAAATATCAACATTTAGCCATTCAAACATACATACTATTATTTTCAAACTGACAATGCATAAGATTTGGGTATAAAACAGAAAGAATATGCTAAAAGACAATATCCTCCCTATTCCGTTCGGGAGTCCAGAATCTTTCATGTATCTAGGTCAAGGATAATTCTCTCTAGTTTGGCCCTGAAACAATTCTGAACATTATTAAACCCCATACATTATGGCATAACTGCCCATGTCCACTCCAAGAAGGCACAGAAATGAAAAAAAAAAAAAAAGAAATTAGGCTTCAGATGCATCTAACAGAGAAGGCAGAGGGATCTGTGAAAAATGCCTCACTGCCATGTGACTTTGTCCATGTGGCAACTACTGATACTGTTTATCAAGAATTGCCCTCAACGGTGTTCAGAAGAGCCCACTTTTTGGATGCTAAGTCAGCCTCTCAAGTCTGCAGGATTAAGTTCAAGACTGCTCAAGGATGTCATCAAAGGTTTTCAGTGAAGGATGGAATTTTTGTGATAAATGTGGAAGGCATAAATCATCAGTGCTCCTTTGTAAGGAGCTCCTCTAAAAACTGCCGCAGCAATTCAGAAGTGATTTTTCCAGTAAGAAGTCCAGGACACAGCAAGCAGGTTGAAACATGCAGAATGTCTCAGAGAGTTAAGAGTGCAATTTGCTCACCTGGCTTGATCTCAGGAATGATAGGACACATTGACTTCCAATTACAAAGACACAGGTTCATCAGTCCAACGCCCTTTCATGCCATCCCCTCCCCCCCGCCCCATCAAAGTGTCTACTAGAACGTTCCTTTGTGGATAGAATATAAGGACCGTGAAAATTCACACCAGTTGATGATGTGGAAGAATGAGTAACTCCTCCTTACTTCTATCTTCCACTGAAAACAAATATCCAAATCAATAATTTGTAAGACTAGATGTAGATGGTCACATATGAGGAATTGAATTTAGGATGAGTCAGTTGCCAAACTCCATGTCCACTTGAGAATCATGAAATCTGAGAAACAGTAGAAGTGTGCCAAAACAATGGTACCCAGATCCTGTAACTGGGGGAAGCAAATGAATCTCTTCATGCAGTATCTTTAAAACAAGTGCCTGCCCGTAGGAAGTGCTCAGTCAGCATTAGATGTTACATTTAGTGTTGTGGATGTTGAATTATGTAGTGAATGTTGTCTGTGTTGCTTATATTCTTTATGTTGACTGGTGATGTTTATGTTGGTTTATCTGATTTTGTAGCTTTAGAAACATGTAGTCCAGGAGGATGAGTTTCATTCTGTTCCCAGTCTCTATAATCTCAGTAAAACAACTAAAACAAGCACCAAGAAATATAGCATAATCCTTTAGGAAATATAATTGGGTAGAACCAATAAATCAACACACTGGCCCTTTCACAAAGGTGGCATCAGAGGCAAAGAAGGAAGCCTCTCCTTAAACCAAAGCCAAAGCAATGGCTTTGAAGGCCAAGAAAGTGGTGCTGAAAGGCGTCCACCTCACCAAAAAAAAAAAAAAAAAAAAAAAAAAAAAAGAAGAGGAAGAAGAAGATCTGCAGGTCACCTACATTCCAATGACCCAAGACACTGCATCTCCAAAGGCAGTCCAAATATCCTAGAAAGAATACCCCTAGGAGAAACAAGCTTGATCACTATCCCATCATCGAGTTCACCCTGACTACTGAGTCAGCCATGAAGAAAGTAGAAGACAACAACACAACTTGTGTTCATTGTGGATGTCAAGGCCAACAAGTGCCAGATCAAACAGGCTGTGAAGAAGCCTGAGGACACTGACATGGCCAACGTCACCACCCCGATCAAGCCTGATGGAGAGAAGAAGGTGTATGTTCAACAGGCTCCTTATTATGATGCTTTGAATGTTGCCAACAAAATCAGGATCATCTAAACTGAGTCTAAGTGGCTAAATCCAAATATAATTTTTTTTCACCATTAAAAAAATCAACATATCGATGATTTGAGTGAACCCAAACTTCTATGGATGATGTCCCACATAATCCTTTCAATCACAAACAGAAATATGAGTACACAAAAATCCAAGATACCCTTGTCTTGAGCCCATATGCTGCATCTATTTGTTGCTGAGAAGAAGGTAATCTGATACACTGGTCTTTTTAAGGACATTAGCACTGGCTGGATTACTACAAGTCAAGGTAATTGAAGGTCATGACTTAGATCAAGCCCCAAAGAGCAAAGGTGCAGGTGATTAATCACCATTATTGTGCAGGACAGTTACATTTGTCTTGTTCTTAGTATTAGAAATGCATTAGACTCTAGCTAATATTTAATTTATTAATTTTATAATTTTTAACTGAACATTTTACAAAGGATTAGCTATAAGCTAGTTGCAAGTAATGCTGGGGGAAATGGAGATAGAACAATTTTCCAGCAAGCAGCTCACAGCCTTGTTGAAGAATGTGTGTTTGACAGACTGACCTGATACCTATTTTAAGAATATAAATTAGAATGTAATTATCTATTGGCCAAAGAACGCTCATCTACTTGTGTTTTTTAACATTTTTACTGGGAGAAATTTAATTAAGAATACAGTATCAAAGGTTTTGAATTTAAGCAATTGGTAGAATGATTTAATAAAGACCCTCTTTAAAAAAAAAAAAAAAAAAAAAAGCACGTAAGAGCATAGTTGAAATATTTTCAAGTAAGCTGTATACCCAACATGGGGCTTGAACTCATGGCCCTGAGATCAAGAGTTGCAGCTTTCCTCACTGAGCCCGCCAGACACCCCATTAGAGGAAATAATGTTTTAGATGCAATATTTTTAAAATCTTAAATATATAGACAAGTTTGAGAGAAAAAGGACATAGCTTCAGCTATAAAAAATAAACTGAGAATCTCAGCAGTAAATGTGTATTAAGAGTTAAGTAGGGTCGAAGAGCATCTCAGTCTCAACACAGCTACTGATGTTTGTGCATGCACTCGGTTCTAGGTTGCCTTTTTCAGGTTTTATGATTTAATTTACTGTAAAACATAACATGTTTTACACAGATCAAAAGTCAAAATTTAAAAAGTTATATTCAAGGAAGACAATCTCCTTTCTCCTACCATACTGCAACCATCAACTATTTTCAACCATGTCTCTGGTTTATGCTTCTGTGTGTATGTACACTTGTACACACACACACACTTTTTATGATCCCACACGTACATACACACACATATGTAGAAATATGAAAATCATCTTAAGGATGTATCTGTTTTATAGCCAGGAGTGTTTTCTCATGACCTGATGTTGAATTTTGTCAACCCTTTGCTTAATGTCTATGATGAGAATTTTTTTTTTCTTCACACATCAGTCAATGTGGTAGATTATACACACTAATATTGAAATATTTTTGGAATGTTAGGAAAAAAACCTTTGTCATTATAGATTATTTTAATGTACCATTAGTCTGTCTTCTAAGAAATTATTTAATATGTTGCATTGATATTTATAACTAAGTTTGGACTCTGGTTTTCTTTTTAATGTATTATTTTTTTTTAGCAGGTTTAGGTTTCAAAGCTATATTTACATTATTTTAAAAACTGGGAATTTTCTTTCTTTTCCTATACTCTGGAGCTATCTTAAATTATACTGGGCTATTTAGTCTTAAAGAGTTTGTTAAAACTCCTCTGTGAACTCATGTAGACTTGGTGTATTTTTATGGAGGTAAAGTTCTCTAATAACTTTATCTATCTCCTTCATAGATTTTTCCCCCAGAATATTATTGGTTTTATGTAGACTTACAAATATATTTACATGCAGTTTTATTTGATCTGAAATCCCTTTTAAAACATTTGGTATGCATTTTATATTTATTCCATTTGCTGAATTTCTTTGTGTTCTCTGTTCCTTTCGTTTTCTTTTGGATACATTTTATATTTAATAAAGTTTGGATAGCTTTCCCAGCAGTAAATTTTTAATAATACATTTTATAATGTTTGTGTGTCCGTTACCTTCCTTAGACTTCTAGTATTTGGTTTTACCATTTTAAATAAAATCTCCCCAACCCCACCCATGAGGTACACAGCAACCAATGAGTTTATTTTTTTACTTTCCCTTTCCCTTTTGGTCACTATGCTTTAATCATATTACTTCTATGTTTATCAGTCAGAATATGTAACAATTACACCCTGTTTTTCAACCCTGTCCCTACTTTTGCTTCAATCTTAGATCTACCACCAAATATAATGTTATCACCAGAAGCACTCACAAATTTAAAAAGAATGAAAATAAAGATAATATTGAGCAAACAAAAATCAAGATCTATCACTCATAGATATTCAACAAATCAAGCATTAAGTGAAATTATTAAAAAAAAGAAGAAATGTGATTCAGAATGAAGGAGTATGATACATGGGACAGTAATGACCAAGTGAACTGTTAAACATGTAGATAAATCAAAAGAAGCATTAAAACTAAAAGGATGTGAAAGTAACAATAATGAATAATTCTAGTGGGATTGAAGAGAATATGAAGCTAACATACTAGGACAACAGTAACATAGACAAAGAGAAAGGATAATTAGAAGTAAACCATACCAATTGCCTTATATTATCTGTGAAGGTAAAAATAGTGACTAATTTTAGGAAGTGTTTTTTTTTTTTTTTTTTTGGAATTGTAAAGACATATCTGACTGGACAACTATGACAAATCTAGACAAAACACTGTGCCATAAAAAAAATCTGTATGTTAAGGAAATAAATCTATCTACGAAGTTATGAATTTCTACAGGAAGCCTTAGAAAGGATGATATTTATCTTATATAATTTTTTATATAATTACTGTTGATGTAACTTAAAACCCATCTTTAGTGGATGAAATATAATAAAAATAACTCAAAATTATGGAATTTTATAACATCTACAAAAATAGTACAAATACATAATTTCATATACTTACATCATTTTTTTAGAGAAGGAATGAGGGGGTAGGAACAGAAGGAGAGAGAGAATCTTAAGAAGCTCTATGCCCAGTGTGGAGCCCAATGCAAGACTTGATCTCACAACCCTGAGATCATGACCTGAGATGAAATCAAGAGTTGGGCACTTAACCCACTGAGCCACCCAGGCATCCCATCGTATACTCATATCAATTTAAAAAGGGAAGATGGGCTGTTTTCATATTTATCTATTAGGATCTCAAATTTTTAGAGGAAGAACTTTTCAAATTACAGTTATTAAATTCTAGAGTTCATATTTGAACTAAAATTTTTGAGTTTACAACACACACATTTTTAAAAAGTAGTCAAGATTGAAAGTAACCTTTTCATAGGTCGATTTAAAAACTGCCAAATATCTGATTGAGTTGAAAGAATAAAACTACAGGTCAGTATATTTACTCGGGGATTCTAGCATTACCCAGAGGACTAAAGAAGTAGAGATAGAGGTGTGTCCCCCTCATGTTGTGTTAGAGATGAAAAACAGAATAACAAGATACCTTCATTGCCTGAGTAAACACTTGTTCCTTATATGTGGTTAGATACTGAGTCTGTTGGGGAGTAAGGGCATTTTCAGAGAAATTACACTGATAATGGAAAATATATGTCTAGATACAGACAGAAAAGAACAAGTTATCTAAAGATCCATCGTAGGTAGAGGTTTACATTCAGTGCTGTTCTAATAGTTGGCAAAGGCAGCCAAATGAAGAAGGCGTGTCTTGTCTTTTATAGTCTGGTGAAATATTTAGGTTACCTGATTCAAACCGAGGCTTACAGAAAATCAAAGTTTGGAAGATGGGAGGGAGAGAGAAAAGAAAGAATGAAAAAAAAAAAAAAACTCGTAAGATTAGTAGACATTCTCTAGTCTCTGATGATGGTTTTTGCAAATTCTCCCAACAAAAAAGAATGTTAATCAATGAATCTAGGACCACCCTATAAATGTCCTGCAGAGAGGGAAGCAGGAGTTCCTTAGGTGGCTTCTGTGGCCTCTGCATGTAGCTGGTTCCCTTTGCCCCCTTGTTCTTATGGCTTCATCTCCAAAACCCATGCAGTAGTTACAGAGCCACAGAAAGAAGGTGGTCTGAGACAACCTGATTTCCTGCATGTTCCAACCTTACTGGTCATTGCAAGCAACAGTGCTCCACAGAGGCTCAAGGGACAAGGACTACCCACGTACTGAGCTCCTGACACCTCTGAAAGGACATGCTCCAGTTAGGATGCATTCCCAGGAAAGTGGCTAACACGTATGAGTCTCACTCTGAGCTGTGTTTACTTATTTACATGTGTGGAGTTTTCCATGGAGAACTCAAACCTCACAGGAGTCGAAGGAGGTTGCTTCATTACAGTGATTTTTAGGGCCTGACAAAGGACAACGGGCTAAGAAACTTGCTCAGAAAACAGCCCCAGATGAGAAAGTGGTGCCTCCTGAGGCATGGCCAAAATAAACGTTAAAGGAAACCATCTTTACTCAGATCTGGACAGTCTCTCTCTCTCTCTCACCCCTTTATTTTGCCTCTTTCTCACTTGGAAAAAAGATATGTTGACGACTGCTCCTGCCTATATTCTCCCCGGAAAGGTGTGGGGCGGGGTGGAGAGGTTGGTGCTCCATTCTACATCGTTCCTCCCACTCCAAAGGCATTCATTTATCTTTTCCTCTGAACTCTTTTCCTTTGACATTCCATTTGAGTTGTTACTTAACCTTTTCCTTGCCACCCATTTGATTTAAACAGTGGTCTAGGACCATCTCACATTTTCTTAAAAACATGAATATTTTGTTACCTTGACTTTTAGATTTTTTAAAATGGTTTACACTGCATAAGACATTCCTATTACATTCTTTGGGGGTATTAAACAACACTTGAAAACCTCCACATCTATTCCTCCCTACACCTTGTGCCAGAAATAAAAACCAATCATTGATGGTGTTCTGCTATCCGCTCATCAAACATTTTACAAGGAAAGACAACCTTATGCAAGATAAAGGCTGTGTAAGGTGTTTTTTTTTTTTTGATGCAAATATATAAACTATTGTTCTTGTGCTCTAATATAGAGGCCATTTCATGAGAAGGAGATTTCTAACACTGCAATATAAGACAGGCTATGATAAATATATTTTGAGTCTAATTGTATGTAACTGTATAAGCATTTATAGAAAAGAGAACTATTTACTTGCTTGGGTAATCATCATAAATAGACTTCAGACTTTGGTATATTCAAGCAAGTTCAGTAAGTCAAGAAGGAAAAGACATTTTTTGTCTTATTTGAACTGTGAGCTGTCAAAATGGAATAAATATTTATTGAACTAGGCACTATGCTAGGCACATGGTTCACTTTCTGATTCAATGTCAGCATCAATCCTAATTAGTAGCAAAACTAATTATATGTACACAGAGACTAGGCAAAGGGGGTAAATAACCTACAAAGTGTCAATTCCTAGTAACTGATGGAATCATCAGTTAGGTTAATATGATGTAAATCTTTTTACTTTACCTCATCATTGTATTCGTTTTTCCTCATCTGGCCTTTTATTTTTATTTTTTTAAGATTTTATTTATTTATTCATGAGAGACACAAGGAGAGAGGCAGAGACACAGGCAGAGGGAGAAGCAGGCTCTATACAGGGACCCCAATGTGGGACTTGATCCCGGGTCTCTAGGATCACACCTTGGGCCGAAGGCAGGTGCTAAACCACTGAGCCACCTAGGGATCCCCTCATCTAGACCTTTTAAATCAAAGTAACATTGTATGCATAGGAAAAGGATCTGGTGTGTAAAATAAAATTCTTAAAAGACAATAGGCTGGGGTACCTGGGTGGCTGTCATCTGAGTGTCCGACTGTTGGTTTGGGCTCAGGTCATGATCTCAGGGTGGTGAGATCAAGCCCCACGTTGGGTTCTGTGCTGGGCATGGAAGCTGCTAAAGATATTCTCTCTCCCTCTCCTCTGACCAGCCCCCTTGCTCACATGCTAGCTCTTTGTCTCTCAATTAAAATACATAAATAAAATATTTAAAATATTAAAAAAGGCAATAAGCTAGCAGACTATATCTTGGAAAGATAATTTAGTTATTTTTTTTACCTTTTACTCTACTATTAAGAGACTTCACTGAACAGGACTGCTATAATTCTCTGCATTAAGAACACTTTGCTCGATTTTTCAGGGCAAGCCACACAGTTGCTCCTAGAGAGTGAAGAATTCTGACAGCAACTCTTTAAGCCTAGTCTGTCTTTTTCTGAAGGGTGCATTTCCTGTTTTCACAGAAAAAGAGGCTGACATTTTCTCTTTTTATCCATTTATTTGTCATCCGTTCTATTTAAGGTTAATTTACCTTGAAAGCAAAGAAATCTTAGGTTCTGTGAGAAAGAGCGAATCTACAAAAATAGAAGGGAATTCCTATAACTCGGCTATTTTCGCAAAGAAGCCAGCAACAAAGCTCTTCCCACATCAGTTTCATGGAGAAATAAACTAAAGAAATAGAAGGTATCACATGAAATATTCAAGGGAATGTTGATAATTTGCTTTTTGTTTGTGTCATTGTTGTAGTGATGATTAAGAATGATAAATTTAAACTAATGAAGTCCAATTATTTATACCTTTTTAAATTATTATTTGTAAAGTATGGGTAGAAAGAACATTTTTTCTCTTGCCTCCTAGCAATGTATCAGCCCCAGAATGAATGGATTTCTGCCCAGACACAAGTGGGTCATTCAGCTGGTCAACAAGGATGCTTCTTGTGAGAGCAGATTTTTTATGGGGACAGCTGTCTAGCAGGAAGTATATTGCCATGTGGTCTTTTTGAATTTAGCAAAAGGCTGTCAAATACTCCTAGTAATGACCCACTTAATTTTATAGTCAGTACTTTTACATAGAAGTATATTAATAATAAATCTGGCTCTGGAATTGAGGTTACTATAAGTTGGTTACAGGCAAGCCCAAAGTGTAAATATATATTACATAATAAATGACACTATTTATGTATTCAAGTGACATGACTTCTAGTGACTCTGCAGAAACAAGTAACCTTGAATGTAACCTTATTTCCTAGAACCTTCAGAATCCCAACCTCAAAAATGCTTACTCTACCACTTTACAACCATCCCACAGAATAAATGTTTTAGGCTGTTGAAGGGAGATTAATTAATACGATAATTTTTGCTACAGTGAAACCTTATAAGAATCAGCTATTCCCAACTTACTATGTGAATATTTAGCTCTATTTTCACTTTTTTTGAGACATACGCATTGACCTTGAAAAAAATACAGAGCATTTTAATGTGATCACTCACAATAAGCAATAGCCTTTTGGAGAATGGGCCTATCTCTTGCTTACAGTGATATCTAGTTCTTTGGGGAATCTCACATGATGATTTTTAGAATATGGATTTTAGCCTCTCATAGTATGTTAATAGTTCTAACTTATATCAACAACAAATATTAGCACATCACGGGGCTGGCTTTATTGGGCTCCATGATGGTAACAGAATCACTTCCCTCCAAGGAGTTAAATGTATAAAGTTTAAGAAACCAGAACTTAATTTGATGTTTATTGCCACTCTCAAATTGCCACTCAATAGTTCATGCAGCTTCTCAGCTGAGATGAAGTGCCTGGGCATGATTCTATTCCAGTGGGGTCACAGAACCACATTCACATCATGTGACACATTGGATAATTGGCCTCAGCTCTTGGTCGTTGGACATTTTCAAAATTCTATTAAAAGATGAGCTTTTAACAATGTTACAGGCTTATGATAATACATGCTCTGATTGCTATATCTTGATGTCATTTCTCATATTCTAAAACATGCTCACAAGAAGCCAGCAGTAGTAAAAATACCCATCAGTTGCTATTGCTTATCAGTGAAATTTGGCCATTTACAATTCCCTCTTCCTGTGGTCCCCACTTCTACTTGGTTAAGTCCATGAACACGTAGAACATTTCTTTCCTTCCTAATTCCAAACAAAGGTAAACCTTAATCCCTGAATAATCCTGAGGGAATTGGAAGGGAATCATGGCTCTCAGCTATTGAAGGATATGTAAACTGTATGCCAAGGACCCATTATGAGGACATTATTGCTTTGACCACACACAGGTTTGGTGGACCAATTTGCGTATACTGTTCATAGAGTGACTACTCATCCCTGTTTGCTTGAAATTTTCGCCCTTTGAGCGCTGAAAATACCCTGTCCTGGGAAACCTTTCAGTCTGAGGCAAACAGAGATGATTGTTCACTCTAGTTCTGAATGTGATCTATTCAGCCAATTTCAAAGGCATTTCACTGGGCTTCTAATGTGTACAGGATATAAAGCCATCAGATGTTGCCAGGATTGCTGGTTCCATGAAATATCCTTTGGTTTCAGTGAGGGCTTTTTCTAGTTCAAATGGATCTCGCTTATGTCTTCCATAATAGGGTTAAAAAGATAAGATATGTGGCTTAGATAAGATGTATGGAGGCATAATAGAGGTGAATAGATAAGGTGTTTTGCTAACAGAAGTCCCCATTAACCAGTGAGCTATGGAGATATGACTAGCTGATAAAGCAAAGCAATAGAATGTTTGTTATAGAATAAAACTATGTGATAATGTTGGCAACAATTTTTAAAAACAAAAAGACTTCTACAGTAGAACTGTAACATGAAACTCAGTATTACTTCGACATGTAAATGAAAAGTTACTAATTCAGGTTGTATGGTCGGTTGGCTGCGATTGCCTAGTTTAATGATAAGTCACGATCCTTGCAGTACTCAACCTCTCTTGATCTCGTGACTTATCTTCTATCAATCAGCAAAGAAATAAATATTTTATTTCTTTAATAAAAGAAATAAATTTTATTTAATTTTGACTATGTCTTTTTAAGGCTTTGAGTGAACCATGGCATGAGTGATACCCTCACTGATTTTCTATCCCTTCACTGTGGCTGGAGAACTCCTAGTATTTGCCCCATTTATTTACCATGTAGTTTATTCTGGCTCTAAGAGGGTCTTTTATTATTATTATTATTACTTTCTTGGAATTTTTTGTTTGTTTTTAACATTGAATAGATACATTACCTTGAATTTTTAGAATAAATGCATCTCATTGTTCTCAATGTTTTTAGAGATTTCAATTATTTTTGCAAACCATTGTTTTTCCTGTTCTAACTTTTCTTTTTATATTTGTATATAGAATTACAACTTTGAAATAGGAGATACTCGAGAGATGCCTACAAATGAGTTGATCACTATGTTGCTAAAGCCATATTAATTATTAAACATAACTAAGTGATGTGAAAGAAAAGATTGAAGAATAGCTTGGTCTTTTTGAGAAGTAGCATAATGTAACTTAATGAAAGGTGGGAAATATATTATCCCTCTCCAGACAGTATGGTGACAAGATAGAGTATTTTACTATTTCCCATCTGCTGAGAAGTCTGTCATTCTCTTTTTCAACTAAATAATAAAATAGGGGATCCCTGGGTCGCTCAGCAGTTTAGCACCTGCCTTTGTCCCAGGGCATGATCCTGAAATCCCGGGATTGAGGCCAGGGATCGAGTCCCACATCAGGCTCCCTGCATGCAGCCTGCTTCTCCCTCTGCCTGTGTCTCTGCCTCTCTCTCTCACTGTGTCTCTCTTGAATAAATAAATAAAAATCTTAAAAAATAATAATAATAAAATAAAACATTTTAATATTAATAAAATCTATGGCCATTGAGGATTTTGTGAGGGCAAAGAATACTGTATATTTAGAGAAGCTACGTGTCCTAACATAAAAGAAACACAGATTCTGGTGTCAGATTATTTGGATTTAAACCGTAACCCTGGGGATCCCTGGGTGGTGCAGCGGTTTGGCGCCTGCCTTTGGCCCAGGGCGCGATCCTGGAGACCCGGGATCGAATCCCACGTCGGGCTCCCGGTGCATGGAGCCTGCTTCTCCCTCCGCCTGTGTCTCTGCCTCTCTCTCTCTCTCTATGACTATCATAAAATAAAAATAAAAAAAAAAAAAAAAAAAAAAAAAAAAAAAAAAAAATTAAACCGTAACCCTGCTACTTACCAGTTCTATGAATTTTGGCAAAATGTCGAAAGAAAAACTCATCTGCCAAACAAGGGTAATATAAGGTAGGATGGTACCTCCCTCATAGAGGTTTTATGAGTATTTAGTTAATATATGTAAAGTGCTGAGAACAGTCAGGCATAAGAAAAATTATATGTATTAGTTTTTACATTTACCATTTTGACTTACACCTCCATTTCTCTAGTTTTGTGTATACATAAAAGGGGAGATATATACGAAAAGAAAATTCATATTCCTACCTTTTTAAGACCTTCACTATAGGTTAAGGAAATAAAGTAAACAAGATTCTTTATAAGAACACCTTTAAGAGGTATGTTAAGATTTTAAGGGTTAATTATTTAGGAAATTTTTCCCAGTTATCAGATATTAATGTATTTTATTCCTTAGGACCCAAACATGGCTCTCTGATACCATAACGAAAAGATTATAACTAGTTGCTTGCTAGTGGCTGGTCAACTCATGTTGGTAAACAGAGACTCAAGAAACACACTGATCCTAAAATAAAATGAAGTTGTCAATAGGCGTGTGTGTGTGTGTGTGTGTGTGTGTGTGTTTAATATTCTATTCTTAAGACTGAAGCTTTGTATGTCATTTATATTTTTATTTTTTTGTCTGTCATATCTAAGTATACCAATACATTTTTAGTTTTCACTTAATTTTAATTAATCTCAGCATTTTCATCTGTAAAGCAGAGATAATACTTACTTTATAAAAACAAATGAAACAATTGAAAGAATTGAAAATATAGAACAACTTGAACAGAGACTGGCCCCAAAATACCTGATATTTACAACTCTGCTCCCTTACCTCTCACTAAATGTCCAGACCTTTTAGTTTGCTTGCTCTGGAATTGACTCTGGTATTTGAGAATTCATGGTGATCTCCAGGACCTTGTTAAAATTTCCCCACTTTTCTCCTTGACAAACATGAAGGTTTGGTTTCAGATGACACTCAACTTTAAGTTCTTCCCAGAGTCAAGTTGGAAAAGACTTTACCCTGAATCTGACTCAAAATTTGTTTCCACTTCTTGTTTGTACCACTCTCTACTGCTCATTTCTCTTCTTTTCTAAAATTTTCTGAAAATCACACTAACTCTATCCAGTTATAAAATTGGAATCCAGGTATGAGAATGGTGCAGAAGGAGAGCCAGCATTTGGACAGAGGTTATTCCATTAACATTCAGGAACATTTAAATATGGGAATCTTTAATTTTTATGTTGAACCAAATACTAACATATGCATGTGCATACACACACACATGCAAAAATTCACACTTTCTATTATGTTTTCTGCTTCATAAAATTAATATAAAATGAAGCTTTCATTCCTATAAGGTTCAACTTTCTGCTCACACATGAATTTGCAGAAGGGAAAGCAAACAATAGAACTAATAGCTATCTAGAAATTCATCTTACAAAACACTTCATCACAGAGCAAGACATTTGTGTATTTTGGTAGAAATATTAGAAGGAAAGGATCTTTTTTGTAAAAGAAAACAGACTAAATGTCCCTGGGAGTTCATCCATACTCCTAGCCAGCTCTGTCCACTAAGAGGATTTTTGTGAACTTACAGTGTTAGTTTAAGAGTGGAAATACCTTTATACAGATACACAAATTTCAAGTTAAGTGAAATATGCTGTCATCTAGGAAACTATCTCTGAATTGAGACACTTGGGCTTTGTTCAAAATTTGTTTTGACTGCTTGATCATTCCCAATTACTTGAGTTAATTGTCCCATAGCAGCACTTCTGCTGGACAGCCTGGTTTCCTTCAAGTCTAACCCAAAAGATACAGCCTACATAAATTTAATACTTAAGTTGAAAGATACACCCTGCTTAGTGTTATTTGCATAAACAACATTCCAAATCTACTTTGTTTTGACAATAGTTCGGTATGTCCTAAGAACATGGTTAAAAGTCACTTTGACCCGACTCTGGTAAACTGATCAATTTCATTATAGAGAGTGGGTGAAACAGTGTCTTTTACCATGTGTCAACAGTCACAATCAATCACAATTCCACAGCCATGGCTTCATTGATGGAGCAAAGATAAACCAACATAGACTGAGGAGGAGGAGGGGGGAGAAGGAGAGCAAAATACAACATGCCAAAAAAAAAAAAAAAAAAAGCATCTGGTGTAATAATCCAAGAAATCACATGTGTCACATTTTTTATTAAAAATAACTGTGCTTCTCCCCTTTTTGGTTTATCCCACTCATGTTTCCTTTAAAAGAGATTTCGTGAAACCATTTATCAGGGGTCACTTGAGAATCTGAGTCTTATAATTGAAAGTTTACCTCAAGACAGCATGGTACTGGCACAAAGATAGATTCATAGATAAGTGGAACAGATTAGAGAACCCAGAAATGAACAGTTAACTCTATGGGTCAACTGCAGGAAAGAATATCCAACAGAAAAAGGACAGTCTCTTCAATAAATAGTGTTGGGAAAATTGGACAGCTACATGCAAAAGAATGAAACTGAACCATTCTCTTACACCATACACAAACATAAACTCAAAATGAATGAAATAACTAAATGTGGGACAGGAGTCCATCAAAATCCCAGAGGAAAACACAGGCAGAAACCTCTTTGACCTTGGCCACAGCAACTTGCTAGACATGTCTCCAAAGGCAAGGGAAACAAAAGCAAAAATGAACTATTGGGACTTCATCAAGATAAAAAGCTTCTGCACAGTAAAGGGAAGAGTCAACAAAGCTAATAGGCAACCTACAGAATGGGAGAAGATATTTACAAATGATATATCAGATAAAGGGCTAGTATTCAAGATATATAAAGAATTTATTAAACTTAATACTCAAAAAACAATCCAGTCAAGAAATGGGCAGAAGGCATGAACAGACACTTCTCCAAAGAATACATACCAATGGCCAACAGACATATGAAAACTGCTCAACATCACTTGTCACTAGAGAAATACAAATCAAAATCATGTTATACCACCTTACATCAGTCCAAATAGCTAAAATTAACAGGACAGGAAACAATAGATGTTGGAGAGGATGTGGAGAAAGTTCCCTCTCACACTGTTGGTGGGAATGTAAGCCGGTACAGCCACTCTGGAAGACTGTAGGGAAGTTCCTCAAGAAGTTAAAAATAGAGCTATCCTACAACCCAGCAATTGCACTGCTGGGCATTTAGCCCAAAGATACAAATGTAGTGAATCGAAGGGGCACCCGCACGCCAATGTTCATAGCAGCGATGTCCACAATAGCTAAACTATGGAAGAGGCCGAGATGTCCATTGACAGACGAATAGATAAAGAAGATGTGGTCTTTATATACAGTGGAACATTACTCAGCCATCAGAAAGGATGAATACTTCCCATTTACATCCGATGTGTGGATGGAACACGAAGGTATTGTGCTGAGTGAAATAAGTCAAACGGAGAAAGACAATTATCATATGGTTTCACACATATGTGGGATATAAGAAGCAGCACAGCAGATAACAGGGTAAAGAAGGGAAAACTGAATGGGAAAAAATCAGAGAGGGGGACAAACCATGAGAGACTCTTAATTCTGAAACCGAGGGTTGCTGGAGGGCAGGTGTGAGGGGGATGGGGTAACTGGGTGATGGGCATTAAGGAGGGCATATGATGTGATGAGCGCTGGGTGTTATATGTAACTGATAAATTGTTGAACACTACATTTGAAACTAATGATGTAGTATAAGTTGGCTAATTGAATTTAAATTCAAAAAAAGAAAGTATGCATACTCTTCCATATGTTGAGGAAGTTCATTTTCCATTTTCTTCTTTATGCATTATTTAAAATTATTGAGGAGAGATAAAGGGATAAAAACACTTCAGTTCCTGTCAAAAAAAAAAAAAAAAAAGCCACAGCTATTTTATTTTAGTTATAACCTTCATGGGAAAAAGAAAAAAAATGGATAGACGCTGCAATTATATTTTTGCATCATTGAATTCCTTGTTCTGCCTTGAAAAATGACTTTAGAAATTCTTTTTTTAACTTAAATTTTAGATGTTAACATTCAGTGCAATATTGCTTTCTGGAGTAGAATTTAGTGATTCATCACTTACATACAGCACCCAGTGCTCATCATAACAAGTGTTCTCTTTAATCCCCATCGCCCATCTAGATCAACCCCCAACCAACTCCCTCCATCAACCCTCAGTTTGTTCTCTCTTCTTAACCAAGTCTCTCATGGTTTGTTTCCCTCTTTCTTTTTTTTTTCTTCCCCCCTTCCCATATGTTTAAGATCACTAGATTTGAATGATCTCGCTCTCTACCAAAGACAACGAACAAACTAGAGAAGAATTGAATTAATTCGATTGAATATAACTGTGAACGAGGCAGTGAATAAAGTGCCTCACATATATTACTTTCATTTCTAATTAACTCATCATCTCTGAATTGAAAATTAAGCTATGTGTTCTGTTTATTTTCAAATATGGGATTCTAGTCATTTGATATTCATAAAATAAATGATAAGCCCTGGATTTTCTAGCATGGTTTAATTCTGGGCCAAATGCATGAGAACAAATCCGTTACCTGATTACATCCTCAGGGTACTTATAATCTATTTGGAAAAATAAGATCAGCAAATTAGGGATGAGTGGTGAACAATGGAGTGTCTACTAGGAAATGTTGGTTAAAAGGACTTTATAAATTCAGTAATAAGGGAGATAAAAGTACATTAATACAGAAGAAAAAGGAAAGAGTTGTCTTGGGGATGAGCTGAGATTGAAGCAGAGTCTGACATAAAGCACAATGTCATAGGTTGATCCTGCTGACTGCTAAATAACTATGGTTATTTAGACAGAGCAAGCTCAAATTATAAGAAATTGTCCCTCTGATAATAGCCCCAGAAGTAGAAAGGGTATATTTGTAGAAGCAAATAAGCTACTTTCCCTTTTGGTCTGCATAAGCAGATGTGGGTTAACAGATTATCCAAGGGAAACTAAAGAATTAGAAATTTTAGTAGAGGGCAGCCCTGGTGGCTCAGTGGTTTAGTGTCGACTTCAGCCCAGGGCCTGATCCTGGAGACCCGGGATCGAGTCCCATGTCGGACTCCCTGCATGGAGCCTGCTTCTCCCTCTGCCTATGTCTCTGCGCCTCTCTCTCTCTCTCTCTCTCTCTCTCTCTCTCTTTCTCATGAATAAATAAATAAAATCTTAAAAAAAAAAAGAAATTTTAGTAGAGAAAATAAACCTATTTGTCACTTGTGGAACACCAGTTATATTTACTCTTCTGCAACAGAAAGACAAAGTGACAATAATCAAATGTGCATGATCCCAGAGTCCAGGACAAGATTCCACTTTTACTAATCTTAAAAGGACAAAACAAAACAAAAAAACCTGTTAGAAAGCAAATGAGTAGATAAATTAGCATGACATCACCATACAGCCCGAATCCTAAACTAGAATCCACTGATTTAACAGTAGATTAACAGTGATTTAACAGTGTAGCAGATTTAAAAATAAACTATTTGCAAAGTTTGATGTTTTTTACCACTAGTACTAACAAATTAATCAGAGTGCACCTAACACTTCCCTTTGATATGCAGGGTGTCTCAACACTGCAGCTGAGAATCACTCCTCTGTGCTTAATGCCACGTGTCACCTGTTTGTGCAGCTGTAAAGTTCATAGGGTGGTTGGAGTGAGAAGAATTTCATCACTGTGATGTGCCTTTGCCAGTTAGAGGCGGTCTGCACTCTACACACAACCACGCATTCAATCCCTTTTCATCCCAAATAACTAAGAGGGAGATATGTGGAAAATCCAGAAATAAAATTCTTTTTTCAAAGGTCAAGGATTTCCCAGCAATACATTCTAAAGAAGCTACTTCTTCCCACTAATTAAGAAAAATGGTTGGGGGGTGGGATGAGGTAGTATAAAAAATCCAACACAGTGCATTAAGAGAAGAAATAGTACAATTCACTGGTAAGTCACAGGGACAGAGGCAAAAGAATTCAGTGACTTGGATTGACACTTACTAGCACAATGGGCTTTGTTAGGCTATCCCCACAGAAAATGTATAGACTGTGAGATTTTTTTTAATCTGAAGAAAGACAGCTAAATTTGGAAGAGAGTCTTTAAAATCTCCTGCTCAAAGTGTAGTCCATGCAGCAGCAACTGCATTATCCGGGAGCTTTTTAGAAATGCAGGCTGCCAGGCACATCTCCAGAGCTTCTGAATTTATATTCATAATATTCTCCGGGTCATTTATAAAGTTTAAAAATAACTATCCTAGAAGACTGGGAGGGCTAGGAAGTATGATTATAGGGCTGCTGGTTAATGAGAAGAAAAATCCTTAAAAAAGACGAAGATGAGTCCTGGAAATTATGTAGAAAGGGCAGGCGGTCCATGAAAACATGCCAGAATGCTCCAAGTGGGCTCTCAGAAGCTACCGATGATGCACTGAGTGAGAAGGAAAGGTAGGCAAGCTCCAAGGGTTCATTGAGAAACCAAATAAAGCACATAATGATTCAACCTACCACCAGTCAGATGTCCAGAAGAGGCAATGATAATGCCAGTGTTGGCAGCTATAGAAAATGTCTTGTGGTTAAAACAACAACAACAACAACAGAACTTAAGCAGTGTTTTGAATAAAATTTGAGATTTTCTATAACCATGTCATTCAACAAATTACTTTAAGCCCATACTACAATCTGGGTATTACATTAGTTGTAAGTTTGTGGACAATTTTTTTTTTTTTTTTTTTTTTAGGTCAAGGAAGTAATCACAATCACAATTAAAATCACAGCACCAATTATAAACAAAAGGCCTGGCATCACTATCTAGCCTTCTAGGCATATGGCAAAGTGGGTTTGCAAATCCCTAGAACCAGATATTTTTGAAAGAACGAGGCCACATCTATGTTATATAAGCCGAAATTATGTGCGTATGTGTGTGTATCTGTAAACTTGTATTCAGGTTGACCACACCATTTTGGGTCTTAGGCCACATATCTCTTACTGACATCCAAATCTCTAGTTCAGAAATCCAACCGAATCCCCAAACTTTGGGAATGGCCAATAGTGGCCCCAGCAGCAATATTTCTCTTCTTAAGTCTCCATAGACATTTGATTAGACCAAGTATAGAATCTTTACTTCTACTGCTCCTAAAGGGTTCTCCCCCCATATATTTGACCCTGGGAACTAGAGGTAACTACACAAGGCAGGGGAATTTGGAGACTGTTGGATGGCCATCTTCCTTTCGCCACGTGCTTAGAGAAGAGACCAATCTGCAGGGAGAAAAAGCAAAGAGGAGGACAGAAAGGAACAGGCATCAGAGGTAAGTGGACTTTCCAATTTCCTGCAAATTCTTTCTTCAGCTTTGGCTTTCCTGCATGCCTTTGGGTTCTGTAAGATGAATATATCTCATAATAAATTCTTCCTCTGAAAATGTTTAAATTAATCCCTTAAGTTAATTTTCACTAGCTTTGGTTGCACTTGCAACAAAAGGAATCTTAACCAAGATGCCCAGTGGCTTATGCTGATAGGACTTAAAATGAAGGCAGCTGGATCACTAGCAGAAAAGTCACCACTTAGGAAAACCTGGTACCCACATCTAGCAATGTTCAAGCAACGGTTTCTTTAAAAATGTATCTGTTGCTGACTTTGACTATATCAGGTTGTAAAATCTTACAACCAATGTGTGCACTTGGTAGTGCCTTTATGACTAAGACTTGACTCATTTGCAATTGGTCAAGAAACAATGAGTTACCCAAGCTCCTTGAATGCTATCCTTGGCTTGTGAAATCCCGGATGTTTCAGAAACCTCGAGGTGCTGAACAACTTTGGGGCTTGTGAAAAGTGCCAACTCTCAAGCCTCATTCCTTTCATACTGAATACAAATCGGGAAAGTTGTATTTTTAACAGATCCCTCAGATAATCCTGAAAACTTCCTTCTAAAAACATATTTTAGATTGTGGTTATTAATTCAGAATTGCTCATAACAACAGTCTGAGAAGCTTCCTGAAAATACACATGCTGAGAATCCCCTCAGACATACCAAATCAGAATTTTGGCTCACGTGTATTTGCACAAGATCCCCGGGTGATGCTGAAGCGCACTTTTAGGTAAGAGCATTGGTAAGAACAGCAGGTTTGAGGCATTGAGGGTGAATGATTCAGCTGTGCAGCCTCCTTCCTTCCGTTTAGATCTGCTCTGAGACACCAACAATATTTTCTCTCAATGGCCACTTCCAATGTCTAAAGTTGTTCAAGTTCAAACTACTTGGGCTCTAGCTACATTGATTTAATTTAAAATCAGCATTGAAAATACTGCCTTTCCTTTATCCTCTGATCAGGAGTGCATTTTTCTAATTGGGAGACTTGCCTGCTGCTGTAATTTAAATGCTAAATGAATGGAGATGGAATAACTTTAGATGGACTCTGTTTATTTACTTCACTTTGCAGTATATCAAAGTTCTAAGAAAGGCCAAAACTCTAGACTTCTCCAAGCTAAAAGAAGCTTGAATTCCTTTTGTCCTACCTTCTTGCCCCTTGTGTATTTGAACACCTTATCTCAAAAAGATGAGATCCTTTATCTTAAGTACTGATATCCGAGCAAGAAATCAAAGCCCATACCACTTTTGAATGGAATAATTTGGCCTTTTAAAAGTTTTCTTTTGGGGGATCCCTGGGTGGCGCAGCGGTTTGGCGCCTGCCTTTGGCCCAGGGCGCGATCCTGGAGACCCGGGATCGAATCCCACATCAGGCTCCCGGTGCATGGAGCCTGCTTCTCCCTCCGCCTGTGTCTCTGCCTCTCTCTCTCTCTCTGTGACTATCATAAATAAATAAAAAATTAAAAAAAAAAAAAATAAAAGTTTTCTTTTGGAACCACAGCAGTGAATTTTAGTGAGTATAAAAAAATGCCCACATTTCTGCAAATGTGTAAAGTATCTTACCATTTGTGTCCAGAAATGGATATACCCCCCCGGAGCATCCTACTACCTCCTTAACTCACTAGCTTTGGAATGATATGGGTTCCCAACATTTACCTAGAATTGATATTTGAGGGAATTCCTGCTACAGAACTAAAAGCACCAGTGCATGAGGATATGTCCACACTTGCATGTATGTATGTGTCTATGTTATATGTACACGAAGACATGTAAATTTCTTTCTAGAATTTTTATTATGACAACAAATGGATGAACACCTATTTTGATTTTCCAAGAAGAGACAAGTGATTTGAACATTTTAGTTTATTAGTTTTGTGAAATAACATGCAATGTTTAAAAAAAGACACGTACAAAAAAAAAAAAAAAAAGACACGTACAAAAATTAAAAAAATAATAATAAAAAAGACATGTTCGTGGCCAATGACCTAAGAAGGTTCAATCTCCAGTACTAAGTATAAAAAGCAAGCTACAGAGCGATGCATGTAATAAACTTGCTAACCAAAATAACAACAACAGAATAAAGACCTGTTTATAAACCTGCATATGGTTATGTGCACATAGGAGATGGGAGCAAAGACATACATTTCGATTCTACTTCTAGGAGTGGGAGCAGAAGGGAGTGGTATTTTCCACATGCATTTCTGTAGGGTTTCATTGTTGCATGGGAGTGCTTTATTTTGTACTTTCAAAGAATGCATCACAGGAAGAAAAAAGCATTGTAGATCAAGAGAGCAAAATGAGAAATGAAGATGAACAAACATTACTCATAAAAATAAATTAAAATGGCTAGCAAGAATAAAAGACTCTGCGGCCCTAATAATTAAGAAGGCAGATTCAAGCAATGAAATTCTATTTGAGCCTCTTACACTGGAACATATTAAAGGAAAGAAGATTCTCAAAGCTGATTAAAGCACGGTAGGAAACAGCACTTTTACACAAGGCTAGTGTGCCATTTGGAACAATGTTTCTCGAAATCAGCTTGAAAACAGGTATCAAGCCCATAAAGATGTTACTATCTTTGACCCAGCAGATCCCCTTTCAGGGATTTATAACAAATAAACAAGCAGAAACGAGGGCAAGCATGCGTGTGAAATGGTCTTCATTGTAGTTTCCTTAAGAAGTGACCCAAAATAATCACACAACCCATGGCAGGAAAAAAATCCATAAATGTTGTCTTATCTTCCCCACAGCTAGAGCTTCTAAAATGCCTTTGTTTTTCTTATCCACACAATCCCTTGAGAGTCCTACTGGCCCTGTTTCCTCCATCCTTCTGAAGCCAAGGGACCAGCACGCCTAAGCCCAGAGTCCCCTGGAGAGCCCGGCTTTTCTTGTCGGACCATTTTTCTGCAGAGCATCAACTTCAGCAGGATGGTTCTGTTGAATAAAAGAACTAGCCTTCCACCAAAAAGAAAAAACTCAAGATGCAAATATGTAAATAGTGGTTAAGAGCTCTATTGACAATGGTTTTAAATTTTTCTTTCTTTTTTTCCCATATTTTGCCAATTTCCTAAAATGGATCTATGTTAACTGTATAATCTACATTGAAACAACCACCTTAATTGTTAAAAATATTTGCAATCCTCTTCAGAGGCCTGCTGTTTTCTATAACTTGTAAAAAGTACTTATTATAAGATTAATTATCCATAATTGGCACAAACAACTTAGCCCTTACAGATAGACTGAGATAATTGGAGTGAAGCCTTAGAAAGAATTCACTAACATAAAAATGTCATGATTGAAATACGTGCATAGGCAGTTCTCCAGGACGCTCATAAAGCTATGGTTCCTCATTCTTTTTGTATCAAGCACCCTTGGAAGAATCTGACTAATGGCATGACTCTCTTTCCCTAGAAATAAATATTCGCCCCCGCCCCTCCCTGTATTGGTTTCCTAGGGCTGCCTTTCACAAAGTAGCACCAATTACATGAATTAAAACAGCACACATTTATTGTCTCACAGTTCTGGAGGCTGGAAGTCTGAGGTCAAGGTGTCTGCAAGGCCTGGCTCTCTCCAAAACCTGTAGGGCAGCCCTACCTTGCATCTCCTTAGGGAGATCCCTGGCAATCTTTGGGGCTCCTTGCCCTGTAGATGCATCATACCAACTGCCACGTACACACGGCATTCCCCTCATGTCTTCACATGACCTGCCTCTGGGTGTGTCTGCTTATGCCCTGATGTTTTCTTCTTTTTATGGGAACAGTCATATTGGATTGGAACTCACCCTAATATCCTCATTTTAAGATGGCTGCCCCTGTAAAGAAACTGTAAAAAACGAGCTCATGTCCTGGGTAGGAAGATTTTCATGTCGTTAATGAGGGGGCGATTCTCTCATAGTATCCACCCAACATATTTTATCATCCAGCCACAGGGCACAGACATTAGGCCCCGGCATCTTGTCTCTGGACACCAGCTTAAGAACACAGTTCTGAAGGTTGTTGGAAAGCTGTTGTCTTGAGCAGACCCCTCACTCTGTTCGATAATGAAGCTTCCAAACACACAAATCAGATGAACACAAATGGTGGAGAATGTTTCCACTGGGGTGCCTGGGTGTCTCAGTTGGTTAAGTGTCTGACTCTTGATTTCGTCTCAGTTCTCAATCTTAGGACTCTGAGTCCAGCTCTGCACTCAGCACAGAGTCTGCTTCTCTCTCTCCCTCTGACTCAACTCCCTGCTTGAGTGTGCTCTCTCTCTCTCTAAAAAATAAATAAATAAATAAATAAATAAATAAATAAATAAATAAATAAAGAGAAAGCTGTAAGGAAAATGTTTTCTGAATAATTTGCTTCCACCTCGATCTCAGAAGTACAATTGAGACATTGCAGAAGACACTGCTGATAGATACTGACTTTTTCCCTAATGTAAACCTAGGTTACAATGCATTTCAATAGAAATTATACACGGACAAGATGCTGATGTTGACTTCCCTTTGGGATGTTAATGGTTCTGAAGTTTACCTGCCTAGAGGAATAAAGACTAGTTAAAACCTCTGAGTAATAGAAATAATTTTATTTGTATTTTTACATTATCAGAATTGAATTATATACGTGTGCATATATATACACATACACATATATATGTATATGCAATGTTGTCAGCACTGAACTTAACATGTCTTACTTAATAGAATATAAAAGTTGCTATACTTGTTCAGACTTGACATTTGTAGGCGCAATTGGCAATCTCAGTAATCTGAAATCCGAAACCAGAGAGGCATTGTTTTTCTAGTTACTGTTTGATAATCGTCACATTATCTTTCATCTCTCTTGTCTTCAACTTTCTGATCTATCAGAGGAGGAAAATAACATCTACCTCATGGGGATTGATACATTTGGAGTTATGAGTGACTGTCTTCAAATTCTAGCTCCAAATCTTATAAACTGTACCTTCCAGATACCCCGTGTGTATTTCAGGGTCTCCATCTACAAAAAAAAACAAAGACAAACCAAACAATAAACAAAAACAAAAAGCACAACCCCTCCACACACCTTAAAAAAGACAAGAATGACAACACTATTCAGTGCATATTTTTGTTATGCAAATTAAGTGGAGTAGTTCACAGGGAAGGGAACCTACATAACTAGCCCTGCTAGGATTCTCCAGAGAAAGAGATCCAATAGGCTGTGAATATGTATAAGAGGATATTTATTATACAGAATCAGCTTAAGCGATTATGGAGGCTGCTGAGTACAAATCTCCTGGCCTTTGGGAACAGGCTTGATAAGCAGACTCTCCAGCCACACTCGTCAGCAGAGCCTGGGAAGCTGTTCCATTTGGCAACAACTTCTGGTTGCTTTGCCCTCCATTCAGTGGCATCTCTCAGGAGCCTGTGGCTTTTTTCCTACTCCCAGGGTCACAATGCCCCTTCTCTCGCTCTTTGAGTTGTCAGAACAATCAAAAGTGTCCCAGGCATTCATCTCCTCCCAGGCCTGGAGTGTCTGGAGTTTCAATTCTGTCACGGAGCCATCAAGGTGGGTCTGGGTATTGAGCAGGCCTGTCACAGAGTTGCCACTCCCACTTGGAGCACAGGGCAGGTGTGGCAGCCAGCAACCCCTCCCTCCTTGGTGGGCAGGGACCTGGGGCCTGTGTGAGCCCCTCATCTGCCTCTGTTGTACTCTGTGAACCCAAAGACCTGTTAAACTTTTAACCCCCCACCCAAACAAATGAACAGAAAATGCCAAAAGAAATGTGGGCCTTCAGGCCGGAGACCCAGGAGAGCTCATGCTGCAGAGGAAGTGTGAAGGCCATCTGCTAGAAAATACCCTCTTCCTTGGGGTGGCCCATCTTTTTGTTGTATTCAGAAAGACCCATACCTGTTACAGAGGGCAATCTGCTTACCCAGAGCTTACCGATTTGAAATGTTGCTGTCATCCAAAACTATCTTCTGTGTTGACCTGTCACATTAACTGTTGTATGTAGTAAGTAAATATTGGACATTCTTTCAAGTCGCTGTGTTCTAAGTAGGTTACTTTCTTTGCTATGGCCAAAAGGGGAAAGGCATAAGTGGGCCATCAGAATTTTCCTATAAAAGTTAGGAGGATTTATACAAAAACAAAAAGATACAAGGTAGGACACCAAGACTGGAATTAAACAAAACAAAACAAAAGAGAGCATATACCTTTGAGATTTTAGAATACAAATGGAAGCCACTGAAAGTTTGCTGACCAGTAGGAATCCAGTAGAGACATTCATAGAAACTTCGAGGAGGCAGCAATTACATTGTATGGTTGGTTTTAGGGCAAATTAATACTCAGAGAGTGGGTTGGTCTTTGCCAGGACTTTATTTAACACAGGTTCACTGTGGGAATGTCACAAGCCTAGAGCATGCAGGATAATGTCTCTCAGGAAGCCAACCAAGAAAAAGCACGCTCCAAACCAATGGTAGAGTAATCACACTACTGGTCCAGGCAAGGGGAGATGAAAGGAATAATGTCCAATTTTAGTTGAGGTGCACCTTTATAAAAGTGAGTGCTCAGAAGGGATAGCTGAGTCAACCAACAGCTGACCTCCATCCAGCTGCCAACGCAGAAGGAAAAGCTCCTTGTAGCTTGTTGCGAAGGAATGATGGTGCCAAGTGGTGAAGGGTAAGACGCCCTCATTTGTGGGGCTGCTGCAAGGAGTGCATCACGGCCAGTAAGAATCTCCTTTCCTGGTGCAGGAGCTAAATCCCAAGGTCTTCGGAGACCTATTTATACCAGCAAAAGGTAGCCTTGCCTAGACTGAACCCATCTTTAACGTTCTTCACAAACTTTCAGTGTTTGGAGCCTCAGTAGTCCCTACCACAGTTGCGTCTTCCCATGTAAAGGCCCCAGTGAGGTCCCTCAGCAGCTGAGCTGTTGCATGCTTATTGATGACAACGGATGGGATGACCACATCACATCACAGTTGACTTTGCTTTTAATCAAGACACCCTTACTCTTAAAAATAATTTTATTTTTGTCATGAACAAGTAGACATGAAATCATTTCAGAATAATAGCACTGTAGCAAGAGATTGCCATGGAGGCTTAAGTGACTAGCTAGTCACCATTTCTGCCCTCCTTGGATCCCACATGGTAAGGAGGTCAAGATAAGACTCCTGGTCAAGGCCAAATTGGATCTTTTTAAGACTAGGGTAATGTGCAATTTCATAGAATTGGAGACTAAAGGAAGAAGTTCCCCGGGTTAAGGTAGCAATTTCTGCACCAGACTGTATCTTCACTAATCAACTGTAAGTAACCAGTTAATACAGTTACAAAAAAAAAAAAAAAAAAAAAAAAAAAAAAAAAAAAAAAGGCAGTCTCCAGCATATATCCTACCACTTGGATTGAATCTGACACTGCTACGTAATTAGCAGACCTTGTTGACTGGGGGTGGAACACATAATTGACAATTTGATATTACAAGTGATGGTGGTGGCCTGGAAAATTTTCCCAACAAATTCAGCAGCACAGGCCCATCGCCTGCATTTTTCTCAATTCTGCAATTTGTGTAAAGTAGGCACCAGCATAGCCAATCAGAAATCTATTGAATTCCTGAGGTGCAACTGTTGTGGTCTTTTAGTCACTCTTTGCACAGCCCTTTCTGGGAACATACTTTAAAACTTCCCCCTTTACCACAGCTGTGTTGTAAATTAATAGTTAGCAATTTCCCTCATATATCAAAAAGCATCAGTATTGGCATAGCTAGAACTTGCAGCTAAGTGTCCTGCTGACATTTTAAAACACTATCTCTGGGTGTGTTTTCAAGCTGTGAAGATTTTTACGGGGGCGGCAACAAAAATGCAATGGTCATACTCACTTAAAGTTAGGATGAGGTCTATAACCGGGAGATCATTTCTACCTAAGGACACTATTACTACCTAAGAACGTTATTAAGGAGTTCTGTGAATGCTTGTGTGTGTGTGTGTGTGTGTGTGTGTGTGTGTGCATGTGGTGTGAACATATTAATACTGACTTTTTTTAAGATTTTATTTATTTATTCATGAGACACACACACACAGGGAGAGAGCGAGGCAGAGACACAGGCAGAGGGAGAAGCAGGCTCCATGCAGGGAGCCCGATGTCAGACTCGATCCCGGGACCCCATGATCAGGCCCTGGGCTGACGGCAGGCACTAAACTGCCGAGCCACCCAGGGATCCCCATTAATTCTGACTTTTCAGAAAATTTTGTAATTATAATAACCACTTATTGAGCTTTGAACATGTGAGATGCTTACATTTTGTGGAACATGTGAATAAATCCAACTGCTAGCTGTTTTTAAAATGTGTGTTCTCCTTAAATGTAATGCTCACTGGAAATCCAGCAGGTGCTCTCTTTCCTGATTATGGATGAGGAAATTGAGTCCCAAAGGAATTAGTGACTTTTCCAGGATCTGCAAGTCCATCCACCTCCAGGGCCCACGGTCATCCTTCTAGACCAGTGATCAGATCAATTCGGGGCTAATTTGCCCTGGTATCCATTTTTGTAAACAGTGTTTCATCGGAGCATAGTGCTTTTATTCGTTTACATTTGGTCTGCGATTGTTTTCATACCGCAACACAAGAGTCTTAAGAGTCACAACTGAGATCACATGGCTGATAAAGCCTTAAGTATTTGCTACCTGGCCCTGCACAGAAAAGTCTGCTAACTACACAAGACTGTGCTGTCTGCTTCATGTTTGGGCTACTTTCAACAAATAAAAATATGACTAAACTTTTCTTGAAGATAATGAGGAAAAACTAAAAATAAATAAGATATAAGCATTTGTTCCTGTTCCAATTGCTCAAATACCTGATAAATAGGGCTCATCCATTCCTATTTCTTTGGGTTTTTAGTAGTAAACAAAATAACTGGGATGACTTTAAGTCAAAAGGAGTCTTTGGATAGGTGATAAGTCCTGAATCAAAAGAATATTGGCAAAAAAAAGTTTCAAAGAGACCAAAGACGGTGACCTGTACTGAAGCCCTGGCGGCAGGACTCCTCCATTTGAACCTAGCTTTGCCCTTCCACCCCTAGTACTCAGCACGGTAGCCAGGGATGTGCATCGCTGCTGCTCTCTATAATCCATGCAGCCGGAGAACAGTTCTCTAATCAAGCCTCCAGGGTTGAGGCCCAGTCAGAGCAGCTGGATATTTGTACTTTGACAACGTAACAATTGAGTCACCAGGGGTGCAGGGAAGGAACATGTCCGTCTATCACCACCATCTCCATCAGTGTCTGCAGAAAAGGGCATAGCATCTTGTAGAACGTCTCAAGTCAGAAGGAGATCCAGATCCTGGGCTGGAATTTCCATAAATGTGCATCGCATCATCCCTTTGATTCCCTATCTCCATCTTTCTAGTCATCTACTAATGAAAATACAAATACCCCCAGCATTTGCTTTGCAGACTCTGGGCACAAATAATGAAAATTAATAATGTACCCAAGGTCAGATAGTTGTGGCCGTAGAACCTCAGTACCCGCCCCCCTCCCCATTCCAAATTCCTTCCCTTCTGTGGTAACTGGAGATGCTTCCAGGAGTACCATAGTATATTCATGAACAAGTGCATTACCTTTTTCTGCAAGTGCTTAAAAAATTTACCTTAGCTCCCTCTTGTGCTGATATATCATAATCCCTTAGTGTCACCAATTTGTCACTAGGTTGGTCTAGGACACACTCCTTTCACTTTAGTCCTTTTGCCAAAACCACCTTTTAATGATCACTCTACACTCTCATGGCTACCATCCTCACGGTTGTCATCTGTTACCTGGAAACCACATTCTAACAGCTCTGCTAAAGCTGCCACCTACATGACCAGACTCCCAGCTTGATGCTTAGAGCACCCTCTGGCCCTTGCTATGGGATACTTGGCACAAGCTCACTTCCTTGGGTGCATTTAATTGAAGGCCTGTTGGTGGTCACTGCTCACCCTCCCTCCCCTCATCCCTTTAAATAGGTAGAGTAACAATGCCTTTCCCTTTGTAAGCTTTTAAATAGCCAGTCTCTAGATACCGATGTTTAAAACTCTTAGTTTGCATATACAACTTAATTTTTCTCTATAGATATTATACGTTATGTTCTGTGGCTAAATTGAGTTTGGTTCAAGGAACAGTGAACACATAATGCACAGAGACATTATCCTACTTTGCATCCTCAAGAGGTTGACTCCAGCTTGGTGGTCCTGGATTCTTTTCCTAAAAGAGAATATTTTTCAGAGGGTCCTCTCTTGAAATTTCCCCCTCATCAGTTAAGCTCCCAGTCCTGGGAAAATGTCTGAATATGTATAAAACCCAATCACTTGCACTCTTCAAATTCCTGTCCAAGAAGCTCCTTTGCCTCTATACGAATTAATTAAATTCAATACACACCTGGTGTAGAGAAAACTGAATCACATAGCTGATCCCTATTCCCTCAATCAGGAAATTCTTTTCAAAATCTCATATTTATGTTTCACTTCACTGAAGCCTGAATTCTTTCTATGAAGATTAAGACTTTAAACATAAACAGAGCATTTGTATTTTTTTCCCATCTTTTCTCTTCCTTCCACTTACTCAAAAAAATGAAGATTTAAAGATTACAAATAGCTTATTCTTAGAGAGACTTGATGCCAGGGATCATTTTAAATACTTTGCATAAATTACCATTTTAGCCCTCACCACACACCATAAACTTATGAGCTAAGTACTTTTATCACCATTCTCATTTTACAGGTGGAAAAGTTAAGGTACATAGAGCTTATATGTGACAGAATAAGAAATATCTTTGACGCTGGCTCTTGATAATATTTAGTCTGTCCCCATTTCCTGGCACTTAGCTTCTAAAACCCTTGGTATCTCTGAACTGATGTTATATGCTAATGGATTGACTAGTGGCTGGGGGTGGGTGTGGGGCTCCTGGATAGTACAGGTTGCCAAGGACACTGTTTGATTACAGGGCTGGAACTTGCAGCCCTACCCTGCAACTTCCAGGAGGAGAGAGGGTCTAGAGTTTGAGTTAATCAAGGGTCAATGATTTAATCAATTATGCCTGAGTAATGAAGCCTCCATAAAAATCCTGAAGAACAGCATTCTAAGAGCTTCTGGGTGAGGGAACATGTGGAAATATCAGGAAGTGACATGTCTGGACAAGGCATGGAGCCTCATGTGCCCTTCCCCCCAACTCCCCATACCTTGCCCTATGCATTTTGTTCATCTGGAAGTTACTGGGTTCTACCCTTTTATAATCAATAGGTAATATAGTAAGGACACCATTCACCTGAATTTGGTGAGCCATCTGGAGTTCTAAAGGCCATTCTGGCAAATTACGGAACCCTAGGAGAGGCTTGTGGGAACCTCCAATTTGTATCCAAGTGAACAAAAGCCATGAGTGACTACATATCATTGGCTTCTGAGTCTGAGGTAGGGGGCATTTTGTGGGACTGAGTGCTTAAATTGTGGGATCTGAGACTATCTCCAGGCACAGGGCTTCAGAATTGAAACACATTGTAGGACACTCGGCTGGTGTCTGAAGACACCTGAAGAACTGCTTGGCAAAAGAAAAATCCCCACACATTTAGTAGCCAGAAGTATTGAGAGAGAGTATGGCAGTGTTCAATGGCACCCTATTAGTACTTAGTAGAGTCAGAAATCAAACCCATGTAGTCTGACTCTGGCATCTGTCCTTCTAAACAGTATGTGTTCTATCTTTAATATTAGGGGCTTCTCAAAAAAAAAAAAACATAAAAATCATCTTTAAATTGTTTAGTTCACTAGTAGTTATTTATTTTCCAAAATATTAGTAATGAGTATGCCATTTTTATATAATTCTATTTTTAGTATCTAGTCAGCATATTTCATCATACTTGATAAGTATTTTGATTTATATTATTTTTACGATTATATTTTCACACTATTTGTTCCTGTGTTATATATAGATATACTATGAAATAAATTAACCAAATCTCATTGCATACTTTGTTAACTACTGAATTCTCAATGTTCAGCACAATTCTTGGAACTTTCTTTTGTGGTGACTTAATGTTGAGTATTTTCTCCAGTCCACTCTGGCTTCAGTTAAAGGTATATCCTTGTTCCACTCTTGGCCAAGATATATTCTGATGCACTATATCTGGTTAGCGTATCTTATCCATCAAGATACATTCTATTGGGATGCCTGGGTGGCTCAGTGGTTGAGTGTCTGCCTTCAGCTCAGGGCGTGATCCCAGGGTCCTGAGATCAAGTCCCACATCTGGCTCCTAGCCAGGATCCTGCTTCTCCCTCTGCCTATGTCTCTGCCTCCCTCTCTCTCTGTCTCTCATGAATAAATAAATAAAATCTTTTTTTTTAAAAGATACATTCTGTTCATCTATTTCCAATGGAGATACTTCATCAAGTACTTCCTGCATGCTATTGGAAATAAAAGAGAAAAAAAAAACTTGTTCCCTAATTCTCAGATATTTAAAGTATGGCTAAAAAGACAAAGTTTCCTGTGCAGGAAACAACTGCAAAACAATAAAAGTAAGTAATAAGAGGTAAAATGTGTGTAACAGGTAGTAAGTATCATAAAGAAAAATTTTCATCACATCATAAACTGTTGAAAACAAAGACAAAGGGGGAAAAAAAAAACCTTCAGAACAACCAGAGAAAAAAGACATTATCTAAGGGGACAATGATTTGAATGCCTGTAGATTTCTCCTCGGAAACCAGGAGTTAGGAGGATTATAAAGTGCTGAGATAAAAGAACTACCAACCTAGATTTCAGTATTCCACAAAAATATTCCTCAGAAATAAAGGTGAAATAAAGGAAACTAAGAGAATTTGTTGCCCACAGACCTGTTCTCAAAGAGCTGCTCAAGGAAGTTGTTCAAAAGAAGAGTAGTATTCCAGAATGAAACTTGAAACCTCAGAAATGAAGGAAGAACAATAAATGGTAAGTATCTGGTAATTCTAATAGACTATCCTTCTTCTCTTGAGTTTCATAGAGTATATTCAACAGTTGAAAGCAAAAGTTATGGGCAGCCCAGATGGCTCAGCAGTTTAGCGCTGCCTTCAGCCCAGGGCCTGATCCTGAAGACCCGGGATCAAGTTCCGTGTCAGGCTCCCTGCATGGAGCCTGCTTCTGTCTTTGCCTCTCTCTCTCTCTCTCATGAATAAATAAATAAAATCTTAAAAAAAAAAAAGAGAGAGAGAGAGAGAAAGAAAGAAAGAAAGCAAAAGTTAAAACATTTCCCCATGGAGTTTTTAATGTACATTCATGTAATAGATAAGATAATGATGCCATAAAGGGGAGAGGATAAAAGGACCTATGCTGTGGTAAGTGTTTTATATTCCACATGGAATTATAAAATATTGATTCTAAGTAGAATGTGAAAAGTACATTTTTTAATGTTATAATCCTTACAGCAGCCACAAAAATAACTATTCAAGAAAATGCAGTAAAAAAAATACTAGAAAATTAAAATTAAATCAAAAATAACTATTCAAGAAAATGCAGTAAAAAATTACTAGAAAATTAAAATTAAATGCCATCCCTCAAAAGGCATGAAAATTAAAATTCTGTTTGTTTCTACAAACAGAAAACAAATAATGAAATGGTACACCTAAATCCAAACTCTCAAAAATTATATTAAATGTAAATAATCTAAACACCCCAACTAAAATAGAAAGAGTAGCAGAATGGATTAAAATGGCTCTGTTAGAAATTGTATGCAAGAGAACTCACTTCAGGGGTAATTACAAGGTAGAATGAAAATAAAAGGATAAAATGTATATACCATGGAAATCCTAATGAAAATCTTGAGTGGCTATATTAATATCAGACACAGTAGACCTCATAGCAAGGAATATCACTAATGATGAAGAGAGATTATTGCATAATGATAAAAAGGTCAGTTCCCAAAAAGACACAACAATCAATCAGCAGTAAATGCATAAGTACCTAATAGCAGAAGTTCAAAACACATGAAGCAAATTTGACAAAACCACTATGTACAGAGTTTGAACGATTTCTTATATAAGAAATACCTCATGACTCAGCAATCCCACACTTGAGTATTTACTATAGAGAAATGAAAATGTATGTTCATGTGCAAATCTGTACAAGGATGTCTATATCAGCTCTACTCATACTTGCCCCACATTGGCAGTAACTCAAATGTTCATCAGTAAGTGAATGGGCAAAAATACTGTGGCACATTCATAAAGTGAAATACCACTCAGCAATGAAAAGGAATGAGCTGCTAATACAGCAGGGATAAATCTCAAATGCAATATGCTCGAAGTATTGCATATTGTGCAATTCCTCTTCTATGTCATTCTTGCAAAGATCAAAGTATAACTAATGAGAAACTCATCAATAGTTCATATGGTTTGGAAGTAGAGAAAAGAAATAATTATGAAGTAATTGCACAAGGAACGTTTGGAGAAGTGATGAAACTGTCTTGAATCTTAATTATGATAATGATTCGATAAATCTATAAATCTATCATTAAAATTCATAGAATCATATACCAAAGAAGCTAGTTTTACTGTATGATAGTTGAAAATTAATAAAATAAAATAAACATGCTAAGTATTGAATTCAGACTTTTCCCAAACTATTGTCAAGTTCATGGATTATCCCACTCACACACAGACATTATATAACCATGTGATATTTTTATTTTTATCTCCTGATATTGGAATAACACATTTTTCTACCCAGATTGTTTTATTCTCTACCTGACGAATGTTAAAGTCAGAATAGGGGTTGTCTTTTGGGTGAAAGGGAGAATTTTTACAACAGGATTCTTAAAAACTGTGGGCTTCTGGTAATATTAATATCTTGATCATTGTGGTATGTATTTGGGTAAGTACATTTTCTTTAAATTCCCCAAGTTATCTATGCTCTTTACAATATACATGAAGAAAAATTTTTGAAATTAAAATTGAGGGGAAAAAAAGCACAATGAACTTTTATCCAGCATTTAAAACTCATTTAAGATGTTTAATCCCCAAACTCTTGATGGATAGTAATCACTGATGCCCATAACAGTGTGACTATGTCTGAATTATAAAACTTGTCATATTGTGTTAGAATCATTTATGTGTGTGTCTGTGTATGTGTGTATGTGTCTGTGTAACCACACATGTACTCTCACTATCCTGACTAGAAATAGAGCGTTTAATCTTCCAGTTGTTGGTACTCTCCAAGCACATAGCTGGCACCAACAGTCATGTATTGAATGAACACAAAGTAGGAAGTGAGTCGAACTACCATGTCTAGTAATGATCCACATAGGCCCTGGTTTCTTTCTCCTAGCATCACCACCATCCTTTCCTACTTTGAATGTACTAGAGTCTGCATTATCTGAAAAATTACTTTTTCCCCCTTGAATCTTTGCTTGACTGCCAATAACACCAATCCTTGTATTGATGCCATGAAATTGGCTTCAGTCACATGAGATATACACCGAGATGCAGTGTAGTAGAGGTGTCTCATGAGATCCTTGAAATGAGCGTACTTGGTTGAGAGAAATGTTCTGCATAGAGAAATAATGCTTTGTAGAGAAATAATGTTCCATCTATCACAATTTTATAGACATGGCCACTGGAATATCCTAAAATTGTCTGGTATCTATGGATTTTTGGAATGGATTTTCTTTAGGGACTCTGAGCAAAAGAATTAGTTATATCTAAATCTTAACTGGGAGGTAAGATTATCGCAAATTTTAAGAAGCCCAGCCCAGTTCTTTGGTGGCTTCCCTATAGTTAGTGCCAATGGAATATTCTATTGAGAAATCCTAGTATGCATTTAATTTGCCAACCCCTCATTGACTTTTGGCCATGCTTAATCTCTATAGTAGTTATTGTATTCATTTAGTGATTTGAGGACCAATGATCATATCGGCCACATTAATTTTAGTTAATATAGATGATGTTCATTTTTCTACTTGTCTGACCCCTTGAAAATTATTATTTAGGGATGATCTCAATTAAAAAGTGAAGTAAAAGTAATGTACTTGAAGAAAGCTCTTGAGGTCAAAAGAGGAGAAAATATTTGGTTCATATCATCTCTACTTATTTCCAAAAAAAATAGTGTCCCTTGAGCTTTGATTTCTATGGTTCTGCATATTAGTCTGTCATGGGATTTTTTTTTCTTTCTTGGTCTGCCTAATTAAAAAGAGGTCAAAGGAATAATTTTTTTCAAGTGAATATTAGACTCTCATTCTACCTGGACATTCCGGTTAAAAGTTTTTAACTTCCAAGGAATTTGTGTTGAGATACTTCAACAGACTTGAAGAGTCACAAATTGTAAATTTTACAACAGAAGCTGGATTCATCTTAGTTCCTAAACACTGATTTAATCCTACAAATTATATAAAATACTACACAACTGCCTAATTCCACGCAGAGAGCAAGGACATGCTTCAAGATTGACTCACCTGCTTTTTCCTGTTAGAAAAGAAGGAAATAAATGCTTGCTACTAAGCTGGTTAATATGCATAGTGGATTTTTTTTAAATGAATGCTTAAAAGGAATAATAATAATTAGAATAATAATACTAAGCTTTTAGAAATGCTTTTTATCTTCAAAGCATTTCACAAAAGTGTATGTAGTTAATCTTCGCACCCTAAAAGCAACTTGCCAAAATATTTTGGTTTACAACAGATGCGTTTCAGAAGGTTTCACTCATCTTTATGTTTTCTTAGGCATAATTCTGTCTGTTAAAAAGGGGGGGGGGGACGACTGTAGAAAATAACATCTATCAAAGCCTTTCTTTTTTAATGTAAATTAGTTTATTTTCTTCTTTCTAAAGGGAAGAAATGTTCAGATGAAACTGACAGGAAGCCCAATTCTGTTGAATTTGTGTTATAAAGGTCATTTTATGTAGTACTGAGGTTCAGCTGTTCCCTGTCTACACTCAGGCCCACAAATGGAAATAGACTTAAAAGGCAGAGGGCTAAGTAAATATATTTTCAAATACCCACTACTGTACAAGAATGAAATTCACTTAAAATAAAAATCTTTACTAAAAGTAGTAATTTGGTGGAAATTGAACTGGGCCTTATTATTTTGATGGAGTTGGATCCTTCTTTCTGTTTCTGGAAAAGCATTTTCAGATAGATCCAGAGTCTACCTTACAGAGTACACAAGTGTTAAGTGGAAGGATCAATGTGGGAGCAGTCTGCAACGGACTCTGGGGAAATTGGGGAGGTGTCCAGCACCTCTGTTCTCATCTCATTTCCCTGCATTTAATGAGACTCAAGTTAATGCCTCTCTTCCAAGCTCTATAGTGATATGAGATGCCAGTCCAACACTCCTTTTTAGGGTAATTTATTTTATTTTTATTAAAAAAATATATTAGCAATCATGATAATTGTTGAATAAATAAACTTAGAAAAGTTAATAGGAAAGACAGACAAGAAAATCTTCCTCACCTTATCAGAGAGATAATATTACTAAATTCTTCTGGATCTTTCCAACAGATATCTTATTTAACAAAAACAGATTCCCTCTATACTTGTGTAATTTAAGATTTTTTAGAATTTACTATATATCCTTATAACTTTTAAAGGCAATATAAATATATACACCATTGTTCTGATTGTTATATGACATTTTATTTCTTCATGTAATTTACTAAATTTACTGATCCCCAAATTGACCATAGAATAAAAATAAGGATTGCTTAAGAATACATAGTCATACGCCTATCCCTAGAAATCTAGGAAAGTGTCTTAAGAATCTCTATTTTTAGCAAACTCCTCAAGTTATTTGAGAAACACTGATTTAAGTTATGTTTTGTATATTTCATTTAATTCCCATTAGAAAGATAACTCTCTAATATTATATCCATTCATCATGTTCTAGCTAGATTGTTTTCTGAATTTAATTCGATGAGGTGGAATTACTGGCTCATGTGGTATGTACTTTGACAATCTATTAGCATATTGCAAAAATATTCTTAATCGAGCTATAATAATTTATACTTTTACTACACTAGTTGTCAGGATCAAAGGTATTAGGTGCAAAATGTTTGTATGCATCCCCCTTTAGTGGCGTTATGCTTTCAGAGCAGGTGATGAGCAGTTCATCTTCAAATCAGCTAAAAGTTTTAACCTCAATAAAGAGCAATAAAAATATGGGGATGAATTCTAAAGCAACTTCAACTAATTTTGTAGAAAGTATCAAATATGTGAGGAGGGTAAGACTATCTTGTTTACTTTCTCCCTTTGCCAAATGTTAATATTTGAGATATCTACTATAGGATTTTGAAAGTAGAAATTTGACAACACTCCTAACCCAGTATTCTTTAAATGTCTTTATTTGTTAAACCACACAGGGTGATTATTGAAAAAAAAAAAAAAAAAGATTTCCAAGACCACCTGAATCAGCGAAAAATATTTCTGGAAATCTACATTGTTCTAAACCTTTTTAGAAATCTCTCAGAATCAGGCTGGAAAATCTCTGCTCTGGCCCACATTCCCAATTTGGTAGAGAAGAAAAACAGCCCAGGGTAAGTCACTGTTTGGCCCTATGGCAGATGTAAGTAAGTGACAAAACTTTAATTAGAAGTCATGTCCCTGTCTGTGGATATAGTGTGCTTTCTGGTATTTCACTGTTTTATGATTGGGTCTTTGCATTTACCCCCCAAAATGGGCATTTTTATTAAAATGTAAAAATAAAAGCTATTTTACAAATTCAATTATATTTAGATATATAAAACTTGATAAAAGTAGCTAATGCTGCTTTAATAATCAATAAAATAGCACTTAATGCTTTTAGTTTTATAATAAGTCTCGCTCTCCTACTAACAGAAAATAAAGACAAATATTTCAGGACTTTATCCAAATATAAAGTGTTTCACAAAACTGCCCACTTTTCTTTCCAAAAAGCCCCTATTTAAAATTTGTCCTTTCAGTTCTTCTGAATATATCAGTAAGGGAGCCTCATTTCTGTATTAATGGTCTTTAATAGAGATTTTTCTTCTGTGTTTATTCAACTCCTTTGTAACTCGATCATGAAGTAGCCCTAGAAGTCCAGAAGAAGCAGGAAGGAGGAATAGACATATGAAATGTCAAGAGCATCAGACACATGAAAATTCAATCGCTAAACCTAAAATCTTTAAGGATTTCTTTCTTCTTGATGACCAAGTAAGTTTAGTCCAAATGCATGATCACTATGTTTTTCTTATTTTTCTTTATCTTTCAAACTTTAAAAAGTATGTGACTCTAGACTGAGTTATATTACCGAGTTTGTAGGCTCCTAAACAAATATGTATAATTTTTGCTCCAAGATAAGCTCTACAGTCACATTTCACCTTAAATAAGCAATTTGACCTGCTCACTTGGAATTACTCAGGTGAAACTCTCTTTTCTTTGATATATATATCTCTCATTAATGCCACAGAATGTAGGGGCATTTCAATTTTGAGCCAATATTTCCATTACTTTTATCTTTCTCAAAACTTTAGTATACTGAATTGGAATTTCTCGTGGTTGACATTACCCTGACAAACTACTGTGCTCCTTCTGGGTAATATTAAATGAGAATGAATAGTATTTTTTTTATTTGTACCACTGTACAGTGCTTCCTTGATGTTCATTTTGGAAAAATAAGTTTATTACATGAATTTTTCAAAATCAAACTTGTCGAAGATATGATGTTTTATTCAAGTTTAACATCTTCAAAGCATTATTTTTATTGGATTGCATGTGCTTGTGTGTGTGTGTGTGTGTGTGTGTGTGTGTGATGATACATACTAATAGTATCATGGGAAGAAATGTTTGCTGAAGGAGCTGGCTTTTTCTATACACACCCTGAATAATCTCTTATTCTTATATATAGAATGTACCATTGATAAATACATATGTACCTATGTGCACATCATAATTGACGCAGGTGTACCCACTTAGATGCTGTTCAAGCCTCTTAAATTTACTAAGCTAAATATGGGGTCTTCCCTCTGCCCCATCACATCCAAAGTTACTTCTTACATTCTAAGTTTATGAAAAGAGCATCACTATTGCTCAGCATAGTCTCCCCAATATGTGGAGGCTCATTAAGTCCCAAGGATTTTAATTCATATATGTCCTTGCATGGCTAGATTTTTCACTTAATTGTATTCCGTGGAATATAAGTTTTGTGGGATATTAATAAGTGTTACTCTAAAAAAGAGGTGGAAAGAAGAGGAGGAGGAGGAAGAGAAAATAAAAAGCATTCTGGGGTAATTACATTTGAAGAACATCATATTAAGCAAATTAAACATACTTCTTAATTTCAGGTTTTAATGGAAACTTTACAGAATTAAAATAGTCGCCATTTTTAAGTTAGCTGCATCAAAGAACCACTTCACTAGAATGTTTTGGGAAACTTGTTGGGTCTATTCCCCATAAACCTTTTCTCTACCACTCCTCAGGTCTTCATCATCCTTTACTTGGTTTCTGTTTGTGAGTGCTCAACTCTTATCCTTGACCTTATCTGGTACTTCTCCCAGACTGTACCTCCCAGGACTCAACCTCATTCCAAAGTTCCAACATCTATCAAAGCAAACTTTCTGCAATCTGAATCTGCACCTAAAATCTCTCCATAAAGGTTTCTCAAAGAGTTAAAAATAGAGCTACCCTATGGCTCATCAATTGCACTACTGAGTATTTACCCCAAAGGTACAGATGTAGTGAAATGCCGGGACACCTGTACCCCAATGTTTATAGCAACAATGTCCACAATAGCCAAGCTGTGGAAGGAGCCATGATGTCCTTCGACAGATGAATGGATAAGAAGATGTGGTCTATATATACAATGGAATATTACTCAGCCATCAGAAAGGATGAATACCTACCATTTGCCTCAACGTGGATGGGACTGGAAGTGAAGTAAGTCAATCAAAGAAGGACAATCATCATATGGTTACTCTGAGTGAAGTAAGTCAATCAAAGAAGGACAATCATCATATGGTTTCACTCATATGTGCAATATAAGAAATAGTGAAAAGGATTATAAGGAGGAAAGCAGAAGGGGGGAACTCACTGGGGAAAATTAGGGAAGGAGACAAACCATGAGAGACTCCTAACTCTGGGAAACAAATAAAGGGTTGTGGAAGGGGAAATGGGCAGGGAGTTGGGGTAACTGGGTGATGGGCACTGAGGAGGGCACTTGATGGGATTAGCACTGGGTGTTATACTATATGTTGGCAAATCTAACTTCAATAAAAAACAAAACAAAAGAAATAAAATAAAATAAAATAAAATAAAATAAAATAAAATAAAATATAAAATAAAATCTCTCCATAACATTAGAGACAGTTTGGATGCCTTAACATGAAAAGCAGTCTTCATGGTCTCACATCCTTGCCTCTATTCTAGGTACAAAAATACCCTGTGCTGCTTCATTCTCCTGCAGATGCCTGGCTAGCTGATACTCATCCTTTATGAACTGACATAAGAGTCCTTTCTCAGGGATGTCCTCCCCCAGATTGCTCCCAAACCTCCCAAGACTGAGGTGAGCATGTTTTCTCCACATCACCATTATACCGCACCCTGACTTACCCAGAGAACTGAGTGGATTTTAATTGTTGATTTAGTCATTTTTTCCCCACCAAGGAGCTTGACATTCACCTTTATGTCTGCAGAGTGGCTAGCATTAGGAGATGATCAAAATGATTAATTGGTGAATTAATTAATTTTTATAACCTCTAACAATATCAACATTAGCATCAGGGTGGATCCATCAGGATTCTAATGTCAATGAACACTGTGTGGTGGTAGACAGTATAGTCAAATGACATAACACTCAGAAGCCAAACTGTCAGTTATCACTTACTCTTAGATATCTTTCAGGGAACACAGTTAATAATTTTTTCCATGATTGTTGGTTGAAAATGCTGTTTCCAAGTCTCTGGTGGGGCTGGGGATGGGGGAGTAAAGGTGAACAGGAATCTGTACTCCATACAATACCCCCAGATAATTCTTATCCAAAATAGTTTAAGAATGGTCTATAGCTGTGGATCTTTTTTATTTTATTTTATTTTATTTTATTTTATTTTATTTTATTTTATTTTATTTTATTTTATTTTATTATTTTATTTTTTAATACTTAGGTTTCATTAACCCTGTCTTCTGGATTGATTCTGTAACCTGCTCCCCTCCATGGTTCTAGATGTTTTTATCCTAATCCTTTCAAGTGTTAGTTCAGAAGCCACTCAGAAGATATCCCACCTTTACCTCCTACCTAGCCCAGGTCAAAATTCCATGTAATTACTTTTGTTTTCTGGGAGCAGAGATAGAACATCTCTAAATTTCTTTTAGATTTTCCAAAATATTCCTTATTTATCAAAACTTATAGAAATAAGTTTAAGGTCTCTTTTCTTATATAAATAAGAAATAATGTCTCTTTTTCCTCTAAAATAAACATATCTATAATGAAAATAAGAATTTTTTTTTTGAAAATAAGAATTTAAAAATCCTTCCTTGGGAGGTGCCTGGGTAGCTCAGTTGGTTAAGTCGCCAGCTTTTGATTTTGGCTCAGGTCATAATTGCAGGATAGTGAGACTGAGGCCCACATAGGGCCCATCCTCTGTAGGTAGTCTGCTTGAGATTCTCTCTCCCTCTGCCCCCCTCCTTACCCCACACTCTCTCTATAAAATAAATAAATAAATCTTTAAAGAAAAATCCTTCCTCTGTCATACTTTGCCATTTACCAAAGAGATCCTGATAGAAACAAAACTCCAGTTGAATTAGAAGTAAGCCAGTCCTGTATAGGATCCTGACCAAGTTATAGGTCTGGGTTTTCTCTACACATTAAAGACCTGGATAACTTTAAAGATTTCTGCCATTGACTATTTCCAATGGACTGGTTACAGTTTTTCTGTCCTATATAAATCATTTTTCCAGACCTCCTCACCCCTTGCAATTCAGCTATTAACCTGACCAGTCAATGGTTACCTTCTGCTTTCTAGTCTGGACTTGGCTTCATTGCATTAGGCTCTGCCATGTGGTATATTTTTCCCTTACAAACAATCCAGTGAACTGGTTCACAAAGTGCCTATACAACTCAACAAGCTTCCCTATAGGTTTCAAATAGGCATTTAAGGAGCTTTTTTAGTTAGGTGTGAGCTATTAGATCTGTAGATGATCAATGGCTGTGGAAAAAACAAAAAGAGATCCAGTTAAAACATGGATTACTTATTTCGGTAGAGATTATCTGGTGTTCTTCAAAATCCATTCTTTCCACATATTCGAAGAACTTTTGATTTTTAGCTAGGTTCACAGCACCAGAAAAATTCAACTATTTCCTTGCCACTTTTAAGGATAGATGTTATCACTTGATTGAATCCTGGCCAAAGGATGAAAAATAAAAGTGTCTGTGGGAAAATTCGTATTTATGTTTTTAATAAGGAAAAAAACCTGATGCATAACATTTATCTCTGGTTCCTTATCCTATCACACTTCCCACTCTCTTGAAATGAGATGAAATGGTTGGAGCTCAGGCAGCTATCTTGGACTATGGAGTGAACATGTGGGAATGGCAGCCACACATGACAGAGCAACAGGAAAGAAGTCTGGGCCTCTGATTACATTGATACCACAACAGTGCTGGATTTTATCAGCAGAAAGAAAAGCCTATTTTGCTTAGGCACAGTTCTTTGAAGATGTTTTTGTAATTTGCATATGGACCTAATTTTAACTAATACATGTAAGGATTCGAGTGATGTTTTCAGGAAAAAAATATATATTAAAGATGACACAGGTGAACAGAGAAGATAGAGGCCTAAAAGAAGGTAAAGCCTGTAATTCCTTATGCCTAGTTATCACATTGCAGATTTAGATATGATCATTAATTTTTAAGATTATAGAACAGGAGTTAAGTAAAGAAAATATTGTTTTGGATAACCCACTAGGTGTTATACCCATAGAATATGCTTTATTGTCTATCTCTTTGAGTTGCAATTGCAACCTCCTTTCCCAAAATGCTAAACAAGTTTTAATGATAAAATCAAACAGTCTTTTTATGGCAATCTCATAAATTTAACTAATTTCCAAATTCTCTAGAATTTGTCTTATATTCCAGAATCATAAAATCCTCAAGGTGAAAAAAAAAATCTTTCATTGTAGAATGAAAAATTTGGTTTACATGATCTCCAAATGATTAATAAACACTGGAAAAAATTCATATTACTTGACTCCAAATTATATTAAATTTCCTCTTGTTATCATATAGAATGTTAGAGTCTGAAGAGGATGTAGAAGTATCTAGGTAACTTGGAAATAACATTTATTACATTTGTACAGCTTTAGTCTAGTTGACTCATGTCATCTGACTTGTTTTCCTAGATGCTCAGCCACTTAAGAGGTGTCAGTTTCTCCACATCTATTACAGCATAGGCCTCATAGGCTTAATGTTAGTAACAAACTGCAATTTACTTGAAAAAGTCCATAATGCGAAGACTTCTGAGTCCCAGGTATGTGGAAATCTAAGAAAATGATGCTCTTTGATAATTATGTTTCTCCCTAATTAATCTGCTTGTTTCCACTCTTGCCCTGGTAGTCTATACTCAACAGAGCAGCCATAGCAATGCTATTAATGCTGAATTTCATCTTGTGATTTCTTTTCTAAAAATTCCCCAAGGACTTCCAATTTCAAAGTCAGACCCAAAGTCTGTCCTAAGCTTACAAGATCCTACATGTTCAGTCCCACGCCATCACCCTCCAGCCTTTATCTCCTACTGGTCTTCCCTCGGGCATGCAGCTCCAGGCTTACTGGCTTCCTCTGCCTTGTTAGAACCCAGGGGGTGTGACTCAAGGACTCTTCCATCAGTCTGGACAGCTCTCCCTCAGACATCCAGGTAAATCATTCCTTTACTTCCTTTTTTTTTGTGATGCCAACTTCTCAATGAAACAACCACTCTGTTTCAAATGTAATCCTTGGAGTCTCTGATTTTCCATTATCCTCTACTTTTCCATAATATTTATAGCCATAAAAATGTAAAAATGAATTCTTAGTGTTATGCTCCATCTCTGTCTACTAGAAAGTAGTCTCGATGAGAATACAGATTTATGTCTATTTAATTCCCAGTGTGCCCATTCTTAGAATAGGAAGTGCTCAAATTATACTTTTTTTTTCTTACATAAATTCACCCTGAAGTCTTACTTAGACTTCTGGGCAGAACTTGGTCTTAGTGAGGATAGTGTTGGAAAGAAGTCTGGACACATTTTGTATCTAAACTCTTGGAACAGAGCTTTCTAATTTTAGCAGCTATCCCTTTGTGCCTTAAAGTTTCTCAAAAATTAAATTATGAGCATTCTGTAATTAAATGAAGAGAGATGCAGCAGAATTGGTTGACTTGTTTCCACCATTTCTCTCTCTTCCCTAGGACTTGTGTTTCTTCTACATTCCAAACATCTTTTGAAATTATTTCTTCTCAATTATTTCCTCTCAATTCCCAGGTCAGTGCTATATAGTCCCCCTGATGGGGGGACACAGGGCTAGCTGAGGACAAAGCACGAGCTTGGGGCAGCCCATTGACAAGTTCTTGAAACAGGCAAAGGGGCACTCCTCTACAATCTCAACTGCCTTGATATCAATACTTTGCTAAGGGCAAAAGAAAATCTTAATCTGACCCCTCCAGGATCCTGTAAGTCTACTTTAGCATATAAAAACTCCTTTAGAAATTTCCTTTATTTCTAAACCCCCAAGATACATGTTGGCAATCATCCCCCAGGCACATGGCCCACCAATATACATCTGAAGAGTCTCATGACTCAGGTTTTATTAGACGGTAATAAGTAGCCTTTTCCCAAAAATAGCTATTCCCCTCCAGGTCCTGGAAACCTTGCTTCCAAAATTCCTTAGAGAGTATGCTATCCTCAAACTCCTCCCAACTCCTAGGTATATAATCAGCCACCCCTCACAGGCCCAGGGCAGTCAGCTCTTCCTGCCCATGGGTCCTGTCCCTGTGCTTTAATAAAACTTCCATTTTGCACCAAAGACATCTCAAGAATTCTTTCCTGGTCATTGGCCCCAGACCTCACCCAACCAAACCTCACCTATATTCCAAAACTTCATCACCACCATTTGTCCTCACAGTATCTTTCTCTTCCTTGAGCCACAACCATCCTATCACTTTGGGGTCACTGGCAGTTTCATCAGCCATCTAAGGTCTCGCACAGGCAGGGTCCATTTTGCTCACCCTGGTGTTCCTGTTGACAAGCAGAGTTCTTTCACACAGAATGAATGACAAAAAAGTATTAATTAAACATATGAAACTTTTACTGAAACCTTTGCAATCATCTCCAATCTGCTCCCTTGACTTAAATTTTTCCCTTGTCTCTTCCACCCAACATTCTGCAGAAGCAGTCATTTAAAATAAATAAATAAATAAATAAATAAATAAATAAATAAATAAATAAAATGTGTTCAATTCTCTTTTGTGCTTACAACCATTTATTACCTACAGGAAGAATTGAAATCCCTTAAATGTTTCCATAGTATGATCCCAGACCCCCTTTATGGCTTTCTTTCTAGTGATTCATTCTACTTTCCTTATATTTTGGTTATAGACTAAACATTTCTTTTAAAATGTCCACCTCTTCATAACTAAATACTATCACACTCACTGTTTCTGCCTGGAAGGTGATCTATTCATCTCATAACCACCTTGGTTTGGAGATCTTTGGGGTTGACTGATATCATTAGTAGAGTACTTCTTCCTGCACCTGCTCATGACCTGATCCCATGACATTTATAATATACAGGAGAGTTTATTTTATAAGTGATGAAATTGGATTGAATAAGGATGGGCCAAGAAGAAGAGGCTGCAGAACCATGACCCACCACCCTTTCCAGGTCCTAGTTCTAAATTCCCATAGTGAAGGGAAGTTAGGATTAAATGTGACTGAATTATTCCTGAGAATATTTGTAAGATACTTGTTATAAGCATAGCTTTGGATTCTCTGTGCCACAGAGATAGGTAGGCAACTACAAATAGGCCAACATCCTCAGCTAGAAAGTAGCCAGAGCTTGCTACTGCAGTAGATGTCTCAACATGGGCATTTTTGTCCTCCAGGGTCAGGTCCAGCCGTGAACATTCACCAAATGACCTCACAGATGGAGGGGGGGCAGAGGTAGGAAGGATGTTAAGAATAGGGCACATGCTTCAATGTGACCACGGTTGATGTAATAGTGTGAGTGGACATGTAAAACATGTTTCTGGGAAGCACCAAAAATGACCAAATGAGGCTTTCCCCAACTACCTAAAATTTCTGTACCCTCAGTATTACTTATCTTCTTCCCCTGCTTTGTTTTTGTCCTCCTACACACAATTTTATGTGTATGTGTGTATTTACTTGTTTATCTTGATTTCTGCCTGTCCAATTAGAATTTAAGCCCCCCTGTATTTTCCACACCGCTGCATCTTTACTGGCTAGAACGTGTATGACACGTTATGAATACTCGACAAATGTTCATGCAATGAAGGGATGATCTATTTATCCATCTGTCTCCTCAATTGAGCAATGACTTTGTGTAGAGGGAAGTACAAAGATGACAGCTTATTTACCTTTCAACCCCTCCACCAAGCACAATCATCACACGCAGCACATGATGACGAATGTTTAGTACTTCTTTCATTATGTCAGTAAAATCCTTATCAGGGACCCCTCCACCTTACTCATTTTGCAGACTGTTTCCTGCCATGACATTTTGCACAATTTTAAGTGTCTTTTTGTGATGCTTCATTGAATTTTCAAAGCACAAAGTGTGAGGGAGAAATTGTTATTCTCATTTCATATCCAGGGAGATTAAGACACATGAGAAATAAAACTCGTATTTAAGTCAGTGACACGGTCAGGATTAGAATCCTGTACTTGGTGTAGGATCCCAAAAGTCATAGTTGTGCCAATGAATTACCCTTGGATAAGTATTTTAGAGGAGAAATAAATCCTTTTGTTTTCATCAGGGAATCTGTTTGTTGACATCTGTCTTTTTCAAAGACAGAAGGAATATGTGGATATTTTTTTCTCTTGAAGCAAAAGAGAAAAAAATTCTCATAGCTAGAAATCTTTAAAAATTAAGTACACTTAGGGGACAGCCAACACCTGGATGTCGTTTTCTTAATTTGAATCACCATAAGTTACATAAAAAGCAATTAAAATTATGTTTATAGATAGACTCAATTCAAAAATTTGGGGGCATTATTTCACAAGGAAACGTGTAGAAATAAGAAATGTAAGTCTACAAAAAGGACCTAAAAATTTAGCACCCGCATGTCAGGACATCTTATGTGGGAATTTGCCCAGCAGCATTTTTGAAGTAAATGTTTATGAATAAACACTCAAATTTCTGTACAAAAATAGTCTACTTATAAGGTAAGTTTATTTCTTCTATGTGCTGCTATTGTAGAATGGTGAGTGGAAGCAACAGGAGAAGTTGAAGTCAGGGGAGTAGGTTGGAGAACACTGCAATGGTTTGGATAAGTTTTTACTTCATTCAATCAATATTTATTCATTGTCCACCTTGTCAATAGTGATACCCTGGTAAGTAAGCAAGACAGACCCAGGCTGGGCTATTAGAGGGCTTGGTGAAGCCAACCAGTGAGCCTAATAATATATGATGGATATGCCTCAAGGAACACAAAAGTGCTATGAGTTTATAATGGTGGCATGACCTACCATAGTCTAACATGCTTTGGCCAAAAGCAATGATCTGAGAATGTAGAGGAAAAATAAATCTAAGAAATGTTTAGAATATAAAATCAATACAACTTCTAAGGAGAGGAGAGGAGGCCAGGGTTAGTAGGAGTGTGAGAGAGAAATATAGGAAGAAGCCTACTACTCCTTACTATTGTGAAGGAGATTCTAGAAAACCTTGTCACTGCTACCTTGTACTACTCCTCTCACTTATTCTTCAACATTATATTCCTGGCTTCCATGGAACCCCACAACTACATAGCTTTGCTCATGTTCCTCTTCCTGGAACTACATCCCTCACTTCTCCATCTAGCTACATTTTATCGATATTCAAAGATTCATATCTGTTATGACCCCCTTCAGGAAATTTCTCTGACTCCGTATTCAGGTTCATTCAGTTATTTGATGCCCCCATAGCACTTTATTTACACATAGATGACAACCTTTAGATTATAATTTTGGCAGTTTCCCATGGACCAGAGTAGGTGCTATTTGTTTGAATTCTACTATGTAATGTTTATTGCTAAAGGCTTTTTGGTTTTGTTTTCTTTTTTCATCCTTTCTGGCGATTAGAGATAATCTATTTCTATAACACTGCTTCCTCTTTTTATCTCCTATGTAGTTTGTTAGTGTTTGGTTGGTTTGGTTTGGGTATTTTGTTTTGTCTTGTCTTGTCTCTCTTCTCTTTTCTCTGACATACATTTTTTTTTTAAGATTTTATTTATTCATGAGAGATATACAGAGAGAGAGAGGCAAAGACACAGGCAGAGGGAAAAGCAGGCTCCCTGTGGAAAGCCTGATGCAGGGCTTGATCCCAAAGCTCTCTATTCTTAATTTACTACTAAATCCCAGGATCACACCCTGAGCCAAAGGCTCAACCACTGAGCCACCCAGGCACCCCTCTCTGACATACTTTTCAAGAACTTCTTGAGAAGTCATTGTTGGCTGAGACCAGTGATGAATAGTTGTGACTCTTTGCTAGATTCTGAAAGAATCCAGTAGCTTCTGCTGCTACTTTGAGAATGTGTCATCTCATTAACTTAACCTCCAGACCTAGGACACAAACTTTCACAGTTGAGACATCATATCTTTTCCTTTCTCTGTGGTAAATAATCTAGGTAGATGGGGTAGAGATAAGAGATGTGGGAGTTGAAATGTGATATTTCATACCCTCACTTCCTTTCCCTGTGTTTTCACTTTTCATAGACCTTTCCTTCTCTACTGAATCTGTCTCCTTTGTGAAAAAATTTGAGGAGATACTTCATGGCAAATCCACTCACATGTTCCTAGAGTTTCTACTGTACTAAAACCCTTAAACTTTGCACTGGGGTGGTTACAAGGATGATTAAGACTTGATCTCCGGGGCAGCCCAGGTGGCTCAGTGGTTTAGCGCCGCCTTCAGCCCAGGGCCTACTCCTGGAGACCTGGATAGACTCCCATGTCAGGCTCCCTGCATGGAGCCTGCTTCTCTCTCTGCCTGTGTCTCTGCCTCTCTCTCTCTCTCTCTCTCTCTCTCATTCTCTGTGTGTGTCTCTCAGGAATAAATAAATAAAATCTTAAAAAAAAAAAAAGACTTGATCTCTGATGTCAATTAGGAGTAACTGACACAAAGTTGGCACCTGTTAAATGTTTACTTAGTCACTGAACAGCAAGAAATTCTACTTAATCAAAAAACATTAAGAGTAAAAAGTCTGCAAGTAAAAAGTTAAATAAAGTATAATTAATAGTTCAATATGACAATTTATACCCATATGATTTAAAACCAACCCCTAATGGATTAATATTTTCATTTCCTGACATACTTGAACTTTCTTTATTCAAATGAAATATTGAGATCTTTCCTATTTTTTCATATCTTTATATGAAACACAAATGGACACTTTAAAAGTTAAAAAAACATAAAATTGACAATGAGACACACACAGAGAAAATAAAAATACTTCCAAATTCTGATTTCCCTATTTCCCAATTCTGGGCCTTCTCTACATCTATAAAATGGAAAAAATTACACAAAGCCTGCTGGAATATTAAATGAGCAGTGCATTTAACATATCCAGACCCCTCCAAAAAAAAAAAGAAAGTATCCAGACCAATTTGTTCATATGTAGTAGGTGATTGTTAATAAAAGTATTGTATTCATTAGTATTAACTCTATCATCATCTAGAAGGGAATATTAAATGGATATCACCTATAAATTTAACAAAGTACTATTATGTCTTTAAAAAATTAAGCTATTGAATAGATAGCCAAGGATACAATATTTAATCAAATGGGGCTTCTGAGATCCCTAAGATGAACTTATATATGTTGACACATACTCTATTCCTGATTTTCTTAATCATAATATATCCTCTACTTCCAGTAGAATGCCTTGAATATTATATCCACTACCTGTTAAATTTCTAATGAGAGATAGTTGAAAGAATATTTTTGTATCTCATTTGAAGTTAAAGAGGTTGAAGAATAGAATGATGTTCCTCAGCACCAGCCTGCTGGGAGCACAGTGTATCAGATGAGTTTCACACACAAAATACAACAGTACATTTGAAGAAAACAGACAAGATAGAACCCAGTGTTCTTTACCCCTTGCCTTACAAAAGTAGTTAAGTAAGCTGATGCCCTTGGTACAAGTCTCCGAATCTCCTACAGCCTTATTTAATACATAGAATATGTTTATTCTTCTTAGGGCCATGGTAGATAGAAAATTCATTCTAATCTTGCAAATGTGACTAACTGCCCAGAAAATTACCAATAATAACCTGAAAGGCAACCTGAGATTTATAAATTGTGAAAAGGGGGATGTCTGGGTGGTTCAGCAGTTGAGCAACAGCCTTTGGCTCAGGGTGTGATGTTGGAGTCCCAGGATCAAGTCCCACATCGGGCTCCCCCTGGGGAGCCTGCTTCTCCCTCTGCCTATGTCTCTGCCTCTCTTTCTCTGTGTCTGTCATGAATATATAAATTCTTATATATATATATATAAGAATATATATATATACATATATATAAATTATGAAAAGGTTTTGTGCTTTAAATTAATTAATTTATGGGGCAGCCTGGGTGGCTCAGTGGTTTAGCGCTGCCTTCAGCCCAGGGTGTGATCCTGGAGACAGGGGATCAAGTCCCACGTCGGGCTCCCTACAGGGAGCCTGCCTCTCTCTGCCTCTCTCTCTCTCTCTCTCTCTCTCTCTCAACCTCTCTCCCTCTCTCTCTTTGTCTATCATGAACAAATAAATAAAATCTTTTAAAAAATAATTAATTTATGAATAAGAAATACATAAGTAGGGAATAATGATTCATAGATGAAAAAGAAAAACAAAACAAAGATTCTTACACTGGATTTGATAAAAAAAAGGAAAGAAAACTCAGCTAAATCATACCATATACTACTAATCTTTATTTATACTGGAATGTTGAAAATAAGAGGACAGAAAATGTGTACACTACCATTCAACTATTAACTACAAGGAAGCCATACACCTACACTAGTATCAGAGAAACTAGGCTTTAAAGCACAGTAGTTGCTAGAGAAAGACATTTCATATTGATTAAAGGGTCAATCTACCTATCAGCATGCATCTAATAACAGTTTCAGGAAGCATGATGTATTTAGAGCTCCTGGTGGCTCAGTCTGTTAAGCTTTCAGCTCAGGTCATGATCTCAGGTTCTGGGGATCCAGCCCCAGTCATTGGGCTCAGGGAAAGCCTGCTTCTCCCTCTCCCCCTGCCCCTGCTTCTCTATCTCTCTCACTCACTATCTCTCAAATAAATAAATAAATCTTTTTTTTAAAGAAAAGAAACAGTGTATGAATCACTGAAACAAAAGGAAATCAGCAAGAATGAAGAGGATATGAATAATCTGATTAACATGATTTGCCTAAGACAATTTTGCTTTAAATTGACAGATTATACATTCTTTCAAGTGTCCCTAAAATTGTACTAACATTGACCGAATGATGAGTCATAAAGCAAGTCTCAAGAAATTTCAAAGAATTAAATGTAATTTAGAATATTTTCTCTGACCACAAAGGAATGAAACTAGATTTCAATAAGATAAACAGAAAATATCCACATATTTTGAATTACACTCTACATGTCTACATAATCATTTGGGCAAAAGGAAATCAGCAAATATTAAAGTGAATAACTGTGAAAGTGAAACAGATCAATACCTGTGGTATACAACTAATTCTGTGATTACTAAGAGATATGTAACCTTAAAAGCATATTTAAAAAGAAGGAAACCAATGAATCAATAATCTAAGGATCCATCTCAAGAAGTGAGAAGAAGAGCGGCAAATTAAATCCAAAGAAAGAAAGCAGATATATGAATTCCTAAATCCGCATAACAAATCACCACCAATTGGGTGATATAAAATAACAGAAACTGGGGCACCTGGGTGGCTCAGCGGTTGATTGTCTGCCTTTGGCCCAGGGCGTGATCCTGGAGACCCTGATGGAAAGTCCCAAGTCGGGCTTCCTGCAGGGAGCCTGCTTCTCCCTCTGCCTGTGTCTCTGCCTCTCTCTCTCTCTCTCTCTGTGTGTCTTTCATGAGTAAATAAATAAAATATAATAATAATAATAATTAATAATAAAAAAAGAAACTTACTCTCACAGTTCAAGAGGCCAGAAGTCCAAATTTAAAGTACTGGCTGGACTGGTTCCTTCTTGGGGCTCAGAGAGAAATCTGTTTCATATTCTCTCTCCTAGCTTCTGATGGTTGCAAGCAATCTTTGGCATTCTTTGCCTTGCAGTTACATAATTCTGATCTCTGTCTCTGTTGTCATATGGCTGTCTTTCTTCTGTGTCTCTGCTTCTTTTTTCCTTCTAAGGACTCCCATCATATTGGATTAAAGGACTACCCTCCTTTACTATGGTGGCACCTTTTTTTTTTTAAGATTTTATTTATTTATTCATGAGAGATACAGAGAGAGAGAGGCAGAGTCACAGGCAGAGGGAGAAGCAGGCTCCATGCAGGGAGCCTGACATGGGACTCAATCCCAGGACTCCAGGATCATGCCCTGGGCTGAAGGTAGGCACTAAACTGCTGAGCCACCCAGGGATCCCAAGATGGTGGCATCTTAACTTACATCTTAACTTACATCTACAAAGACCCCATATCTAAATAAGGTCACATTCACTAGTACCAAAGATTGGTATTTAAATATATCATTATAGGGGACACACTCCAATACCAAGCACGGAAATGATAAAAAGCAGAATTTAAAGAATGTAAAACAATAACCACAGCAGAAAATTATCGAAGTAAAATCTGGTTTTTGAAAAGAATAATAAGAGATTATTAGGGTTCTTAGATCTCTAACAAGGCAGATAAGGAAATACACACAGGCACACACACACACACACACACACACACACTTTAATTAAAGCTGGAAGCACTTCTCTTTTTTCTTAGTAAGCAGATACTAATTTTCCTTCCCTTCATTACATATATGATATAATATCATATATATGAATAAAGAATAAAAGTGAAACAACTGCAATGTAATTGAAATATTCTGGTTTAGAAAGTGCAAGATAAAGGAGTCGAGTCTCAGAACTATGATTTATGAACTGTGTCAACATAGGATAATTAACAAAATTCCAGGCATTTCTTTTTCCTCATCTGTGGAATATGAGAAGACAGGCACAATTACCATCTTGTGGCACTGGTTTTAACGACAAATATAAATTTAAAAAAATCATATAAATTTAAATAGTAACAAATAAAAGTTTTAATGTGATTACAGAATATATACTATGCATTTACCAATTATTTCTCCTCGATTACTTAGATATTGTATAGATTAATGCATACTATGATTCTAAAACTTCCCTCTTAAAGACTATTGGTAGTAAAAACACTCACTTTTCATCTTGGTCCTAGAATTTCTGTCAAAATTTGTATCATCACATTTGTATTTTGCATTTAAGAATAATTATACTTCTATTTGCCTTTGACCCACCTTCAATTTAGTGTACAAAGCAAGATAAATCAAAATAGCATTTTAATGAAAATAGCCATTTTATGGGAAACATTCTTAAAATAAAGAGAGGGGAAAGTGTGCCAAACATAGTGCTGAGTTTATTGTTGGCACAATATCTGAATCTGCTTCCCCAAATGATAGTTTTCTTTTCACAAAGTAAATATTTCAAGAACACATTTGGGGAAAGATGTGCTTTCCATTGAGATTTAGAAAAATAAACAAAGGCATAATTCTTCATCCTGACTGCCATATATGGTTAAGAAAAGTCCTCAACCAAGAATGTGAAAGCATTGTTCCAAAGCATGGCTGCAAATAAAGTGGGAAGAGAAAGAGGCAGAGAAACCACAGCAGGAAGAGATTTATATTGCGTGGAACAAATTCTGGCCCCACTCGGTGCTATTGTTTGAGCCCTATGTGGCCATAAATGAGCCCACTGTGCTTCCATTTTTGGTTCAGCATGAATAGCAGTAAATTATGGATTACAGGTATGTGGTGGAGCATTCCTCATGTGGGCCACTCGTTCCCCCTGCACCTTCTTGCACAGACTACACTGCAAGTGCCTTGTGCTGCTTCTTACATAAACCATGGGCTATGTTCTTCCCACAGCCCATCAGAAAATATGGAGACTCAACCAGAAATCCTGGTGGCCTTTCTATTGCCAGCAATCTGCAGAGGATGATTCCAAAGCAGATTAGAGGAAAAAGAAGCATAGCATCTTAAATTGGATCATGACATTTTTCCAGGGGAAATCTTTGGCATGTTCCTGCAAGACCATCAGCTGGTGCCATGATAAATAAGTTCTGATGGCCCATATGATTATCTCTGCTTTCATGAACACCAATGTTACTACTGACTATAAAGATTATTTATTTATTTATCCATTCATTCATGAGATACACACACACACACACAGAGAGAGAGAGAGAGAGAGAGAGAGAGAGGCAGAGACACAGGCAGAGGGGGAAGCAGGCTCCATGCAGGGAACCTGACATGGGACTTGATCCCAGGTCTCCAGGATTAGGCCCTGGGCCGAAGGCAGGCACTAAACCACTGAGCCACCCGGGCTGCCCCTACTACTGACTATATAACTACCTAGTTTTTTCAAAAATCCACCCAGAGTTATTTAGTTGACGATCTCCTTCTTTAGGTTGAATAAAATAATGTAATTTTTAGTATTAAGTATATTAAAAATTAATTGAATGGCATATTTTATTTATTTATTTTTATTTAATTTTTTTGAATGGCATACTTTAAATTAATGTGTGATTCTGGTGAATTTACATTATATTGCCATATTTTCAATTATTACAACTCAATCAATAAAGCTTACCTAATTGAAAGTATGAATTCCAGCTTTCCTTTTTTCGCATTTTTAAAAAATTTGTTTTTTCTTTCTAAAGGGTATGTATCTCTTCCTTTGGTCATTTAAGGTTTGAGATCTTGTTTTCAGACCATTTGTCATTTTTTCCCAATATGTCCTACTATGACACCTAAATAAAATTGACAACAAATATACAAGTATTATGTAAGCAAATGTGCCTAATATTTTATGTTTTTGTTAAGATCTAATCTAGTAAAAATGAAATTAATTGGAAAAATTTTTTTTGTAGGTATTCTAACATCACTCTGTTTCTCAAACATTTCTGATATATACCCTTAATAGAAAGGACATAAGGGGTGCCTGGATGGTACAGTTGGTTAAGCATCTGACTCTTGGTTTCGGCTAAAATTTGATCTCAGGATCATGAGATCAAATTCCACATTGAGCTCCACACTGAGCATGAAGTCTGCTTGAGTTTCTCTCTCCCTCTGTTCCTTCTCCCACCTCAAATAAATGAATATATAAATAAACCTTGTAAAAAAGAAATGAAAATATGCAAACCCCATGCTCTAAATCCTACAGCAAGTAAAGTATTTCTTTGAAATTTTATGTTTTATTCAAATGTACTCAGAAATTTGTAAGTTATTTAGCTAAAAGTATACTGATAAGTAAGCATAAGCCTTGAAGAAAAATATTTCATTTAATATATAAGAAGTATATTTGGCTAAAGATAAAATAATTAGTACACAACAATATTAGAACATAAATAAAAATAAGGTCCCTTAAAAATGAGCATCCTCAGTATTTACTATGTTCCAGCTACTGTTAAAAGGTAAAAAACTTTAAGAAGCTGAGGTACAGGAAGGTTAAGTAGTAACCTTTCAAGATTACCTGGAGGGCCCCTGCGTGTCTCAGTCGGTTAAGCATCTGCCTCCAGCTCATGTCATGATCCCAAGGTCCTGGGATCCAGGCCCACATTGGGCTCCCTGCTCAATGGGGAGCCGGCTGGAGCCTGCTTCTCTCTCTCCCTCTGCCTGCTGCTACCCCTGCTTGTGCTCTCTGGCTCTATCTATCTCTCTGTCAAATAAATAAATAAAACCTTGGGAAAAAAATTACCTGGAGAGCAGTAAAGCAGCACTTTACAACAAGCTGGCTTCATAATTCATGTACCTTAAACCAGGTGCTGTACCTACTCTCCAGTGATACAAATAATGTCAAAATTTTCTTCTTTGGTGAAAAAAAGAGTCTATTCTTAAGTCGTCTGCCCATTTTTTTCAATTATAGTGTTTGTTTTGTTTTGAGTTTGTCTGTTTTGGTGTTGAACTGTGTAAGTTCTTTATATATTTTGGATATTAAAATCCCTTATCAGATATATAACTTGCAAATATCTTTTTACATTCGGCAGGTTGCCATTTTTATTTTGTCAGTATGGTTTCCTTCACTGTGCAAAAGCTTTTTATTTTGATGTAGTCCTAATAGTTTATTTTTGCTTTGGTTTCCCTTACCTTAGGAGACAAATCTAGAAAAATGTTGCAATGATTGATATCAGAGAAAATTCTGCCTATGTTTTCTTCTAAAGTTTTTATGGTTTCAAGTCTCACATTTAGGTTTTTATTAATCCATTTTGAGGGTTTTTTGCTTTGTGTGTGTGTGTATGGTATAAGAAAGTAGCCCAGTAGTTTATTTTATTATATGTAGCTGTCCAGTTTTCCCAGCACCATTTGTTAAAGTGACTGTCTTTTCCTCATTGTATGTTCTTTCCTCCTTTGTCATAGACTAATTGACCAATTAAGGGCACTTTATTTCTGGATCTCTATTCTGTTCTATTGATCTGCATGTCCATTTTTGTGCCAGTACCACACTGTTTTGATTCCTACAGTTTTATTGTCTATTTTGAAATCTGGGACTGTGACACTTCCAGCATTGTTCTTTTTCAAGATTGCTTTAGCTATTCAGGGTCTTTTGCGGCTCCACACAAATTTTAGGATTATTTGTTCTACTTCTGTGAAAAGTGTTGTTGGTACATTAATAGGCACTGCACTGAATCTGTAGATAGCTTTCGATAGTATGGACATTTTAAAAATATTGATTCTTCCAATCCATGAGCATGGAATATCTTTCCATTTTTCTGTGTCATATTCAATTTCTTTCAACAATGTAATATAGTTATCAGAGTACAGACCTTTAAACTCCTTGGTTTTGTTTTGTTTTGCTTTATTTTTAACCACACTGGTTAAGTTTATTCCTATGTTACTATTTTTTGTGCAATCACAAATGAGATTGTTTCTTAATGTCTCTGTCACTTCATTATTAGTATTTGGAATGTTACCAATTTCTGTGTACCAATTTTGTATAAAGTTAAATAACTTTAACTTCTTTCTTATCAGTATAGATGCACATTTATTTTTCTTATCTGATTGCTAAGTCTGGGACTTCCAGTACTATGATGAATAAAAGTAGTGAGAGTGGAACTCCTTATCTGGTTCCTGAAAAGCTCTCAGGTTTTCATATCATTGAGTATGATTTTAGTTCTGGGTTTTTCATATTTGGACTTTATCATGTTGAAGTATGTTCACTCTGAACCCATTTTGTTGAGAGTTTTTACAATGAATGCATGTCGAATTTTATGAAATACTTTTTCTTTTGAGATGTTGATATGATTTTTATCCTTTGTTTTTTGATATGATGTATCATGTCAATTGATTTGTGAACACTGAACCGTCCATACATCCCCAGAATAATGTCCTACTTGACAATGGTGAATGATCTTTGCAATGTACTGTTGACCATGGCTTGCTAATATTTGTTGAGGATTTTTGCATCTCTGCTTATCAGTATATTGACCTGTAGTTTCTTGTTTGTGGTGTCTTTGTCTGAATTTGTTTTCAGGGTAATGCTGACCTTACAGAATGTATTTGGAAGCTCTATTTCCTCTTCAGTTTTCGGAATAGTTTGAGAATAATACTGTCTTTAAATATTTGGTAGAATTCACCCGTGGATTTGTTTGTTCCTGGACTTTTTGACAGATTTTTTTTATTATTATAGTAATTGGTCTGTTCCGATTTTCTATTTCTTCCAGATTCAGTTTCAGAAGATTGTATGTTTCTAGGAATGTATCCATTTCTTCTAGGTTGTCCAATTTGGCATATCATTTTTCACAGTATTCTTTTATAATCCTTTGTATTGCTGTGATGTCAGTTGTTACTTCTCCTCTTTTGTTTCTCATTTTATTTATTTGGGTCCTTACAACACTCAAAATGATTAAAATCAGTAAGACAAAATAACAAGTGTTGGTTTGGATGTGAGAAAAAGGAACCCTCATGCACTATTTGAGGTAATATAAACTGGTTCAGCCATTGTGAAGAGTACAAAAGTTCTTCAAAAAATTAAAATAGAAATATCATATGATGTAAGAATTCTACTACTGATTATTCACCAAAAGAAAATGAAAACAAGGGATCCCTGGGTGGTGCAGCGGTTTGGCGCCTGCCTTTGGCCCAGGGCACGATCCTGGAGACCCAGGATCGAATCCCACGTCGGGCTCCCGGTGCTGGGAGCCTGCTTCTCCCTCTGCCTATGTCTCTGCCTCTCTCTCTCTCTCTCTCTCTGTGTGACTATCATAAATTAAAATAAACAAATAAATAAAAAATTTTAAAAAATAAGATTAATGTAATAACTATGTTTTAACACTTCTGAATTAAGAAAATTTCCTTAAAAATAATTTAATTTGATCATTAACAGACCTGACTTTCCTATTTCTAAATTATTAAAAAAAAAAGAAAATGAAAACAAAACAAACAAACAAACAAAAAAAGAAAATGAAAACACTTTGAACAGATATGTGTGTCCTATGTGTATTACAACGTTATTTACAAGAGCCAAGATATGGAAGCAACCTAAGTATCCACTGACAAACAAATGGATAAGGGAGATGTGATATATACATATAATATAATATTACATATCCATAAAGAGGGTTACGATCTTGCCATTTGAGGCAACAAGGATGGACGGACCTGGATGGTATTATGTTAAGTGAAATAAGTCAGACTGAGAAAGACAAATACCATATGATTTCATTCATATGTAGAATCTAAAAAAAAATGAATAAACAAACAAAAAGTAGACCAATAAATACAAACTGACAGTTGCCAAAGGGAAAGGGGCTAGAGGAATGGGAAAAATGTATGAGGAGAGTGGGAGATACAGGCCTCCAGTTTTGGAATGAATAAGTCATGGGAATAAAAGGTACAGCATGGGGAATACAATCAAGGAGATTGTGATAGTGTTGTATGGTGACTGATGGTAAGTATCCCTGTGGGGACCATAGCATAATGTATAGAAAAGTTAAATCACTGTCGTACACTTGAAACCAATGTAACATTGTGTGTCAACTATACTTAAATACAAAATATTTTAATGAAAAAGGAAAATATAAAAACATGTCAGAAATGATGGGCCAATATACTCAAAATCAGAGGAACTGATAACAAATATAATTGAAAATATATAACATGCTGCCACTATTAAATCCAAAGGTGGTTGCAATTTCAATTTTATTTACTTTTTTAGAAAAGATTAATTATTTATTTGAGAAAGAAAGAGAATACACACAGGGGGAGGGGCAGAGGAAGAGGGAGAGAGAATTTTAAGCAAATTCTGCACTGAGCATGGAGCCCAACGTGGGGTTCAATCCCATGACCCTGAGATCACGTCCTAAGCCAAAACCAAGAGTCAGAGGCACAACCAATTGTACCATCCAGGCTCCCCAAATTTTATTAATTTTTAAAATTTTGTTTATATTTAATTTTGTATTTTTCTTTCATAAGATTGTAAGGACACAAGACATTTATAACTGGTTTTGCATCTCTATGTATTTAAATAGTGTAATAAAACTAATGAAAGCAAATATTGTGCATTTGTATTTTTCTTTTAAATAAATACACACATTACTTGTGTTTGAAAAACATCTTGCTTTGTACAATTTTAACCAACTCGATGCATCATGAGTAAGAGTTATATACTTATGTCTCCCACTCTTATTTATTTCTCTATATTCTTCACTTTATTTCATTTCCTGCTTTAAAACTAAATCATAGCATGTTGCTGTTATATTTGACTCATAAAGGCTTATAGCAGTGATATTTTCACTGTGGATTATACATTACAAGAATAGAAAAATGAGCTCTCTTTTTTTGTTTGTTCATTTAATGCTTTCTGCCTTGATTTTTACTTCATATGAAATCATTACTCTCATGACTCCCACCACCCATATCTTGCATGCTTTTGCCTACTATGACCTGTACCATCCTTTTTGTTTTCTGTGACATTTTATTATATATACATATATATATAATATATTATATATTTATATATAATAAGGTATATAATTTTATTTCTGTGACAGTTTATTAGGTATATATATATATTTTATAAGAAGCATATATTTTTTTTTTTTTTATTTTTTATTTTTTTTTTTTTTTTAAATTTTTTTTTTATTTATTTATGATAGTCACAGAGAGAGAGAGAGAGGCAGAGACACAGGCGGAGGGAGAAGCAGGCTTCATGCACCGGGAGCCTGACGTGGGATTCGATCCCCGGTCTCCAGGATCGCGCCCTGGGCCAAAGGCAGGCGCCAAACCGCTGCGCCACCCAGGGATCCCAGAAGCATATATTTTATTTTCAGTTTTCTTTTTTTTTAAGATTTTATTTCTTACTCATGAGACACGCACAGAGAGAGAGGCAGAGACACAGGCAGAGTGAGAAGCAGGCTCCATGCAGGGAGCCTGATGTGGGACTCCATCTGGGGTCTCCAGGACCACACCCTGGGCTGAAGGTGATGCTAAACCGCTGAGCCACCTAGGCTGCCTAATTTTTGGTTTTCAATCCAAACAGAGGTTGTATATGACTAGGGGATACCAGTCCTTATCCTTTTCCTGTCATGACGTATGGTTACTCTTCCCTCCGTTACCTTGCTTCATGAATTATGACATTTATACCTTTTGCTTTCTTTGTTTCTACAGCCTGATGTATGTACTATGTTCTCTCTGATGTTCAATTCTCAATTGATTCAAAAAGAATTCAATCCTAATTCAACTTTGTAAATAAGAATAGAAAAAGTAAGTCTCCAAAGCAAGTTTCTCACCCTCTTTTCTCTCCCACCTCCCTGAGTGAATGAACTATTCCTCAAACTAAGTTTACAGTGTGGATTGTGGGGCGAATTCCATGTATTGCTGAGGTTTTGATTGTCTGCAGAAACTGAGTCTTCATTATGTATTGTTGACAGGCTTTTGCCCCTGGGCAGACTGGTACAAATATGACAAGCATCTGAGAGTCCTACCAGATGTAGGACACAGCTCTACCTGTCCATTTGCCATTAACTGTCCTCGAAGAGAGTGTCCCAACTTGCTGATCCAAGGGCCCCTCCTCGAAGAAGGTGGCATTGATGGGCAAACTGCTCTCAATACATTTGGAGAGAGGGTGCATGTTGTCTCTTGTTTGCATCAGGAAAAGCCTGCTGACAAAGGAAGGCAGCCTCACACGCTTCCTTAGTGGAAGTCCAGTTCTCTAGCATGTTTCCTGTTACCCTTTAGCATTAAAGCACCATCATTACGTCATAGTCCACAACCCCATCCCTGCTATAGAAATTCTAGCAACCAGATCTGTAAGATTTCTGAAAACAATACCCTTGGAAAAATTACCACAGCAAACAAAAACCCACCAGGAAAGAATCTCACAATCCATTTAAATGGATTTAACGGAATTAAACAAAGAGAAATAATGAGACAAAAATCTTCTTTAAGGGAATTAAACAAAGAGAAATAACGAGAACAAAAATCTTCTTTAGGCAAAACTAATGAGAGAAAAAGAGGAAACCATTACATCCATAAGAATTTGCTTAAGATTTTGAGAAACATTCTCATATTTAACATTGATATGGCTGCCAGGGAAAGAAATGTAAATCAAATTGGCTTTAAAAATTAGAATTTATTAATATATATGGCTAAATTCAAGTGCTTAAATTACATCACCAGGAGTCAGTGTCTTTTCATTTCTAACTTCAAATGTTAACGTAATTTCCAGGTAGTGTCAATACCTTCTGATATTCCCAAACACCAGGCATCCAAACTATTAGAGTCAAGTTCAAAAGAAAGAGAGCTTCTATTAACTAACAGATTAAAAAATAAATAAATAAAGGTTAAGGATTCAGTTTCACTGAATTAATCTGAGCGCTCTGCCCTTCCCAAGAGACAGAAGTTCTGGGAGAGATGGGAGAAATACCGGAGGGAATGAACCCTTTAGACCAATCATTCTGCTCTCAGTAGAAGAAGGGTTAAGCAAAAACTCCATCTTGTTTTTATTATTAAAATGTATGGTTTAGAAGCTTGTGTATTATTTTACTAATATTATTTATCATAGTATTTATATTTTCTTATAAAGAATTATCATGACCATTTCCAATGTAATTTGTATTCCTATTTTTCACTCCTTATCTCAATGTTTAACTGATTTAAATATCCAACAACAGTCTTTGTATTTCACAATTTTACCACTTTTGTGTTATTATGTGTAGTCTTCACTTAGCAACCTAGAGTAGGGATTCAACATTTTAAAAAGGATTTTAGAGATGTTATGTTTCCTAAAGCCTGTTATTGTTATGCAAACATTTCTGTTACAGTTCCATGGAATGTAAACTAAGCTCAACACAATATTTATGCACCAAGTGTATCTTTTTTAAATTATCCGACTTTCCATGGAGGAGGAACATAAGGGATCATGTAACTCTTTCACCTTGGGTTAAATGATTATAAAAGGGGACTATCAGCTATGAACTAGCCAGTGACCAATCACATTTTCTCTCCAAGACATGAACAAGACAAAGTCCATGGGTAGCTATTGGGATTAGTTGCCATTAAAGGCCATATAAAAGTAGAGTCCAGTGTCAGAAACATGGCAAAGCTGTAACATTCACTCCAAAGATTTTGAAAAGCAGATATTGTTATTATGAAATGGAAACTGATTGGTATGGAAAAATAAGACAAAAGGCTGTTATGAGTCCAGGAGAATTAAATCCGCTATTGTCTTATTTCTAGATATACTTCAAGTTTGGAAATGTGCAACTTCGTTAATTTCCCATGAGGTTTTCGTGTTGGATCTTATAGTTCAGAAAGATACTTGACAATAACAATGGGTCGTTTTCTTCCCATTTTATAGCATAGGCCTTCCCCATTGTCTTCTTGTATCTAGGACTGTAGTCTAGGCTGTGATTAATCTGATCATGTTACATAAGTTATTAGAATTTGAATCTACCTGAATTTTCATGCAAATTTTTCTTTGGTCTGTTAAATCATATATGTTTTCCAAAGTTGTGTTTTAGTATGCGAGGCTATAATGAAATAGTTTTCAAACTTGTGTCTCTGTTATTTCATTTTTGCAGTTACTTTAGCTACATGCTTAACTATTACCTCCATGCCATGTGATCCAATATCTCTCTTCTGTGTACATATAATTTCTAATCTGGAAGTACCTTTCTTTACACCATAGCTATTATTTTGAAGTTACTTTTATCTGCATCCTAGGAAATTGCCTCATGATTACACATTATGATTTTAATTATTTTAGTGTCAATTTTGTTCTTTAAAAGTGTCAATGCAGTTTTAAATTTTTATCATAATGTTAGCTTTAATAACTCCATATGAGAGCTAAAAGGAATGTTAGAAGCAAAATGCTGTGCTCTGAAGAGCAACTTAGTGAGTGCAGCTCTCAGAAAGTTAGAGAGAAGAAAGTGTTAGACATACCTTGTTAATGATGGATGAAATGTGTCCAACTGTAATGAAATCAAGAGCCATCTACACTTAGGTCAAACTTCTAATATGTTTCTGTGTACTCTTTATCATATTTTCGAAACACACCATCTATACATATGACTCCCCGAACTAAGATGCCCTTAACACATAGGGCAAAGGTAGTTTTCAGATATAATAACTTAAGTACATAGTTTGAGGGTTTTTTTTATTTTATTTATTTATTCATGAGAGACACAGAGAGAGAGAGAGAGAGAGAGGCAGGTAGGCAGAGAGGTAGAGACACAGGCAGAGGGAGAAGCGGGCTCCATGCAGGGAGCCTGATGTGGGACTCGATCCCGGGACTCCAGGATCAGGCCCTGGGCTGAAGGCGGCGCTCAACCGCTGAGCCACCCAGCTGCCCATAGCTTGAGTTTTTAATGGTGGTGTTCTAGACACAGCAACACCTCATATTCCAGATGACCATGACTGTATGCAAAGTAAGTAATCAAGGATGCCCAGTGACTCAGGGGTTGAGCATCTGCCTTTGGCTCAGGGCATGATCCTGGTCCTGGCATCCAGTCCCACATAGGGCTCCTTGCAGGGAGCCTGCTTCTCCCTCTGTCTGTGTCTCTGCCTCTCTCTGTGTGTCTCTCATGAATAAATAAATAAAATCTTAAAAAAATATATAAGCAATCAGATTCATTTACTCATCTGTGATTCATACATCCGTGCAGAAAACACACACGTATCAACATGTTGTATATATAATACTTCACTGATTCTAGGATGAACAGTATACAAAAAGAAAAAAAAAGCGAAATAATGTAAACCAATAATTGGTCATATCTCTCAGTAATTTCATAGTTTACTGATATAGAATGACAAAGCTAACTACAATATTATCTTAAAATGGTAAATTGGCTGGCAATAGGAGTACAGAGTGAGGAAGATAATACATTATCAGCATGACATTATCTCCTGAGACAGTGAGTGGTTTACCTTGTGTTGCCTCTGTGGTCTTGACCTTTACTATTACTAGTCTCTTTAATTATTCAGTGAGTAGTAGATATACCTTCATTATATGGAAATGTTTGCACCATCTCCGCAGTAGGATGAAAATGAGTTTTTGAAACTCTTGACTAGAAGATGTCTAGGGAATTAGGGTACTTCTGGTCTATGGCACAGTAAAGAGTCTGGGATATACAAAATCTACATCATGCTACTTAATTCAGAAAGAAGAGATTGCACTCCCGTTGTGCACTAAACATTAACCATCCTCCCTGACAGGCTCACCCACCACTTTTTCAGCTCTGACAAGGACTGACCAACATCTCCAATTTTCTTTCTTCCTTGATTAAATCCAGAGAGAGAGAGAGAGAGAGAGACAAATGAGTTAATAATATAAACTGTGCTTTTCTTAATTTGCTGGTACCTGTTTGAACAAACATCTCTTTTTTATCTCAAGTTAATGAACATGGGTAAGAATTTAATGTGTGTAAATATGTTAAGAATTGGATAGAAATATAAAACCTACAGCAGGAAGGCATTCTACTAGCTACATTTAAGAACTGAGGGAAAAAATCATAAAAGAAAGACTATCATGTAATAGAAAAAAAATTATACAAGAATCTGAATCTTGACATATATATATACATATATAAGTTTCCAAATAAATTATATATATATATATAACTTGTATATAATTATATATACATGTGGGTATATATCTACCTAAAGGTATATATGTGTGTGTGTGTATATATATATATATATACACACACCACCTATATCTATACCTATAGGTAAATATATATATATATATGTGTGTGTGTGTATGTGTGTGTATGTATATATATAGTAGGTGTGTGTGTATGTATATATATAGTAGGTATATATATATATATATATATATATATATAACTGGTTTGGAAAATTATCTTTTTCCTTCTCTATAATTAACATTTATGTGTGGTCTATTGCATTCGGTGATTTTTTAATTTTTTTTCTTAGGTTTCCTAAAAAATCAATATTTTTTTACAGCAAATGCTATAAATAAAAGCAGGTACAATGACAAAAACAAATTTAGATTCAAATTCTTACTCTTTTATTTAAAAACTTGGATGATCTAGGAGAAACTCGAAATCTTAATGTTTTAAATAAAGATTCTTATAGTTCTCTCACAACAAAAATTATTTGAAATATTTTAAGTACCTAACAGTATACTTGGTAGATGAGATAATCAATACTCACTTTCATCAGACAGAAACATGCAACACACACACACACACACACACACTTCCTTTTTTATTCCAAAAGAAGTTCCTCTCCTAACTGAATTTTAATGCTATGAGAAGCCACTCAGTTGGGAGAATTACGATCTGATGTTCACTCTTTTGCTTTGGGGCCTTATTAAAATCTTGATTTTCCAAATAATATGCAAGGCATATATATATATTCAAACGATGTGGAAACTTTGAGGTAAAGATGATACTTTCAATGCAAACAAGATAATCAGGTCCCATCAGAGAATCTTTGATTCCTCGTTCAAAACAAAGGAGTGTTTTTCTCTCTATTAAGTGCTGAAGAATTGAAGACATACCCTTATACCACAGTTAGATGAAGAGAAGTGACAGAGGCAAGGGCAGGGAAGTAGGGAAGTAGGTAGGTAGCTATATGCTGAAATTAAATTTCTCATGAACACAATTGCAAATCTAAAGCTATGATTTGAAAGGGGGAATCCCAGAATAAAACTGTTAAACAAAGTAGTTCCCGTATAAGGCTTGAATATTTTGCAATTAAATTTGGATTAAGCTTCTCAAAAAATATAGTATATGGGGCAAGCAATATCTTCCTCAAATCCATTTTTGTTTTTGTTTGTTTGCTTGTTTTTAAAGATTTTATTTATTTATTCATAGAGACACACACAGAGAGAGAGAGAGAGGCAAGGACGCAGGCAGAGGAAGAAGCAGGCTCCATGCAGGGAGCCCAAGGTGGGACTCTATTCCAGGTCTCCAGGATCACACCCTGGCCTGAAGGTGGTGCTAAACTGCTGAGTCCCCTGGGGCCACCCTCAAATTACTTTTTGTTTCAAACATTGTGGCTGAAAATTTTTATATATGCACATATGTATATATAAGCATATAAACATATATACCTATACTTCTGCTTTAATATCCTTTTAACAAAGGCTAAATGCTTGAGATTTCTATAATGGTAAAATATCATTGTTCTTAAAAGGAATTTCCATTGCTTTATATAGATACTGATATGTAAGTCCAAGAGGTAGAATTGATTATATGAAAATTCCCTAAAATCCTATGATTTCCCATGGTCAGCCCAAATTTTGGAAATTATGCTTGTTTTCTCAGAATTTTTCTCCAGAAAGTAAAAGTAAGTAATGAATAAAGTAAGTAAAATCCAGAATAAGAATCTACTAGTACTTTATGATATTAAGATTATGATTATTTCGAAATAAAGTAAGGAGGAACATCTACTATAAGAATTATGGAATGCCATATAGATAGCACCAAACCAAGGAGTGGTACTTTCAAGGCAGAGATTTTGTTCATCAGTTGCTATGAAACACTTTCTGATTCCTGATGTTTATCAAATATTACTCTTCCTTCTTCCACAAATTCTCTGTCCTCAGACCAGCTGAATGCCATCTCATCTTCCAAACCAATAAACAATAACCAAAATGAGAACAGCGGGTCATTAGGCTGTTTGTAGTAGACACTGAACACCTGCACCAGAAATATGCAAAACTCCAGGCTGATGGAGACTCATAGCCCATTCTCTTTTTTTAATAATAAATTTATTTTTTATTGGTGTTCAATTTGCCAACATACAGAATAACACCCAGTGCTCATCCTGTCAAGTGCCCCCTCAGTGCCCGTCACCCATTCACCCCCACCCCCCCGGGCTCCTCCCCCTCCACCACCCCTAGTTTGTTTCCCAGAGTTAGGAGTCTTCATGTTCTGTCTCCCTTTCTGATATTTCCTACCCATTTCTTCTCCCTTCCCTTCTATTCCCTTTCACTATTATTTGTATTCCCCAAATGAATGAGAACATATAATGTTTGTCCTTCTCCGATTGACTCATTTCACTCAGCATAATACCCTCCAGTTCCATCCACGTTGAAGCAAATGGTGGGTATTTGTCATTTCTAATGGTCATAGCCCATTCTTTATCAAAGTTGAGTCAAAAGAAAAATCTACAGTGGATGGGAAAGCCTACTGAAACTCTCAGAGGAGTATGCTTCTTTACAGAGCTCTTAGTTCTGTGGTTTCTTTCCTTCATTGATCTTATAAAACTCCCTTGATCTTTCTAAACCACTTAAAAAGTGACTTTTTTAAAATCTTCAACTTGTCATGTCAGGTAGTGTTTTAATGATAAGTGAGCTTGAAAAGAAGTGTGATGTTTGCACACGCATGTGCACGCACTTGTACATGTGAGTGCAGTAAGGTCAAAGAAGCACACTCTAAAAAAACAAATAAGAGGCATATTCTCTTTACAGTGAAGAGGCCTGTACGTAGGAATATTTCATCATTCATTTGCTATGTGCATCTCCTGGTCACAGGTCCTCCAGTGTTAAAGTAAATCAATTGGAACAGAGCCAATCTAAATGAGATTTCAATATTGAAATTCTCTGACCCAAACTCACAGATATGCGGTAAACATGATGTTAAACTATTTGAACAACAACTGATATTCCAGTGTTTTCTGAGAACATGTAAGTGTCTCATGTGAGCCAGATCATGGGACTTGGGTAACTGTACTTGTGAGAAACACATTCCTTGTCAGTCACTGCTCTATCTCTGTCCTACCCTACAGTTGCTTGTAAACAATACTGATGCATTTCTTGGGCATCAGAGAAAATACAGACTAAGTATTTTTTTAAGATTTTATTTATTTATTCATGAGAGACACAGGGAGAGAGAGAGGCACAGACACAGACAGAGAGAGAAGCAGGCTCCATTCAGAGAGCCCGATGTGGGACTCGATCCCGGGACTCCAGGATCACACCCTGGGCCAAAGGCAGGCACTAAACAGCTGAGCCACCCAGGGATCCCCCAGACTAAGTATTTTTAATCTGAGTAGCTCTATAAGCCTTTTTCCCTTCCCAGGATCTGTACTTAGTTGAGGGGAAAGATCAAGACATGGTGACAAAGTGCCATTGACGGTAGAATTTAAAGATGGTCTATTCATGGTAGGAGCCATGGAATCAGAGAGACCTTGAGTTGAATTCTGTTCTAAAGCTCACTGGTTGGCAGATTTTGCTTAAGATCACTCACAAGGTTGTTATTAGTATTCTGAAATAATCTACATTTATTATTTCTCTACCTGCATGACCATTGTAGATAGTTGAATAAGGCTGAAATTTATTGAACTAAATAGGAGAAAATCCAACAAACAAAAAAACGACAATCTTCTTTCCTCCAGTCCTTTCTTTTATTCTCAGGAAAAATACAAATTCTAGTGAGCAGTTGAAAAAGTATGATATCTAAGTAGGGCGATTGGAACTTCTGATGGAGAAGAGGTAAAAGAAAAAGGAAATATCAGGATCGTTTCCAATCTAGATGTAATCAAAGGATAATCCAATCTTCTTCATGGAAAACACACACACACACATGCAACAAAGGATGATTTCTTTCTAAAGCATATATGACTCTTGCAAATTGATGGTCTCTGTAGAAATTTTTACATTTTACAAATGTTCTTCATTTTATCACTGTAGAAACCACAAGAGGAATTCTAAAGAAGGAAGCAAGGATTGGGTAGACATGCAGACACTCTCAGATCTTGCAGTAATATACCAAATGCTATTTTAATACATCAGAGCTTTAGCCACATGAGAAGATTTCTAAATGCCAAATGGCTTAGTGAAAAAGGAATAAATGTGAACTAGCAGGACTTTTAAGACAATATAGGATAACATATACTCAATTGTTGTTTGTAGATTTAATACATGTAGAATGGTTTTACTATTTTATGGAATTTAGCAAAATTGTAAAAGCTAAAATAAAAACTGCTTTCTTGCTTGGGGCTCACTCCTCCTCCTTTTTTTTTTTTTTTGCTGAAAGTTGTATGAAATCATGCTTAGCATCTGGGTTTTTATCTTACATAGACTGCATACTATAGAATGTCTTCTGCAGAGTATGGAGAAAGAGGAGAGCTCACGTAAATAACTTCAAACAGTAGGTTGGTAATATCTCTTCCCCACAGCAGTCCAGTTGAGGATGTTCTAATATTGCAGGAAGAAAGCTCCAAATATCTGGCTTTTGTTCCATCATGGCATAATGGAAGCATCATTTGGAGTTGGACAGAGAAGGATTTGACTCTCAGAGCCTCCACAAACTGCTCTATCAAGTCAGGCATCTTCAGAGTGCATAGATTTCTTAAACCCCAAGGTAATTATCATACAAGCCTCTCAGGGAGGTTGTTGTAAGTCATATATATAATATCAAACAGATAATGGATGGTGACATAGCAGGCATTCTATAGAACCTATTCATTTTAATATTTGAAGTCTCATAAAAGAAAAATAAGTAGGAAAGAAGCCGATGTAGTACATGACTATTTGGTATACCTTGGCCTCATTTCAGGAAAATATGTAGAACACCATCACCAAAAACTGAAAACATCTGATAGACATTTGCATTCTCCTTGGTAAATGATTACGATTATCGCTGTAGCCTATCAGTTCAGGCTTGCAGAAACTATATTATTTTTAAGTTGAAAATATATTGCATAGCATAATAATTCTGCTCATTGATGTTTCCCTCAGCACCTGTAAGAATGCTGAGCACACAAAAGGCTTTCAATAAATATTTTAAAATTCATATGCACTTAATTTTTATAAACTTTCTTAATACGGGCTCTAAAGGTAAACTGAATTGGGTTCAATTCCTAGACCTGACATTATCTCAGGCAAACAACTTCACTAGGATTCCATTTCCTTATCCGTAAAACAGTAATAATAAACCTTATCTCCTAGGACCTGTGTATAAATAAGCTAAAGGACATAAAACATTCCCATAGTACTTGGGAACCAGTAAATCATCAATAGATGTTAACTATTTTTATTGTGCCTTTTAAACATGCTGTCACCTATCAAATATGTGATATAGCAAGTACCAGATACAGGTCCATATTTGTTTTTCTGAAAACAAAAAATAAAAATAGAAGAAAGTAACTATTAACTTTAGCATGAACATTTGATTATATATTTCCTAGAGTTTTCCTATGAAAATTGGTCTGTCTGAGAATATTTTCAACTATTCAAGGTGTTGGGATAGATAAGTTTTTTAGTGACCACAAGTCTATACTTCTAACAGAGAAAATGGAATATCTTGATCCTCTTTAGTTAATCATAACAAAAGGAGAATTCAGAAATTTCAAAGGTATGTATTTAACTCCAAGATGACAAACACGCTATTTGTACTTCATCCAAGGAACAGTGATAATTGTTGGAGGAATTTTTTTTAAGGAGTCTAGAAATGGCCTCAAAGTCTTTTTAGCACATTCCTGAGAGCCCACACAAAAGGCAGAACTTATTTGCTATCAATGTCTGGCCTTATTTCTTCAATAGAGAATCTAGGATATGTGATTGTTTCCTGTAATTTAGTTTGCTCAGAATTAAGCAGGAAAAATCTTTAGCTCTCAGCCAGAATACATGGGACCTTTTCTGAAACAAACAAATGTTTGTTAAAATAATTCCAAACCTTTAATCCGATCTCAAGTTTTCTCTTATCAGGTTTGGTTTATTTTTATCAGCATCAGCAGACTAGTGTAATAATTAAAATACGGGTCTTGAGTTTTCAATTTTAAAAGGTTTGTTTGATGACTTTTTGCATTCTATTCTTTACTCTTAAATGATCAATCACAATGACAAACAGGGATTTTGTCATCACCCTGGAGTATTTTGTGCAATCAATTAAACAAGAACATGAATAGCTTTGTGTACAACAGTATGCATGTTTTCTTTTTAACGTCAATGTGAATCATCTGATTGTTCATGTAATATGACTGTGTATTTTAAGGAAATAATTCATTTCCTGTTGCTTAAATTTTCCCATTCATTTTGAAAGCTGGTAATAGAAATGGTAATGACTGACTTGTTTTTCTTTAAATTGAAGTTAAAATGATGACACTTGCATATGCAACTGGTTTTGAAAAATGAGCAATTCTTGTTAGTTTCTTTCTAAACTGATAAAGTGGAGACAAAGAACATTTTAGTCGCACTCCAGCATTCAGTCAGATGGTTGTCTTTTCAAATTTCTTGGGCCAAGGTTATACTACCATATTTATATATTTTTTTAATTTTTATTTATTTATGATAGTCACAGAGAGAGAGAGAGAGAGAGAGAGAGAGAGGCAGAGACACAGGCAGAGGGAGAAGCAGGCTCCATGCACCGGGAGCCCGACATGGGATTCGATTCCGGGTCTCCAGGATCGCACCCTGGGCCAAAGGCAGGCGCCAAACCGCTGCGCCACCCAGGGATCCCCATATTTATATTTATCATGCTTATGCAAGAGGTCTTGTCACTACATCGAGCACACCCTGCCCTTTCTCTTTCTCTGTCTCTCTCTCTCTCTTTTTTTTTTTTTTTTTTTTTGCATATGGACTTGTATAGGGCTGTTCACAAAGTTGGAACAGCATTGTTAATTTGTTCCTAATCTGTAATGTCATCTTGGCTCACTCTTCAGTAACCTAGAACTTGAATTTGCACCCAAACTGTAGATCACAAAATCCATCTTAATTCTTTAAAGAAGTATAGTTCTTCCCAAAGTAGTGCCATTTTAATGTAAATGTTTAACCCAGTTGGTCCTTATAATTAAGTCTCTGAAGTACCAAGTGTGAAAACCTTCATACCCAGGCTTCCATAGATTTTTATTTTATTCTTGTGTCATATATGTCTGTATCTGAAGGCTCTGCCTCTTGCCCCTTTCCCCTGCATTTTTATGTAAATGCACTGTGAGCCTAATGTGTTTATAACTATTAAATGCCATGTGTTGGTCTTCTGTGTTATAATAAAGTACATCCGTGCCTTCCGAATTTCTCTGGCAACTATCTTCATGTTCACTGTCCCCCAATCAACATCTGCAAATGTAACCACTTAAATCTGATCCCACTGTCTGAATCAGTTACTCAGATAAAAGGCAGCCAAGATCTAAGCTCTGCTCCATGTGGGACCCTCTTAATACTTCCCCCCAGAGTGGACATGGTTCCTCTTACCAGGAGTGTCTGTTTTTTGTTTCTTTCACTCATTCTTTATCTACTCCCATGTCTCCTCCTGGATTCCTGCAAGCTCTGTCTTAAGCAGGAACCAATTATGCAGAATTTCACCAAAGGCTTTCTGAAATTCAAACAGTCATAACATATGTACTGTCATTCTCAACACTGCTGGTACCACTTTCAGATTGGAAAGGATGTTAAATAGGCAGATATGTTTTCTAAAACTAAATTTATCATTTCTACTTTATTCTCTGGGTTAAAAAAATCACTATTTCGTCAATTTATTATTTTTAACCTTTAACTATTAAATATATAGTTATGCTGCATTATCCTTAAAAAAATTATTTGGGTTCCCAGAGACTTTGCTTGACTGATTACTTTTCTTTGAATTACCTTTAAGCCAATGGACTGTTCTATTTTGTCTATTTTCTATCAAAGTGAAATGGTGATAGTGGTATGCAAGCAAAATACAAAAATTCAAAGTCCTGATATAGGTTTACGTGTTTACAGAGATATGTAAGTTTTACACGTGGCTACCCTTAGAAATAAGCCAGAGAGGTGTGTTAGTATATTCTCTTTCAAGCTCTATGTTATGAAGCTCATTTTATGCAGATACCTCATTATTCTACTGTCTATGAAAGCATGGCTACAGATTATCTCATTCTTAAATAAGTTAGTAAGACTTTATTTGCTATCATGATGACTAAATTTTTTTAGTTTAAGTTAGATTTGGGTTTTACCAAAGTAAAAGTGTTAAGTGAGTTTGTTTTGGCTTTGTGCAGTCAATCCAATAGTTCCCCATATATTTACTAGGAGCTGTTGGTGAGCACTTGGCATGTGCCTTATAAACTCTGTAGACAATGTGATATCTATTTTTATTTTCACAGAGTCTTCTTGGGTAAGCGTAAATACTTCTACTTTTCCAGATGAGAAAACTGAGATTTAGGAAACTTTTAGTAATCTACATAACACACCATAGCCAAACTATTAGAGCTTGTATTCAGACCCCCAAATCATCTGAATCTGAACTATGTTCTTCCCACTGACTACATCTTGCTCCAGAAAATGTATATACATACACGCAGACACAGACAAAAACAAATGACCTCAAAAAAGATATCTCATTCATGAGCCCCAGATTATGAACCCCTCATCTGAGTTCAAGGGAAAGCTGAAGGAGACCTTGCAGTTTTTTTTAGGGTGAGCCACCACATTTATTGGGAAGGGAAAGGACATGGCTAAACCAGGAGAGAAACTGTATCTTAGATTTTATCATTGCTTTTGGCTAGACAATTTTTTCTTTGGCCAGGTAGTAAATATTTGGGGTTTTGTGGCATGTGAAATGACTTCTATTGCAACTATACAATTTCCCTGTTGCAGGCAAAAGCAGCCATAGATAAGAGAAAATGAGTGGGCATGGCCAGATTTGACCTATGGTGGCTCCCACTGCTAACCCCTAGATTAGAGCACACCACATACTGTATTTCATAGGAACTTGGGTATTGTAATAAGGATATAGGAAAAGACACAAAAGAAAGTCATGATTTTAAGCTTATTCTACTCTGGTACAGTCTCTCAATAATTATTCATTAATATATTTTACCAAGAAAAAAAAAAAAAAAACTTCAAAAGAGCTCTGTTGCTATCAGTAGAGACCAGGCCATGAAAACTAGCCTTTTACTCTGATAATGAAAATAGGTATCAGTTATTGGCTCTTTGTGAGGAAAAAGGGATGGTGAACTTTGCTGAATATAAAGCTTCTAATGAACTAAGAGTGTAACATTCGGTGTGGGAACTTGGTAGTGACAAATTCTGGAAGAAATTAGTCACACAGTTACAAGGCTCATTATTAGATTTTTGGAAGAAGGCTAACATGAATGTGATGTTCAGGGAAAGGATCCCACATGGAGATGTGGAAAGTTTAGTGGAAATATTAGAAATTAGACTGTAAAATGATGTTTGACATCAGGGCTTTAAAATGGCCAAAATGGGATCCCTGGGTGGCGCAGGGGTTTGGCGCCTGCCTTTGGCCCAGGGCGCGATCCTGGAGACCCGGGATCGAATCCCACGTCGGGCTCCTGGTGCATGGAGCCTGCTTCTCCCTCTGCCTGTGTCTCTGCCTCTCTCTCTCTCTCTGTGACTATCATAAATAAATAAAAATTTTTTAAAAAAAAAATAAATAAAAAAAAAATAAAATGGCCAAAATGCAGTCAGAAAAAAAAAAAAAAGTGGACATAAAACAGTAAGTTAAGAATAGTAACAATTAACCAAAAAATAATTGAACATTAAAAGTTGTCTTAGAAAAAAATTAAAAATAAAAAATAAAAAAAAATAAAAGTTGTCTTAGAAATAATATACATTTTGGGTAATTTATTCCAAATGACACAATTTAGAAAAAATGCATGTATTTGGCCTTTCCAGCTGAAAATATAGGTCAAGAATGGAATAACTGAGGGTGAGAGAAAAGGACCAATAGGATTATGTTGCATGAAATTTACACATTAAAAAACGACCAACCTGTTCATGTCAAATTATTACAAAACAGCAATCTCTTGTTATTTCACTTTATGTCATGTCTCTCTATTTCTATGGATTCTTCCTCTCTTCCCCTAGTCAAAAATCCAATGCAAGTAAGTGTTGATCAAATGGTTATGAATACCTTATAAACTTCTCATTAGACTTAATTAGCCACCACCAAAATGATGAATATTGCCAGAGCAGCTTCTGTATTATATGGATCTGTAAAGCAGGAAGGGAACCATATTCCTGATGTCCGTTCGCTCTGACATTTATGCACATAAAACCCTTCAGAATTATTATTTTTGTGGGGGCTTAGATTTATGACAACATACAGATGTTTCCATTTCACCTAGTGAAAAAAATAATCTGCTACATAGTATTGAAGATAGAACTTAATTGAACCCATCAGATGATGATAGAGAAACAATGCTGTACTTCAGATGGTTTAACTACAGCTTTGTCCCTAGCCCCCTCCCCCCACAAGCACCCTGTGGATTTCTTCCTTGGCCTTTCCCCTCTTTGAAGTCAGTGGGAGCTCTGAGTTTAGAAAAGTCACCCAGAGTACAGAGGGGCACAAGGACAAGGCTGTTTGACTTTCTGCCCTCGCAAGGATCATGGGGTGGATGAATTCCTAAGCAGAAAGGGGGGAAAAAATCTTAACCTTGGTCCAAATGCAAAGCAAGCATTTCTTTTTCTTTTTCTTTTTTTGAAGTTCAGTATTGTTTCCTTTCCTTTTTAATTTTTTTTTTTATTTTGTGTTTTTACCTTTGCCCTTCCTGTTTCCAACAGGGGTTGGAAGTACTTAAAACTCTTCAGAAAGTATGCTCTGTTGATATTTCTCACAGAGACTGGAGCAGAAAGTATGACTTATGAACCTCTACTGCTTTGATGCACTATCACTAAGGCTGGGAGTGCAAAGCATGAATGTATCAGGCTTGCATTAGCTCTCAAGGGATTGCTAAGATCCAGGAGTCCTTGATGGCAGTTTCAAAAGATGAATAACCAAGCAGACTCCAGTGTGCATTAGCACTAATAATTAGCAGGGGGCATTACCCGTGCTTTTCTTAAAGCAGAAATGTTTAATGTTCTCACTTCACTGTGTATGATTTTCAAAAGTATCATTTATAAAAAAAAAAAACAACTTTGAATCCTTAAAAAATATATTTTACAAAACCTCACCAAATGGCCCTTCACTACATTTTTAATAAGCTGTTAGTATTTATTGAACATACAATTGTTGTCTTATTAAAATAACATCTGATGCCAATTGGGGGCTCCTAATTTAATATATTACTACTTTGACTAGCTAATATCAACCTCTCCCATACTTTCCAATAGACGAATAAAAAACTTAATTACTATATATTAAAATTTTCTGGGTAATCTACTTTTATTAAATTATTGGATTTACTTTCTCTTTTAATCTTCTTTGACTTCTCTTGAGCCTACATCAATTCACCTGGTAACTCTTCAATCACATAAGGCCAAGACATTTTATTTGGCTCTTCAATTAAAGAATTGCCTGATGCATGGAGAACTGATAGATGGTATTTGACAGTGACCAACTGCATTTGTTTTAATTCAGTAGATATTAATGGAACACTGTTCACATGTAAGAAACTATGCTAAACAGTACTGGGGATAGAGAAAGAGGCCCCAGGGTGACCAGCTGTTCTGGGTTGCCGAGAGCTTGGGGGTGCCTGGGTAATAGATCTCTAGCGCTTCCACTAGGAACATCCCAGGCAAATGAGGACAGATGTTTCACCCTCACTGAAGTCCTGTTCTTCGAAGTTTACCTCAAGGACACGAGGACGACGACAAAAGAACATATGCCATCCTAGCAACTTTTATAAGATGGCCTGGCAATATGAATAAGTACATATTACTTCTTAGTAAGTGACCAGAAAAACTGCTATAGTAGTTTTGTCAACATTGGTAATGATTATCATGATTTTGGCTTTATCTCGCTTTAATGCGAGACCTCACAGAACATAATTACTGCAAACATCTGAGAATTCTGAAATGCCAAATAATTTAAAAATCTGCACTAAGTTCTCCTTAACTGTATTTTCATGGTGTTAGAAAATTATAAACCTTGAGATAACCTGAGTTATATCTTCATTCTTTAGCAATCAATGTTGTTTTGAGCATTTCCTTATGTAATCCTGCTGGTACTACTGCACAATACACATGAACTAATTTATCCAACATCAGCTCCATAAGGCATTTCTATCTTACAGATAGAAGTCCTGGGGTTTAGGAAGTTTACATAGCTAGTCCAAGGTCAAAAGTGTAAATCATAGCCAGGATTTGAATGTGAGTAGTTGAGCTTCAAAGCCTAAGTTCTTAACCATAATTATTACTGCCTTCTTGGAGCAGCACTTGATTTGGCATTATAGTAAATATTACTCAATTTAAATGGAACCTCATAATCAAGAGAGTTATCTTATAGTTAGCACAGCAAGATCGTTTCGGCATTGAGCTAGCTTTCCTAAATTTTAGCCTGATTTCTCCCCCATTATATCATAGTATCTCTGAAAGAAAATAGTTCACCTTTTCTCATACTTAGCATAATGTCTGTCCATTTAGTAGTATTTCACTTATTCATTCACTAAATTATAGACAAAGTGATACTGGGAAAATCAAAGGAATGGTATAAATGACCAATTTCTTGGCATTTATAATCTAGCAGGGAGAGGAAGTATTTGTTTTATTTTGTATTTATTATTTTTTAAAAGCTGTGGTATTCTTATATGTATGTTGGTTTCATGTGAGCAAGGAGAAAAAAGGAGGGGGCGTGTTTCTGCTTTGGGTGAAACAGGAGAGCAAGATCTAGAACTCTAGCTACCTACCTCAACCCCCTTTGTCATCCAGAGGAAGAGGTGATCTAGAGTTCTGACTAATATGGAACCACTGCTACAAATTCTTGGCCAATGGCATCTGTGGTCACATTTTAGTGAAATAATGGAGATCTTACAAATATGGTAGGATTTTATTTTGGTCTTAAAACGTAAGTAACGTTGCACTGATTCTACACAAGGAAGTCATTCTAATGTATGGGAATTGCCAGCAAGATAAGCCATTTAACAAAAGCAGAGCATTTGCCCTAAGAAATAATGATTGAAAAGATGATATGAGATTATAAAAGGCTTCTGTGTGTTATCATGCCTTATTAATATCTTGTAAGAGAATATGGTAGCTATAAACAGGTGTATTAAGAGAGGAAGATGATTAGTCCTTGAAACAGGCTTCACACACATGAAATTTTGCTCTCATGGGGTTGTGCATGACCACCACACTTCAAATCTTCTCACAACTTCAGGATAAATGACAGAAGGACCCTTGAACTGCTTGAAAAATAAATTCTTTAGTCAGATTTCATTTTATAGTCTTTTTTTGTCATTTTATAGTCTTAAAGAATTATAGAACACTACTTCCTAAACCTAGACAATAATTCACTTAAAATAAAAGAAGAAAAAATAATACAAAATCTCATTAAATGATATGGCTTATTGGTCATATTTTAAGACTTCTACATGCTATTAGAAGTAGGTAATGATGTGGCATGGCTATCTGCATCCTGACTAGTCCTTAGTTAAGTTACAAAGTCTCCTTTACAGACTAAAAATAATTCTGGAAAAAAAATAATAATAATTCTGGGTATGTCACTGGAATCTCAATCTATGTTTCTAGTCATTGTCTAATCACAGCCAAGAGTTTTAGGATGGCTTATAATGACCCATTGAGTTACATTTATTAACCTTAAGAATATTAAAATTAAATAGAGAAATATATAAAATAACTTAAATTGTAATATCAATATTCTAATTTCAGGATATACTCTATATATGAACATTTAAACTGTAATATCAATATTCTGATTTCAGAATATATACACTATGTATTTGGAAAATTGAGAATTTAGCCACTCAGAGTCAATATTATAATTCCATTTTTTAATGGGTTGAGTAATGAATCTAGTTTTGCAGTTTTATATTGAGCCTAATACAGTTTATATTCTCTAGTGAATGACTTAAGAGAATACGACATATATTTCTTTTTTAAAAATAGATTTATTTATTTATTCATGAGAGACACAGAGAGAGAGAGAGACAGAGACACAGGCAGAGAGAAGCAGACTCTTCGCAGGAGCCTGATGCAGGATGCAATCCCAGATTCCGGGATCATGACATGAGCCAAAGGCATCCGCCCAACCGCTGAGCCATCCAGGTATCCCTCGACATATATTTCATTTATTTGGTTCATAAGTTTCATTTAAATATTTGATGGTTTATTTTCAGTTGGATAATTTAAGTATTTAAATATAAAATACAAAAAAAAAATATAAAATACATCATTTCGTAGTTTAAAATGTCTATGTGGTGTATCTAAATAAATTTTATGTAAATGGAAAAAATAAAAACATTAAGAACTCTTAAAAGTGACTCTGATCATTTGCTATTCTTACTAATATAGATCTTAGAAACAAAGTATAAAAATAATAATAAGAAAAGAAAAAAAAAACAAAGTGTAATAACTTCCCACTCCCCGCCTCTGAGTTATAGGACATGTAATTTTAATAAATTTAATATTGAAAGTTTAAATCAAAATATTTGTGAATAGAAAATCATCCTTGAGGACATCAAGGTCCTCAATGAAAACCAAGAGAAGGTTGAGTTTTTAATAGGTATCATGTGATTTCTCTAGTGTCTTAGCCTTCAGGCAGTTAGGAACTAGAATGGTGAGGGGAGTTACATGGAAAAAGTTTTCATGGCCTAATGGAACACTTCAAAACCTGCATAACAAATGCCATTATCTGTCATTCATAAGTCTCATGCCACCTCTAAAAACAAAGTGAGACATATCACAGTGGAATTAACAAGTGGATGATGATTCTAGCCTTAATTTCATTTGATTAAAAAGTTATGGCATCCATGATTGAAAGTAAGTATGGGGACATACAGTTAACGCAATATTAGCGTTCAATCCCTTTTGGGGCACGGGGTGGCAGTGAGGGACCAGGGTCTACAGCTTACATTGCAATCACCCATTACTCCCCAAGCCTGCCAGAAAACTAGTAGTTGTATGATATTATGAATGATTGAATGATTTATATTGTTTTGCCCATGATCGATAAAGAAGATATTTGGGGCTGATTTTATTAAATAGCTATGTAGCCCACATGGCCTGATACTATAACGTGACAATCAAATTTAAGAGCCACTTTGTTTCCTAAATAGTTTGGATCCCTCTGGAGGAGGCAAATAAATCGCACACATTTTCAGCCACCACAGATGCAAAAATATTCATTTGTGAGAGCCACATCAAGGCAGTGGTTGGGGGTTTTCTTCAGAATGAAACATTTGTGGCTAGTTGACACTGCAGAAGGTTGGGTTGAGCAAACTGTATCAAGAGGGAAGTGTCTGCTGACAGTTTGACAAAAGTACATGTTGCTTTTGCTTTACCAGAGGAGAGGTTAGGTGTTACACCACCACTCCCAATGAGACCTTAGGGTATTGTGTAGCCATCCGTTCACAGCTTTCCCAGTGATGAATGAGGTCTTAGCAGATGCCTTGCAGAGAGGGCTAGAGAAGAATAGATTCCTCATATGTCTGCCCTTTCCCCCTCAGATTGGGCCAGGCAGATGATTAGAGAAAGAATGGTCTGGGCAGTTTAATGAAACCCATCTGCTTTCACTGTTAAAGCAAAAGTCCTTCAGGAGCTCTTGTAAAGCAAATCAATTTAGTTTTTAAAAATCATATATAGGTATATATTTTTACATGCAAACACACATATAGCGAAATATTTACTTATTTATCCCAAGAATAAAACTTCCATTGCCTATATTCTCACATGGATGGATACATATTGCTGTGTCTGCATCCAACATGGGTGCCCGATGCAGATTTGACATCGGTAGATGGTTGCGTGGACCAGACATAGAGCAAACTGAACCACTGGAAATCTAAAACTTTCTAACCAGTTAGAGTGGCTAAATAGCATAGTGAATTTTATAGCAAAAGATAATTTATGGAAAATACCTGAATGTACTGACCGCATGAAGCATTGAAATCAAACTGGCTGCTGCCTTTCTGACAATGTCCTCAGACAGGACCCTCACTGATGATGTATGAAAGAGATTTTATTCTACACACACTAGCTTAGATATTCTTTCATGCCATCTAATGTATTTTTGTTTGAATCGGGTTTATATCAAAATTCAATTAAAATCATTTCATATATGTCCAGTATTTAGTATATTGCAAACTATGGATAAACATGTATATGTTATACCTAAGTATCGACTAAAGAAAGAATAAAACATTCAGAGAAATACCAGTGAATTAAAAAAAGAAAAGCATATTTATATTGAAAAAAGAAAAGCAACATTTATATCGAAACTCTGCAGTTTTTGATAATATATGACATTTCTTAAATAGTTAACAAAGAGGTACTATTGCTGCCAGGCAACTCATATTGCATAAAGAAAAATACGATGGGCAGATATACCATGAATGAATTCAAATTTGGGAGACTCGCCTTTAAAACAATTTTCATTTTATTATATTTATTTTTATTGAGTATATTCTTCATACAATGAAAGTAATTTATGATAAATCCTTAGGTCTTTCAAAATTAGGGCAAAGATTAAAAAAAATTAGGGCAAACATTTTTCAAATCTTTATAAAGAATAATTAGGAGGCTAGGCCAGTGCTTAGTTAATGTGGTTATTTGAAGACATTATTGTAACTATTACATGTTATGCTTATTCTTTTCTATGAAGAAAAAACTCATCAGTTTTAGAACATCAATACCCCATATACTTTAATGGGTATAGTATAAGCTGTTTAGAAACAAATTATTCAATTGAGAGCTTCCATGCTATGGCAGGTTGAGTAGGGGCAAGTTATAAAAGCTCTAGGGATCTTAATGTTTATAACAAAGATTCTTAAACTTTAGATGCACCAGAATTGCCTGTGGGGCTTTATAAAACACTGCTGGGCTCCACTCCCCGAGTTTCTGATTCAGCTGGTCTGGGATGAGCCCAGGCCCATGCCCCATCTTCAAATTCTCAGGTAATGCTGACTCTGCTCCTCCAAGGGCTGTCCTTGGGAACCACAGATTTGTACTATCAATTTTATCATTGCATGTAAATCCACTGCCATGAATAAGAGAACAAATATGTGACATAATCAGGCAAGTTATCCATAAAGAAAGAAGAATACTTTTCCTTCTGTTTGAAGAAATGGCTTTTTTTTTTAATCTTCTTTTTGCTTGCCTAGAAAACCAAATAGGAACCAGAAAATTGGAAGAGGAAACATAAATAGATCATTTTTCTATATTATAGTAGTTGGACCTTGCTGTAGAAGTTTCTAATCTCACTCAGCCTTGAATCAAGAGGCATTCTTCTTTTCTGATTCTAGAATGTACTGGGGTGATATGGTAATTGATTTTATCCTTGATCATTTTTATTTGTGTGTGTCATCACTCCATAACAGAACAAGCTTTATATCATAGTGATATTAACTTCTTACAAAAGCCCTGCCTTGGGCAGCCCGGGTGGCCCAGCGGTTTAGTGCCACCTTCAGCCCAGGGTGTGATCCTGGAGACCCGGGATCGAGTCCCCACGTCGGGCTCCCTGCATGGAGCCTGCTTCTCCCTCTATGTCTCTGCCTCTCTCTCTCTCCATCTCTCTGTGTCTCTCATGAATAAATAAATAAAATCTTAAAAAAAAAAAAGCGCCCTGCCTTTCTTTACTCATGCAAACATTGTTTGTTTATACTTGTTGGAATATTCCCAGGTCTCTGGACTATTTCTGCTGCAAATTCATATAGACCTTAAGCGTTGGGGTTCTTTCTCTTCATCACTGGAGTCTCCTGGAACAGCCCACAATAGGCTTTATCCTGTTGGCCTAGACATTATTGCTGCTCCATTACTTGGAACATCAAATCTAAGCATCATGTTTGGATAACAAGGATGTGCTTCATGCCTGGTCCATGAACCAATATAAGCTTTTTTTCTTTAAATGAAAGCAAGAACTACCCCTTTCTTTGTGTTTGCTCTCAAACTGCATCCAGACTTAATCCCCCTCACAACAATAGGGTGATTTTCTGGAACCCTGGACAGCTAGCCTGGCTCTCACAACAACATGGATACCCACCAGGAGGAGACTGAATGCAGAAGGAAATATGAACCCCATCAATGTCACGGCATCATTTTTACATAACCTTTTTTTTTTTAAAAATCATCTCTTTTCCATACCTACCTTCCTTCTTTATGGCACAAGGTAGATTTGCATACACTTGCTGGTGGCTAACAAACAGGTAGTTTGGGAATGTCCCTTAACATCTCAGGGACTTAATATCTTTCGGTGGGTGGGTCTGAGTGCACTCACATGATTTTCAGCTTTAAAATGGGTAGAGAGGCTTCGTCGCCTAGTTAAAGAAATTATAATCACAATCAGTTTAAAAAATAACTTGGTCTGAGGTCAAAGTTCCTTATCTTTCTTTAGCTCTAAGCATAATCAATAGATGCCTAAAATTCATACAAGATGTAAATAAAATACACAAGTAATACATAGAAAGAAAAAAAATCCAAGAGTATAAAGAACATCATTTAGTCTTAATTTATAGAATGTCTTACTTACTGTCTTTAAAATATTTCATGAGCCAGTTTGATGACACCAAGAAAGATTTGAAGTTTGTCACTGGCCTTATACATTTTGCCCCTGGCCAGAAAACAAAGTGAATATTCTGGAGTTTTGCTTTTTTCATCAGAAAAATTATTTTCAGCCAGAATGTCCCCAAATTGCCTCCCCCAAGGTCCATTTAAAATGATTCTGGCAAATAGCCATTTCCCAAATATGTGTCATATTGCGGTTGTTCTCTGTACATTTTCCCCATATGTCCCGTTCTTGCTTTGCTCTTTTGACGGAAGCACAAGTAAGGTCTCAGCAGCCGCTGAGGAACTGAACCGCATTTGGAGAGACCCAAAATTTTCATCATTGAATCCACTTAGAGAGGCTGCACAGAGTCATTCTTCCCCAAATCTCCTACTGATTTTCAATGCAAATACTGCCAGCCTAGCTCGCTCATGGCCACAGGATTTAGTTACGCACTTGACTGAAAACCATGTCAATGCAAATTCAGGGGATAAACCAGCATGCAAATCCCCAAGGTTTCAGCAAGTTATAATTCAGCCACAGTATTAGCAAAACAAGATAGCAATTATGCAAGAAATCAGCTGAAAGGTTATTTTTAATTTAAAATTTTTGCATCTTTACAGCTAGGGAAAATGAAACCCTGCCTATTCTTTCTTGTAAAACCTACCCTGATAGAAGCCCAAAGCCATAGGGTACATTAGTACAGCCAAATTCTAAGGGCAGGTACACACATATATAAGTACATATAGTCACAGCAACTGCTTCAAGGGGAGACTTCTGATAAGGTTAAATTGTTATATTTTCTTCCAGTGTTCTTGACTAATCTTGCAGAGATCAAAGCATAATTGGCGTCCGTTAAGAGCTCTATATTTGAAGGTATCAGCCCTGGGCATTTTTCACCCTCACTTTTTACCTCTTTTTTTAAAGATTTATTTATTTATTCTCGAGAGACACAGGGAGAGGCAGAGACACAGGCAGAGAGAGAAGCAGACTCCCTGTAGGGAGCCCAATGTGGTTCGATCCCAAGACCCCAGGATCATGCCTGAGCCAGAGGTAGATGCTCAACCACTGAGCCACCCAGGCGCCCCCATTTCTGACCTCTTGCCTCTGTAACTTTATTTATGCCCTGAGTACTTGTCTCCCTGACACGGAGGTATGCTAACTGGCTATAACAGAAAACTGAACATTGGCCTTTGCTTTCATAGTAGGAGAAACAGACTTGAATCTTGCAATGAGCGCCCTGAAGTAGGGTTTATGACCATAAGGAAAGGTACTTGCACAGGACTGTCACAGAAACTGTATGATTATTCCTAAAGTTTATCCTTTGCTTTGTTCAGAGAGACCCCTTGCCATTTCTTCTTCTTTTTTCACCCCCATCTCTTCTTAGAACATTTCAGTTGTATTATCTCAAATGTTAACCAACCTTGTACTTGTGAACAAATGTTAGATCCCCTTAGGATTATATTTTTTTCCTTCTTATCCTTGACATCTAACCCTGGATTTCCAAACAACTGTGTGTCCGGCATTAACTCAGCAGATGTAAATATCTCACTTTTTTCCTCAATGGGGTTCTCTCAAAAAGGATATTTAGCCTGGTAGGGGAGATGTATCTCTTCTCTATTCCAGGCAGTAAGTGGAGCATCCGCTGCAGCTCATAGGGTTCTGAAAGGTCAAGCTCCGTCTCTGGACATGTTATATTATAGTAATTACTTTCCCCTGGTTTCTCCTCTGTTAAGTACTATTTCCAGCCCCATTGAGTCCTGACCTACCCATCTAAGACTGCTGGTTCTTGAGTCACCATGTTAGGGGTAATAGCACAGCCACACACAATAGCAATGGCAAGAGACCCAGAGGGACCAAACCTCCAAAATAAGAAAGTAGGAAAAAGAGGAAGAATCTCAAACTCATACCCATTCACTGACCCTTGATACTTGAATGAGGAGTTAATCAGCATTAGGACAGAGGCAGGTGCTTAAGAATTCTAATTGCCATAGAGAATATGCTTTCCAGAAATATTTTAACACTGTCATTAACTAATATTTACAGAGCATCATATCTCCTTGATGCATGTTCTTCTTGTTTGGCCGATTACTTTTGAATGCAAATCTGACCATATCATTCCCCATTGCTTAACATGCTTCAGTGGCTCCCTTTTAGGCAGAGTGAACAAAGTGCAATTTCCTGCAAGCCCTTTATCTACATGCTCCATTCACTTTGTATCCTACCCACCTACCCACTGAGTTAGAGATTTCCAGATTTGCCTTATTACTACACACACCTGAGCCTCTTCTCATATTCATTCTTGAGTCCCAAATATGCTTATTATTCCATCACCTTGGAAGAAGTTTTTTAATTTGTTTGTTTGTTTGTTTTTCATTCAATAGTTACTCCTACCTCCTTGGTGAGGCCTTCCCTCATTCCCCGAGAACTAAGTAATTTGAAATTCCCAATAATGGCTTCCATTACCTTTCTTACTGCACTGTGTATTTATGTTTACACAAATCTTTCTGAGTTTCTGCAACTATTTTCACATTATATTGTGATCTCAAGAGCAGAGATCCTGCCTTTTGAATTGTGTGTACCCAGGGTTAATACAGTATGGGAAGCACAGTGTGCCCTTGGGAAAAATGTGTTTAGAACATCAGGCAGGGCAAATTGTGCACATTTTAATAAATGAATGAATGAATGCACAGAGGTTATAGAATGTTTCCAACCATAATTGAAAGCAGAACAAAACTAAATGCCATATCCCTGAACACTGCTTATTTTGTAATCAATGCTGAAATATTCGTAAAATCAACAAGAAGGATATATGGAGAGAGACAGACAGCTCTACCTCTTGTTTCCTGAGTACCGAAATTGTATAACTTGCTTACAGTAACCCCGCAATTGTATGTAGGTACTTTTCAAACCTTTCAAATCAAATGTCATATTTGGAAAATATCTTATATTAATCGAACAACTTCCATAGTTCCCAGAGCAATTTGTAAATATTATCTTATCAGTTCTACTAAAGTAGACAAGCTGAAAACATTACACTTATCCTCCAGATGAGAGAGGCCAAAGGAGAATATGTGGGAGCGTGTATGTGTGTGTGTGTGTGTGTGTGTGAGTGAGTGTTTGTGTGTATGTCTGTGCAGGGAGGATGGAAATCAGCTCTCACTAGGCTAACTCCTCCTTAGTCTGTCTCTCTCAGCTCATTACGAGTCTAATTAAGATCACCACTGACTAGATGACGGGACAGGGATCTGGAGCCATCATTTAAATGACTCTCCTACCAGGTCTCACATGCTGTTTATTCTGTGGAATGCCAGAGACCAAACAACAACAAAAATTCTCTTTCCCTCTTAGTCTCCGTGGCAGTCTCCCTCACTTCCTCTTTCTCTATCTTAAAAATGGCTTTCTACAACACTTCCTGTCTCAAATCGAGGAAAAAAACAAAAAGTATGATGAACCAGTTCTTCTCTCAGATAATTCACATGTTGATGATACGCCAAAATTTGTTCTGTGTTTTAATCAGTGCTTATTATACGTTATAACTGCACAGTCCAAACTCTGTGGCAGACATGCAAGTGTGGATGTGGTCCAAACAATCTGAGCCTGAGCAAGGCTTCAGGTCTACCTTCTCCGTGTTTTAAAACCTTCAATAATAAAATAAATAAATAAATAAATAAATAAATAAATAACCTTCAATAAGAGGACCACATCTCAGTTTATCTGATCCTGTTGCCTGTTATCCTTCAAGGATTTCGAATCATGCTGTTGGCCGCCTTTTCTCTCACTCACACAGTTCTCAATCCTGCTTTAACCCATGTCCTTCCTTCTGCATAAACTACCTTCTCCACATAATGAAATTCCATCAACCTTTTCTGATGTATATCCCCCCACATCTCAAATAATACTATTTCTTGGTAATTCCTCTTTAATCTCTGAACTCCCTAGTAAATATTACAAAGATTAGCATATGACTACCTGGATGTTCTAAGGATATTCTAAGTTTACAGATTTTTACAAAGATCATATCTTCAATTATTTTGTATCCTCCAAAGGCTGAACATAGTGGGGGCTCAATAAACACTTTTTTTTAAGATTTTATTTATTTATTCATGAGACACAGAGAGGCAGAGACATAGGCAGAGGGAGAAGCAGGCTCCTTGCAGGGAACCCAATGTGGAACTCGATCCCAGGACCCTGGGACATGCCCTGAGTCACCCAGGCATCCTGACCCAATAAACACTTCTTGCTTAGGAGTTGAGGTTAAGGTATATTCATTTATTTTCCCTTTGCTTACACCATATACTCATAGCTTTATTTTTTTTTTCCCTTGCTTTTATTCATACGTTATCTACCCTGAGGTTCCTTCTCTATATCCTCAAACTTACAAATGCCTACTCCTCCTTCAGAACCCAGGGTGCTGAAGACATTCTCCTTGGTCATTCCAAGAATTTATGTTTTTTAATTCCATGCTCCTATAATACTTCATACAGAGCTCTATTTTAGCTGTAATTGCATATCCTCACATATACCTAATTCAATACCACTTGTAGTAGATGGAAAAAGACCCTTCAAATATCCACCTCCTGATCTCTGAAACTTGTGAATGTTACCTTATAAGGCAAAAGAAGAAAGAAGGAAGGGAGGGAGGGAGAGAATGAGGGAGGGAAGGAGGGAGGGAGGGAAGAAAGGAAGGAAAGAAAGGAAGAAGGTAGTAAGTCTTTGCAAGTGTGATGAAGTTAAGAATCTTGAGAAGATCATCCTGGATTATCCAGATGAACCCTACCTGTAATCATAGTTTTATAAAGGAAAGGCTGGAGGAGATTTGAAGCAGATATAAAAGAGTCAGTGATGTATAGACAGAGCGGATATTTGCAGATACTGACCTGGAAAACTGGAATGATGTAGCCACAAGCTAAGGAATGACGGCAGCTCAGCTCTCAGAACTGGAAGAGGCAAGCAAGGAATCTTCCCCAGGGTCTTCAGAGTGTGCATGTCCATGCTGATATTCGGATTTCACCTCATCTGCTAGGGCTCCATCCTCACTACTGAATTACCTCCCAAAGCCCCCCCCCCCACCAAATACCCTCACCTTAGGGCTTACCGACACAGGAACGTCGAGGGGGCACAAACATTCAGTGTACAAGACCTGCATTTCCAATAAAAAGCCAGCTTCTTCTCTTCTGTTGCCTCATGAAGCCTATGTTTCGGGCTGCATCCCCCACCACTTTCTGCTTGGTGCATTTTGTTCTAACACACTGGGTTTACTTGGGACTTTCTAATAAATCAAACTCACTCTTACCCTAGGGCCTTAACAATGGGCTTTGCACTTTCTGACTGAAATGTTATTTCCTGCCACCCACTGGGTCATTTATCATCATCACTTGAATCTTAAGAACTTGACTGGTCCCTCTCTGCTACAACCGCCGATTATAATTCTTGCGCAATACCTCATGCATTTCTTTGTATACTGTATACTTTCCATACTGCCCGTCTCCCCTCACCCAAATGTAAGCCTCACAAGAGCAGGAAAAGCCTGTTTTACTTCTCTCCGTCTAGGATCTACATCAGTGCTTAGCATCTAATGGTTTCTCAATCAGTATCTGTGCAGAGAATGGAGTGCAAAACTGAGGCCGCCCCCTAATGACACCTGTTTAATGAATAACCTACTGGTGTCAATATGAAAAGTACTCCTAGGTCCCCAGTCTGCATTATAACAGAGACACGTGAAAAGATATTTAAGCAGCATTTCTCAGCCTCAGTTTACACCAGATATGTGAAAGCTAGAGCTGCAAGTAGAGAAGGCTCTCTGAATTGTTGGAAGGGCCACGGCCCCCCTCCCTGTAAATGGACAGTAACAGTTGGTGAAACTGGCACCAACCCCTGTCACTTCCATGTGTTCACTCCATTCCCCACGCTTGACGGTCCTCACAGCACTGCCGTGGGCTTCTTGCCAACGATGCCACCTGCAGATGCTCTCACAGGTCTTTCTGTCTTGGCCACTCCCTGGTTGATGGGAGCCCTTCCTGTGGCTCCTGGTGCCACCAGCTCCGTGGCTCACCTGTGTTTATCTTTCTGAAGATGCTGCTCTAACACAGGCTCCCAACGCCCCCCTTTCTTAGCTTCATCACATTGCAAACAGTCACTTCTGCTCCAGAGAGTCCCCATACCCCAGGAACAGTGGCCAATATATGTCTCTGTCTCTATCAAACCATTCTGAGAGGGCCTTCCCCCCTAGTTTGTTTAGTCATAAAAGGATCAAAGATAAATTACCAGTCTGATGTCTGCTTGTACTTTTCTTCTTCCTGTCTTTCTGCTGCAGTTTGAGTGGAAAGCATGAAAATTTGCCTATTTGGCCTAATACTTTTTTAGGTCTTTCATAGGAAGTTTTTAAAAATATTTATATATCATGTCCATATAGTCCTTTATTCCTATTTGGTCCACTTACTAAATCTAATTCATTTAAATGTCATTGAGTCCTATGAGAAAAGACATAGAAATGCTCCATCAGTGGAAGATATCATCATTATCATAAGTGTCATTATGAAACATGGTTAACAAGATAAAACCCAACTTTCATTCTCACTTTTATTTATTTCTTTTTTCTGCAAATGTCCTGCAGTTTTCGATGTTTCCTGAGTTTTCAATGTTTTAAAATCCTCTTTCATTTTCTCTCAGAGCTCCATGGCAATGAGTTGAAAACAGAATATTCTGTTAGTCAAGAGATGATTCTTGTACATGATGTCAAACATCACATTTAATTTAATTACTCGATCAATATACCTTTTGAAGTTATGCATACGAAGTCTCTTGCGCAGTTAGAGATTTAGTTTGTGCTTACGGAAGAGGAGGGGAAAGAAAGAAAGGGAGTATGCAGCATGTGATAGCAATTTTCCTTTGATCATGTCAAAAGTCAGATATGTATAAAAGATGTGCTCAGCAGTGGTTCCAGCACATTCTCTTTCTTCAGTTTGTGAATATGGTCTGTATATTCTGTTGTTAATATCATAAAACTGAAATATATTATCTTCCTTAATAACATCTTAGTTCTCCACAAGCAACACAGTATCAATAGTACTGCTGATTACATACGATTAATAAATAAACTCGCATAACATACCCCTTTGGGTAAATTATATATTTCAGGTCCATACTTGAAATCACTGAATCCCAAATAAGAAGGTAATCAGCTTTCAGATATCTAAAGATTGGCCTTAGAGAATCTATATTAAAGGACTATGAAAAATGTAAATTAACTTCAAAGATGAAGACAAAAAAATCCAAGGGAGCTGAAGTTAGTAATTAGCAATGGGAAAGATCAGAATCTCCAAAATACAATGAATTTTAAAATCACAGTGGATGGAATTTCTATTTAAACTGGATTTCAAAGAATAATAGGGAAGTTTCCAAAGAATTTCTTATCTGTTTGTTTTAGGAATCAGCAATCAGCCATTTAGTCAGTTTTTAAAGGCTTAAGCTAACTCTTCTAACCTCCATCTGGGGAGAGCTTAGCTCTTTGCCTTTGCCAGCTGGGTCCCAAGCATTTTCTTCTGTAGGAGGGCATCATGGCTTTCTACAAATTCTTCAGGGCATCATGCTGCCCGTCATGCAACAAAATTCTTGAAGTAGAACTGTGACTCAGTCTGCCCTCTCTGCTCCCCATAGTCCTACAGTGTCTTCCAGAATCCCCTACATCAAAGAGAGGAAGAACCTGTAATGTTGACAGCTGGGTTATTTTATTTTCGACCAAACATAAGTTCTGTTTTTCAAAGATAAGGAACAAAAATAGTTCATACACTAGTTTCAAGAGGAGAATCAATATGTTTAGCTGTGAAACAGACATGTCTACTACACACTGCCCCAGATGGGGGCGCTCTGGGGTGCCTGTCTTCACCACCAGCCCCTGGAACTCCCCTATCGCATTGCTGGGTGGGTGACCTCTTTCTCCCCTGGTGTCAGGCTTATCCTGGGTCAAAAGACACTGCAGGGAGATTTTTGCAGAGAAGCTAGTGGGTAACTAGGCGATGCACTGGCATGCTCCTGGCTGGAACAGACAGGGAGCTCCCTCTCACAGAAAGACTGAACGGTGATGCCACAAACAGGGCAAGTGTCATTTTCAAGAAAACCAGGCAGAGAAGTGACAGGTATTCTGGATATTCAAACATTGACCCCTTTTCTTTACACTGGTTCTTATATCAGCCCAATCTCAGATGCCCAGGCATTAGCACACCTGGATCATTCTGCTAGCTCAAACCCCTACTCTTCCTCTTCCTTACCCAATCTCATTCAATGTATGTCTCACAACTCCTTTTTTTCTGTCTGTTGAACTATTTATTATCATTATTATTATTCCTCTTACAATACACATATAGAGCATATCAGGAAAAACCTGCTCACTCATAACTACAAAACCAAAGAGAGCCAATAGCAATGCGAATTATTGTTTTGTTTTCCATAAAAAAGAAAGGGAAAGAGATTTTAGAAATAACTTGGTCTCAAATTTCTTCCCAGGAGAGGAGTGGAGATGTCCATATATCATTCTGGGAAAAATTGCTCCCCTTATAAAGAAAACACAGATAACTCCCAATGTAGGTAAAAGAGAAACCAAGCAAAATAACAATAGCTGACTTTAAAAAGCAGCTAAACAAAAAATATGAGCTATCGTATTTTATCGTATCTGTCTGGATAACCTCAAGCCTGAGTAGTTTAAAAACAAAACAAAACAAAACCATCCAGCAAAATTATAAATTTCAGCAGCTAATGATACCCATGAGGCTACTGGCCTTATCCAAAAACATTCTGATTCTCTAAATCCATCAACAATGTGAAGCATTTCTTCCACTTGGTTCTACTAACCTGTAGTACAAATTGTCATTTATTTATTTTTCAGTTTTTTAGTGCTGATAAAAGTTCCAAACATATTCTTTTTACAGTTCTTCACATGAAAAGTGTTCACAAGCTTTGATTTGATAATCCCCAAATATATTCCTTCATTATCAAATGCTAAAGGTAGATATAAAAGATCTAACAGGCAAAACAAAATGTGACTGAATGTAAAATAAGTCAATAAAGATCCATAATTATCAACAATGTTGTGTTCTGACATTTTCTCATCTATGTACACAATTCCTAAAACAACGGCCTTAAGATTTTGAAATGCTTGTCCTATACGTTCATATTTAATGAGAATGCTAGCAAATGAAATTATGTAGAATTAGAATAAATAGATTCTGTAGAGGCCAAATGTTGAATCTTAGTTGCTCTTTGCAATATTGTGAAGAACTTCTCTATGAAATAAGAACACTAGATTAGAGATTTTCATGCTTCCTTCCAGCTCTTGGGATCCATGTGATGATCGTTAGACAGTTTGCTAATGTTTCTTTTTGAGAACTAGGGAACTATTAAAAAAAAAAGATTGTATTTATTTATTCAGGAGACACAGAGACAGAGGCAGAGACACAGGCAGAGGGAGAAGTAGGCTCCACGCAGGGAGCCCGATGTTGGACTCGATCCCAGGACCCTGGGATCATGACCTGAGCCAAAGGCAGATGCTCAAATGCTGAGACACCCAAGCGTCCCTAGGGAACTATTCTCAAATGTGCTGTGGTCTAGTTTCTCAGCTCAATTTGTTCATCTGCAAAAAGGACATCATATCTGCACTGCCTCACCTCAGTGTGTTTCTGTGACGATACAGCATGTTGAGGCACTTTATGGGCTAGAGCACTTTGCAAATCAGGATGGTAGTTCTACTATCCATGACATAACTTGCCAAAAGGAAGCAAAATGTTGAGTGTGTGGGCCTGATAGTCTATGCTAAGTTTGATTCTTTATCTCCTTAACACCACTGAATCTGGCACCTGCCCAGAGAACAGGGATGTAGGCACCCACTTTACAAGATTATGAGAATGATACATGAACATATGTGTCCAGCGCTCCCATCACAAGGCCATGCAAATGATAAGCACTCAGAAAATGATTATTTTGTCTACATTCCTGGGCTTGTAAAGCATGTGTCTAGGCAGTGTTCATAAAACAAAGAGAGAGAGAAGGAGAGAAGACAAGAAAGTCTAAATGTATTAATTTCTAAGTATGTTCACTTCCCAGAGATTATTCAATCTAACAAAAGGGGAGATAGAACTAAATCATAGTTAAAGGTATTTCCATTCTAGGAGTATCAGATCTCCAGTAAAGGAGATAAATGGGCATAACTTGGAGCCTCAGAGTACAAACGAGTGCTTTTCCATCTTACTTTTCTAGCTTTCCGGGTTTCTTTACCATCAGCACTTTTGCCAGCGGTGTACTAGGGCCAGCTTGTGAGGAAGCTGGTACGTATTAGTTTGTCAATTATGAAATTTTCAAGAGTTTTATGAGCTGGTTGAAAAACTGTGGTTGCTTAAAACCTGCCAAGATGGGAGTATTTACATCAAGGAAATCGACAAACACCAAAAATTACAACTTTCTTCCTTTTTCTTTTTTTGGTCCTGGAATTTTCGTTGTTAAACATTTACCAGCATACCACTGCTTTTGCTCTTTGAAAACAACCCATTGATCTTGAGAAGTTAGCCCATATATTGCTCTCAAAGGAAGGAAATCACTTATCTTAAAAAAAAAAAAAAAAGAAAAAAAAAAACCTATGAAACAAATGCTTATGGTGAGCCAGGCATTGTGCTCTATTCTAAACTGGCAGGCAAAACAGCATACAGTCTATTGATTAGACTAAAAATACTGGACTTGAACACAAAGGAAGATTCAGATGTAATCAATCTAGTAAAAAAAAAAAAAAAAAAGGCAGAAGAGAGGATGGCCCAATCAGGGAGGACATTTCAAAAGCATTATTATGCTGTATGCTGAACTAGCTGGCATCAGACACTGGTAAACTCATCTCTTGAGATGCAACAGTGCCACCCTTCATGACTCCCTTGACATTTCCAGCTTGAAGAAGACTGTTATTGTACCTCAGACATTGTGATCTTAACTTTGTCGTAAAAAAAATGACAATGTCTTCATATATTTAATAAATCACTACTAAATGTCTTTTGATTTCTTTATATGTAGTTATCTGAACTGAATGATTCATTGTAGCGAGAGGAATAGGCCCATTATGAAATCTCTTCATAGAAACAAAGAGAAAATGTGTTGGCAGTATTCTTTGTTTCACAATATGAAAATGCACAAAAAATTTATTTGCTTTTAACACTAAAAGATGTTCCAATTGCACCTGTCATCCGACAGCATTAAATATTTTAAAAGCGAGCAGTCAAGACACATACTACCTCCCTAAAATAATGTTAGTTAATATATTTAAACTCCTCTGATATATATTTTTGAATCACAGAAACTGAGGGTTGAGCATTTATGTGAACACACAATATGGCATTTCTATAGCCAAAATCCTGGCTAACCTTGGGCCTCAGTGTGCTGATGTCAAAGAAAAACTACATAAGGAATCTTGAAAAACAAGCTTAATACCCCAAGTTTTGCCATTTCCTGGCCAGATCACCTTAAGTGAGCTACTAATGTCTGTTGGGCTCAGTTAGCCAATTCATTAATTTACACAATATTTATAAAAAGATGGGAATTGGACAAAGACAGCTTTTTGATAAGCAACTTTATCACTGGAGTAGGAGTGACAAGTTTACATGGTACCTGGATAAGCAATGAGTCACACATTATCATTTGGATTTGCTCAATATCTTATGACTCACAAAATGTCTCAGCGGGATACAAGATACTCTAAAAAAGAAAGTACATTTTAGGTTCAGAGCCTTCTTAGAGAAGAATATCTAAAAATGTGTGAATAATACTGTCTTTTTTATTTATTAAATTATTTTATGGTTTACATTTTTTTAGATTATCCATCACCATTTAATAACTTCTGTGAGAGTGTATATATTATGGCTCTCTGTTTCCTGCAGCCTGGTCATAGGATTATGGCGGAGTCTTTCTTCATTTCTTTCTTCAGCTCCATTTCATGTTTCTTAAGAGCTAAATGGGCAGCATCATGTCTGGATTCATTCATTCTTATGATCATTCGGTTTTTGTATTGTTGTAAATAACACAAAAAATAAAATATATTATCTCAACCATTTTTAAGTGTTATAATTTAGGGGCATTGAGTACAGTCACTTGTACAACTTTTACCATCATCCATATCGATCTTTGTTCATCTTCGCAAACTGAAACTCATGGTCATTTAATAGTCACATTTTCCCTGCCTCCCAGCCCTTAGCAACCATTATTCTATTTTCTGTCTCTATGAATTTGACTACCCTGGTTAACAGATGTAGGTGAAATTAGTCTTTTTCCTCTTGTGATTGGCTTATTTCACTTACGACATCTTCATGGTTCATCCATGTTGTAACATGGCTGACTTTCCTTCCTTTAAAAGGCTGAAAAATATCTCATTATATGAATATATCATATTTTCTATCAATTCATCCAATGATGGACACTTGGGTTGCTTTCATCTTGTAGCTATTATGGATAATGCTGTTATGAAAATAAGTGTATGAATATCTATTCAAATTTCTGCTTTCAATTTTTAGGGGTATATACTTAGGGGTGAAATTGCTAGATCATACAGTAATCCTATGATAAATTTTTTGAGGAACCACTATGCTGTTTTCCATTTTACATTCTGTAACATTTGTATACTTCACTATTTAACATTTCCACCGGCAATGCACAAGGATTTCAATTTCTCCACAGCCTCTCCAGCACTTGCTATTTTCTGTTTTTTGTTTTTGTTTTTTTAATAACAGCAATCTTAATGAGTGTGAAGTGGTATCTCATCATGGTTTTGATTTGCATTTTACTAATAATTAGTGATGTTGAACATCTTATCATAAGCTTATTGGATGTTTGCACAGTTTCTTTAGAGAAATATTTATTCAAGTCATTATCCCCCCTTTTTTTTTATCAGCTTGTTCAATTTTTGTTGTTGAGTTTATTTTTTGCCCCAAATGACCAACATTCTAATAATGGAGAAGTGAAAATAAAAATACTGAAATAAGTGGTCTTGCTAAGTTATAAATGAAGAGCCATGTGAACACTAAAGCTTGAAGCAACTAGCTTTTTCTGGGGGAAATAAGAGAAGTTTCATTAAGGAGTCACCCTGTCTTCTGTGTCTTACTTACCAGGAATTGATCTGTCTATGAATGGCACAACAAGGTAATTTCAAAGACACTAAGAGGTAAATGATTACAGGATCCCAAGAAATTACAACAATATCATTACTGTGAAAACAGAAAATGATCATTTTAGTCACATTACTTTCCTTTAAATTGACTCAAAAAAACATTTTTTACTATTTTGTCTGAATTATAACATATAAACCATACACAACTGGGAATATTGTCAAGAGTAATGTTAAGAATTAGAATTTTAAATTGTTCTCTCTCCCCTTCAAGTAAGAAAAACAACACAGAGAGGGTTCCAATCTCCATTCTCAAGATATTGATAAATTCTCTTAGAGTAAAGATTGGTGTACTATCCCACCAAACTAGTTTTTCCCAAACTATGTTTCTAAATACTAGCAGTCCACGAGTGTGAAACAGGTGTTATGTGAGAAATAATTCTGTGATTTAGTAAAGTATAGAAGATGCTGGGTTAAACAAAGTTAGACACATTTGTTCCTGTAAACCTTCTCAGATCTCAATAAAATCATGTGCATTATCAATCTCTGGAGAGAGAAAACAGTATGTAAATTGCTTTTTAATTTTTTTCTGGCTAGAATAATGCCATTAATTTGGCTACATCTCACTGTTTCATTCTTTGCTTGGCATCTAGTAGGTCCTCAATCAATGTTATTTGATTAAATGAATAAGGATTGGGCAGGAGGAAAGGCAGAAAAAGCACTCAAACAAGCAAACAGCACAGATTACCAAATCTCCTTTTTTTTTTTTTTTTTTTTTTTTGCAGCCCAACACCTGGAACAAGAAAAGAAGACACAGATTTCCCTAGGGAATAAAATTTAAAAATAGTAGCATACCTTTACCAGAAGATTATTTTTAGTGGAGAGTGGGGCTGGAGTGAGTAGATTCTCTATGGCCTAGATGACCACCTCAATTATTTGCTAGACTTTAACAACAATGGCACCATGAATTGAGGGGAGGGAGTTCTTTCTTAGCTTCAGTAGCAATTAGTTTGCTCCACTGGAATATGATAAATGGTTATCCTTACTTTAGGACAAGTATACAAACATTATTAAAGATTAATGAAATAAGCTACTCAGCCATTTAACTTATCTAGGCATCAGATTCGATTCTGTGACCTTCTAATGCAAGAAATTTGAAGAGGTAAGCTAAATTGGATCTGAAACAATGTTTTTTTCTGTTCGCTGTACACTTAATGGCCTTTCATTTCATCTAAAGCCATCTTGTTCCCATGATCTGGAAAACATCTGCATGGAGAATGCTGGAGGGTTTTCACTACATCTGGTGAATACTTGATAAGAGCACTGAACATCCCTGCAGAAGTCCTTCACTCTTACAGATAATGCAGTGGACCTGTCACTCTGGAAACATTTCCACTCCCTCTGCACACTGGACATTTGCTTGTATCAATATCAATCCACTCTCTCATTCACACCTTCTAATGTTCCTTTTTGCCTTCAAATAAGGCTCAGACTTCCTTAAATGGCTTATGAAACACTTCATAATTATCTCATGGACTCATTTCTCCATATTCCTCACTCACTATGTCCCAACTATGCTGATTTTTTTCTATGTCCTAAGTAAACAAGTTTTAATCTCATCTCCCTATCTCTGTAAACAGGGTTTCTTCTGTCTGGGAACACCCCATTTCCAACACTCTCCTTCTTTCTTATCTTTCAGGTCTCTTGGAATTAGCTTCCACTAGAGACTCCATATTGATCCTCTTTTTAATAGGTAAGGAGCACCTCCTATGAATTTCAAGAGCACTCTGTTCTTCCTCTATTATACCATTTATCACACTACACTTCAAACTGCCTGTGTATTCAACTATTTCCTCCATTAGACTAAAAAGAGGATAAGCTTTGACAATTTTTTCCTTTTTCTTTTTCTTTTTTCCTTTTCTTTCTTTCTTTCTTTCTTTCTTTCTTTCTTTCTTTCTTTTTCTACCTTTTTTTTTTTTACCTTTTTTTTATCTGTAAGGTTTAGGTCAATACCTGCTGGATAGCAATTGCTCAAAAGTATTGTTGAAAGAATGAATAAAACCATGTAGTTATGTACTCTTTTAATAAATGAGTGCCTATATGTGTATTGGTTAAAAAGTAGTGAACAAGATGAGCAGTCTACAAATTCATGGAACTTACAACAAGGGGGAAAGAGACAAAAAAAAATGATCACAAATAAATATGTAAAATAAACAAATTTCAGATCAAGAGAAGCCATATATTTGTTCAAAAGAACAAAGGGTGTATTGTATTGAAGGTATGCAAATCGGTCATGGTGCTATTGAAATGGCTTAATTTCAACAAACTATCTGATTATAAAAAAAATACATGCTTTCTTCATCTGGGTCACACTGTTAGACTAATTTTTCAGCTTCTCTTATTGATAGAGGTAGCTGAGCTACTAAATCTTTTTCATGGAATATATATATTGGTGAGTATGTCTCTTCCAATCTCTGCTTCTGCTGGCCGGATTCACAGTATAACGAGGTAGTGGAAGATCATGGAATCTCAATGTCAAAAGGACTTGGGCTTGCAAATAATTGGGGAGTTAAAATTTGCCTCTCAGTCAAGAACAACCACCTGTTGATATGTGAGAAAGAAATATTTTCAGTTTCACATTCAGGAATTTAGAACAGCGTAATACAAAGATTATTATACACTTCAAAGAAATCTTTTTTATTTTTAACTATATGCATTTTACATTTTCTCATTCAGATGTCACAAAGACTTTGATTAAAGATATTGAGGTTAGCAGGTTTTGTCTGTAAATGGAGTTGCAAAAGTCGTGTTTTATTATTTCTTAGGGGCTATTTGTGATCCAGAAGGAAAAGCAAAAAGTAACCAACGCTGAGAATATAGAGACAGAGCTTTAGATATACATACAGTGTAGATATTGATAGACACTTACAACTAAATGTTGAAATTTTAGGATCATTTCATATTAATTTAAGGACAACCAGGATGCTACCATAGAGCTAATAAATGAGAGACCTTCACTACCACACCTTGCAATCTACTTGGAATGTCTACCATCCCCAACTGATAAGCATAGGCTAATCATTTCACAGATGCCTGCAGAACCCTCCCTCATTGGAACAGCTTCTGTTAAACTCACCTGGATGCTACGAATACTGCACTAGTTATTTAAACAATTCCTCAGTGTACTAATAAAATACATGGTTTTGTACAAGTGTACTCCAATGGAAATTTGAATACTAATTGTTCTTCACTTTTACATTCTGTATCATTCGAAGCACATATAAGTGAATCTGAAAGTATATGCATTTTCTTCCTTTACAGATTAAAGGACTTACATATACTTTGCATGCTTTCGAGGTGGTGAAATTGTGAGTCCTGCAGAGATTAAAAGCAATCCAACGAGACTGATCCTCTTAAAAATTCGAATAGCACCAAAGAGAAAGGTAGAAGTAGAAGGTCCGGGATATTTGGTTTCGCCTGGACAACTCAGTTCTGCTACTTTCTGCAAAGACTAGAAAAAAAAAAAATTCAGATAAACTTGAGAACATTAGTATGAGAAAGAGTAATAACTAGTAACTGACAAAAAAGTATTAACACTTGGATTTGGACATCTTATCAAATGAGAGCCAGGGAGAGGAAAGTTGGCAAATCAGAGGAGAGGCCACTTGCTTGACTCTCATTACAACAGAAAACTAAAGTAAATAAATTAAACTTGTGATTTTAGTTTACTTGTATTTATAACTTGGATGTGTGATTTTTCCATTCTTAATTCCTGACATGATCTTTACCATAGAAATACCACCAAGCATGTGGTTTGCAACAGCATGGGTCAACACACGCAGTTCGGAATAGAACTAAACTAATGGTCTTATTGTTGGATTGTTTTGTTTTAGAATACATCCCAAATGTTTAAATCTTTCTTCTTGTTACTCAAGAAGCTCCTGAAACTCAGTTGTTTTTATAATTAACAAATGAGGTCATAAAAACTATGTCAAAATTATATCATATAAGAGTGTCCAAGGGGATGGAAAACTTTCCTTATATCCTAGGTACAGAAAACTGACTATAAATATCATACCATCTGGGGGATCCCTGGATGGCTCAGCGGTTAAGCATCTGCCTTTGGCTCGGGGCATGGTCCTGGAGTCCCAGGATCGAGTCCCACATCAGGCTCCCGGCATGGAGTCTGCTTCTCTCTCTGTGTGTCTCTCATGAATAAATAAATAAAATCTTATAAATAAATAAATAAATAAATAAATAAATAAATAAATAAATAAATAAAAATATTATACCATCTACTTACATACACAGCGTAATATTTCAATAAAAAAGACTCTGACATTAGGGATAGAATTTTTTCATGTATACAACTTGGATCCGAGTATAATCCTCGTAGTGAGAGAATAGTATATCAACAGAATATAAAAAACTCACCTTGTTATTGCTGTGCAATTATGATAAATTCACTTTTTATTATTCTACCTGAGGCACAGCTATAATTACCAATGCCATAGTATCGTCTCATTTAATAAATGAGGCAGCTGTTATGTTTACAAAGATGCCAGGGAAGATACAAAAATTCTTGCAACCTTCCTTATTAGCTTTGACAAGTATTCTTTTGCTGTAAGATTGGCACTACCACGTTAGATAAGATTAGATGAAAAAATCATTTCCATTTGAATGATACGATCTTTGTGTTCTTTCTTTATTAAAAACACACAATACACTTGAAATGTACAATTGTATTCGAATGGTTATTCATGGAATACAAGGCACTTTACTTAAGAAAAAAAAAAACCCTCAGTCCCTATTTTTACATCTCAATGTGCTGAAATGCACTCAGATTGAACACATCTGTTAGAAGAGTTAGATAGGGACCTTGCAGCATTCTTCCCTTGTCTAAACCAGCTCGCTGGCACTTAAAACAGAACTAAATAAGCTTGCTTGATTTTCTTTTGTCTCAGGAGAAGGATAACTTCTGATTACCCCTTTGGGAAACAGGCAAATTTGTTCTGTCTGCAGCTAGAAAGTGAAGGCTATGCGCCATTCAGAAATTGTGATTCAGGTTCATGCTGCAGATACAGAAGAAACGTGTGAAACATGGAAATCTAAACATTTAGTCACTAAATCCGAGAGATGTCCATTTGGAAACAATAGCTAGGAATGGGAATAGTGATAATATATTTCCACATTTGCATTAATGAGCTTTCAAAGTAGGTGCAGAAACAGAAAGAATGAGGAAAAAGAAAATTATAGACAGCCATGACATGGATGAAAATAAATTGGAATCTGAGTGAGCAAGTAAGAATAAGATGACCTCCTCTGGGTGGAGAGAGTTATACATGGTTGCTTATCCTCGTCCACACTGCAATTATTATCAATGGAATACACAGAAACTTTGACTTCTAATTCCTAAATTCAATGAGAAGTACCTCTGAATTCTGAATGTTACAGAGCTAGGAGAAAAAAAAAATAAAGCTGCATTTACAGATATAGAAGCAGAAAAAAACCCTCAATTCTATTTTACGTTTTCTCCTATACTAACTCCTGGGTAAAAACTATTTGCTTCAAAGAGAAGATAAGAAACACTGATCAGTATTTGAAATTCAAAGGCAGTAAAACTATCAGTAGGCCAGGGAAATCTCAAGCTAGTCTCCCTGAGACTCTTCCAAACCATAGGAGCTTACTTTCTACCGATTTTTTTAATGTATTTGTTTTATAATACATTGCTATATCTATTTAATATCCTCATAATATTCTTATGCCAGAATTCCTTAAACATGGTGGTCTTTACTGGAATCTTTGTTTGTTTTACCTAAGTATACTGCCTTAAGTGAAAATCTTTGCTAACGAGTGGTTTCATGTTAATCACATCTTAGGAGGTTCATATTTAAAACATGAATTGAGTTGCTCTTTTGTAGGATTACTTACCCCAAATTTATCTTGTCTGTAAATTTGGATTTATACATACTAGGTGTGCTTTAAAGAGATTTCTAATGTGGCTGTAGGTTATTTGTAGGTAAGAATCCAATTTTTTCTCTTTTTTTTAATTTTATGTATTTATTCATGAGGGACACAGAGAGAGAGGCAGAGACATAGGCACAGGGAGAAGCAGGCTCCCTGCAAGGAGCCAGATATGAAATTCGATTCCAGGACCCCAAGATCATGACCTGAGCAGAAGGTAGACACTCAACCTTAACTGAGCCACCCAGTGCCCCAAGATTCTGCATTTCTAACAAGTTTCCAAGAAATGCTAATGCTGCTGCTTTATGGACCAGTCATGAGGAGACAAGGCTCAGGCTAGATGCTATACAGAGAAAAATATGAGAATTGGATTCTTGGGGGCATCTGTTCAGTGGTTGAGCATCTGCCTTTGGCTCAGGTCATGATCCCAGGGTCCTGGGATTAAGCCCTGTGTTGTTCTTTGCTCAGTAGGGAATCTCCTTCTCCTTCTCCTTCTTCCCCTCCCCACCACTCATGCTCTCTCTCTCTCAAATAAATAAATAAAAATCTTTTAAAAAATGCAGAATCTCGGGTCACACTCAAAGCCTAATAAATCAGAATTTGTATTTTAATAAGATCTTCCATTGAACATATGCTCATTTGGGTTGAGAAGCACAACACTAAACTAAAAACATTTTGTGTGTAACTTGTTTTATGTGTGTGTGTGTGTGTGTGTGTGTGTGTGTGTGTGTGTACTAGAATAGCAGTGGTTTTCATGGTGATGGTGATGACAGTGATAGCGGTCTTGTGGTGGTTATGTTGGTAATAGTGGTGGTTTTGGTGGGAATGGTGAAGGTGGTATCAGCTTACTTTCAGGTCCCACTTTATAAGGGAACAATCCTTTCTGTACAGAAAGATCATTGGAAAAATAGTAAACAAAAATGAAAAATCCTCTGGGGAGAATTCCATGCTTCTGAGAAGAAAATACTGAGAAATCATTGAAAGAAAAAAAAAGGTTCCCAAATTTATGCCCAAGAAGGCCTAGAGAGGAGACAATAGACCTAGGTAACCAACAGATAATTCGGGAACCAGAACTGAACTTGAGACAATAAATTCCGCTGCAGTATCTCCAATGAACCTCCTCACACCATGCTCAATTGCTACTCTAGAAAATAATAACCAAATAGTTAAGATAATTATGAAGCACAGATACACTAAATTATTAACTCACTTAGTGTATCCCTTGTGTCTCAGTTTAGCCTAAAATGCTATAAATCTGTGGACAGAAAAAAATTTTCACATTTTTTTTTCTCCCTCTATAAAGGAACACACGAGTGTCCTGGAAAAATGACGACCCTGGCTTCAGGATAACTTTTCATGAGCAATCAGCTCATTCCTTTTATCTTTTTAGGCCAGTGGCATTTTCTATGATGGCATACTAATCCAAGAGGATTAAGGCCTGGGGACCTGTAAAGAAAATACAACCTGCATTTATTGCTTTGTTATAATCTCCCCCTGCAGTGCATAATGCTTCTGCTGTACGAACTACGTACTGGGAATCAAATTTCATCAGAGGGTCTTTGTAGCATACTGTCCAGGAGTGCTAAATGTGGCATTCCCCTGGCTTGAGTTAGTGTCTTCATTTGTTATCAATATGGAACCATCAAGTGCCTAGGGGTCATTGGGAGACCCTAAAGTAGTGTAATGAAATTATAATTGCAGCTATTCTGTCCGTAATTTACAGAAAATATGGTAACAGCATCCACAGTCAGTCTGCAACTCAGGTAATCCCAAAATTCTGCATGGACTGGACAAGACCTACTTTTTGGTTTTAGCACTCCATTCCTAAAGCATAGCCTCTTTAGGAGTGCAAAGAGACTGATTAAAATTTCGCTTTTTTTAAGATTGTAAAATGTAAAACAAAAACATAACAAATCTTGAAAATGAGGGAGAATGACTATCTTCTAAAACCATGGTGTATATGTACCAACTTTCAGGGAAGCAATTTCAGGGGGTTAATATTCACGGTACCTGTCTGGGGCAGGAAATTGAACTAAGTCTCTAGAGTTCCACTGTCAATTCATCAGGATAAATAAGAGTCTACAATCCAGCATGTTCCAGATGAGAAACAGGCCCTAGGCTGCTTCTGCCATGTTTCATTAGCAACCTTTCTGATCACAGGGTAATACCCAAGGAAAAACATGTATGCCACATAATGCTGTGAAGACCAAAACTGGTGGTCAGAGACACACACACAACAACGACAACAACACACACACACACACAAAACCACAATCACAGTTTTCTGACTTCTGTAGTTTACAGAAAAGGTAAAACTAGAATACAGTATGGCATTTTGTAATGAGTCAATACAACAAAAGGATTGATTTTTTGTTTATTTATTTGTTTTTAGATGTCAATGGATTGAAATCAGTCTAGTTAGAGAATTTTTGTTGCTGTTACTCTCATTTCATAGCAACTTATTAAGTAGTCTATAAAACATGAATACTTACATCAAGCATTTTGGGGGAGGCAGCAATGAAAAGAAGATCATGATCATTGAGTCCTTCCAATAAAAGAAGGGATTTGTTCTAACAGTTTGCCTTGGGTTATGCACGCTTCTGAGTTGGATCACAAAGCTTCCAGGACCTTGCAGAAAAATTTCAAATACATATTTTGCGATCGATAGGTAAACCTTTGGCATCCTACTCATTTTTATGGAAACAAAGATTTTTATGTTCAAAACACAAAAATAATTACAAACATATTATAATTTTAGGGAGACTTACTGCAAGAACTAAATCAGCTGTGTTATATGAAAAATCATATTTTAAGCTGTAATATGTTCAGTTGTATAATACAGGTACAAAGCCATACAGGTTATTTCAGAGAAAAAAAATTTCCCAGTGGGAAAGCAGAGCACTAAATGAAAACCAGTTGTGTTTACACACATGAGATGACCAAGAGAATGATGGAAGAGCATTGAGAAATGTACTTTAGCGCCATGGTTGAGGGCCTCAAATACAAATTTCTAATGGTTTTTGAATTGTGTTAAAAATAAATAGGCTAGTGGTCATTGGCAAAATAGACTTCGTTAAACTAACTTTCATGTGACTGTGAACTGATTTAGGAAAGAGTGTACAGAATTAGAATGGAAAAGGGATGTAGAACAGATATCATAAAGAAGACAGCCCCACCAGTGTCTTAATGGAGAAGGAGATCAAAAGAAGGAAAATGAATTTTTGCCTTAACTAGGGTCCATGACAAAAACAGAAAAGCAGGGACAATAGTTGCCTCAGGCTCAGGCAAAGAGCTTTCCAGAGAACAAGAGAGTCCCCTCCATAGCCAGGTGTATCCCCGATTCTCTGCCAACCCCCCAAATGGAGCCCCAGTGAAGGCCACACACCTTTGCTGGGAAGAAAAGCAGAGAGCCTTTCCTGTGGCTTGCATCATCTTTCCTGCTCTGGTTTTATCTTGGAAGCCTTGGGATCGGAGAAATTTTCCCAGTTCGTTTTCTTCTTGAGACAAGACTGATGAAGAAAAGACCAAGAGGAGCCATGAACAATGAGCATTTTTATTACGGAGCAGAGAGAAGCACCAGAAGGTCCTCTCTCTTTTAGAGGCGAAGACAAGATGAAATTAAATCCATGTGGCAAGCTACAAGGTAGACACCACAACAGGCATGGAGCCCAACATGGGGCTTGAACTCATGAACCTGAGATCAAGACATGAGCTGAGATCAAGAGTTAGATCCTTAACTGACTGAGCCTCCCAAGTACCCCTTGTCTTCACGGATTTTTTTAAATGCAGAGTTGGAACCATTATTGGTCTTTTTTTTTGGGGGGGGGAGAAAATCACTTTATTCTAATTAATTCATAAATGATAACGTCACAAAAGGTGATTTAAGGAGGCACACAAACATCTGTCCAGCCCCCAACTCAAACCATCTCAATAAACTTCTATACTAAAACTACCCTCTTTCATTAACAATTCTGAAGAAAGCTGTATTTAATGATGAAGGAGAGGTTTAACTGGTGGTTTTACACTTTATATCTTCTCTATTAATTATATTTTTATGCTAAATTAATTTGGTCATGAGAGATGATTTTCCATATCTTCCAATTTGAACTCACTTGACAATAGTTGGTATAGATGAGATTATCATTTCTAACCTGAAATTTTCCACAGTGTACTTTATGGTTTTATGTTTTTTCTGCTGATAAGGATTCCCCAGGCTCTTCCTAACACAGAAGCTCTAAGATATACACACACAAAAGACAATTCAATTTTAACAACAGGAAACATTTTGTTGAAAAGGATTGTTAACAATATAATAAAATACTTCAGTTTTTCTCATTGTCTGTGTGGTCCTCTGAATTGAAAATATATGATGGGTTCTAAGAGACCACCCAGAGTTTCAACTCTTACTTTCTTGACTGTCTTCATAATAATGTTTACTTTTTCTTCATTTTTCCCCTGCTTTCTTTAAATCTGGATTCCTTATGTATCTTAAACATTTTCATGAATTGGGACTCCTTGAATAATATGTCAGATGTATAAATAATAAAGCTAATTCTACAAGAACTAAACTATATGTATTGCATAAATGATCATAAAAGCAATCCATGTAGGATCATCTACAGATAGGTTGTGTAAGATTTGTTGTATCTCTCGAATGAAAAATTCTAAGCAATTTAAAGTAATTACAAAACTAATGTGAGATCAACTTAACCTCAAATGGTAAAGACCCATTGATCATTTCAGAACTAAGTTAATTAAGGCTAACATATTTTATGTCTCTGGACCCAAGATAAAAATATTTGGCAATTTTGGACGGCAAAATCTTTAAGATATCTTTCTAGATTGATGAATTAATTATCCAAAGTCTAGTGATTTATCAATAAATATATTACTAAACTACAAGATTTCCTTAATATAAAAATTCAATTAGCCCAGTTGTGTTGTTTTTATAGTGTTTAAGACTCCAGTATAAAAAATTTTAATTTGTTTCAATTTGTCCCAGAAATTAGCAAATGAAACTTTTTCCATGGCTAAGGATTGTGTTTGAATTCTTTGTGTGTGTGTGTGTGTGTGTGTGTGTGTGTTTGAATTCTTAATTATAAATTCCTCTTTCTTTGATAGGTAAAATCCTTTCTATGACTCATGGAAACTCAGGGCTTAGTAACACATACCTGTCAGGATTACTATAAATCTAAATAGAAGCAACCAACAATTTTCTCCTATTTTCCTTTTTTTTTCTATTTTCAATTCTTTTACTAAATATCTTATTTTTAAAATCCAAAACTATATTGTTTTAGAGAAAGACCAACATTTAAATCTGAATTTCAGACTCTTAACTTATTTATGTTTCCATTTCCATGTGATGACAAGTACATGATTTCCATGTTAATAAAGTGATTTGAGAGCCTTGAAAATGTCTCTTCTGTATGTAAGTGTTGCTCCAAGTTCTTGTCAGCACAGTTAAGCATTTCATAAGTACCAAATGTTGCTCTTGAACACCCTAATTAACATATGTAAATTCCAATTTAGAAAGCCTCATATTTTTATGAACTGAAATTTTTTATTTAAATTAAGAGAGAGATAAATCATCCCAGACTCTCAACTTAACCAATGTCAATTTAGTCTTAGGAAAAATGTAGTACAAACAAAAATGTTTTTAAGGAGATTTTACATTTTTCAAAGAAAGATCAAGTCCATTTTGTTAGTGTTTAAATTGGTGGGTAAAGGTGAACATGTTATACCAGATCTCAGAAAGGTCTGGAATCTATTTACCACACTAGTGCCAACATTGACAGGGTTACAATTCAGAATAAAAATTAGAGATTAAAGAAATTTCTAGGGGCACCTGGGTGGCTCAGTTGATTAAGTGACTGACTCTTGATTTTGGCTCAAGTCATGATCTCAGGGTCATGGGATTGAGCTCCACAACAGCCTGGGTTTGGGGCCTGCTTAAGAATCTCTCTCTGTCTCCCTCTGCTCCCCACACCTTAATTTTTTTTCCTAGGGGCACCTGGGTGGCTCAGTTGGTTAAGCATTTGCCTTCAGCTCCAGTCATGATCCCAAAGTCTTAGAAGCAAGCCCCACCTCAGGTTCTCTGCTTGGTGGGGAGTCTGCTTCTCCCTCTCCCCCTACCCCCTCCCACTGAAGCTCTCTCTCTCTGGCTTTTTCTCTATATATATCTCAAATAAATAAATAAAATCTTTGAACAATTTTTATGTCTAAATTCTTTCTTGTTATAATTCCTACTGTTTTCAAGAAAACAAACAAAACAGAAGCAAGAACAGAATTAAAAACTTTGCATCCTAAAGCTTATCTCAGAGAAAAAGAGTTCCCTATTCCTTTTTCTGAAGTGAGGCTGAAGATAGGTCATAAAGGAGCCCATTTCCTACCACAAGAATTCACTGTCAAGTGTTTGCCCTCATCTTTCCCTGCAGGCTACTATTCCCAAAAGTGACAAAGGGAGGCATAGGTAGGAGACTGAAAAGGCAGTTGAAGGAAGTGACTGAAGGGGATGGGACACCAGAATATCTTTTCCTTTCCTGGTCTCCTCAGGTAGCTCCTCTGGCCGGATGGCATCTCCTCTAAGGTTCCAGGTCCTGGTGGACAAGCCAGGGTGTGGCCTCAACTTCCAATACTGGTGACTTCTCTTGCCTGTCCTTACAGGAGAGAGATGGTAGTAAGTTTCTTGCTGTTACTTTATCATCCTCTGTTAATTTGCAGGCCCTTCTACCCTTCTATCACCTGGTTAACCAATTCCCTGCATTCAGTTCTGATTTAAATATCCATGTAACTTCTACTTCCTTGCTAGACTTTGATTCTCCATTTTTCAGATGTCTGATTTTTATCATATCATTTGTGTATTTTCTAATATGTTTTTTTCTCACAGAGACTAAATTTCTGGCACTTTTCTTTTATTATTTTTTTTTAATTTAATTTAATTTTATTTTTTTTTTCTGGCACTTTTCTAATGGTTGCTAATCAACACTAAAGTGTTCCTTTTTTTTTTAAGATGGTATTTATTTATTTGAGAGAGACAGAGAGACCACCAGAAGAGGCAGAGGCAGAGGAAGAAGCAGACTCCCTGCTGAGCAGGAAGCTTGATATGGGGCTTGATCCCAAGACCCTGAGATCATGACCTGAGCCTAAGTCAGACACAACCTACTGAGCCACCCAGACCCCCCTAACGTGGTCTTTTATAGAGATCAATTGACATGAAAATCTTGGTGCTTGTATTTAAGAAAAACTGTATTTTTATGACTTATTTACTTGAGATCCTGAACTTCATAAGATAGGCTTAGCCTCTTTTAGGGAAGTTTTGCATAAGCAGAAAATTAGAATGTATCCCGTGCCTTACTCCTCACTTCTCAGAAAGGTGGCTAAAAAGATATCTTAAAGAGTCATATATTCAATCAGGAATTTAAGGGATTCTAATGCATATTATAAGATTTACCAAATCTTACAGACATTCAGAACTTACCAACACTTGAAAAAAATTATAGCTCTTAGAGATGATTCATGAAGTGCAGTAGTAAGGTATACCAAAATACTATTGCTTAGTATGTGGTTGTGTGCATCTGTGAGTTTACATTTTTATGTATTATAATAATGTAAACCATGATCATCTAACATTTACCAGGACTGGTAAAATTTTCTGCCAAATAGTATAAAGGAACTGGGGGAGCCAATTTCAAATATGAATAAAATCAATACAATATAGACAGAAATACTGAAGCTTAAGACTTAGATGCAAACCTGCCCGAATGTGTTTGACATATGTAAGCTTCATCAACCTGAGAGTTTTGCTACTGATGCCTCTAAAAGGTGGAAACAGAAAGTTTGAAAATGAAATCTGTGGGAATAAAGTGTCAAAATGTTCTATCCTTTTCAAAAAAAACATATTATTCTCTTTAAGTTTTTATTCATTTTTTAGCAGTCTACTAATTAAACCTTCTATTTCACCATGGTCCAATGTTAAATATGAAATAGAATATTTTTTAGCAGATATACTCTGAGGCCCATAATGGCAGACTGTTCTTTTTCAAAAATAGGGTCTTCATGATGCAGTATACCACCTGGCAGAGAGTGGGTACTCAATAAAAAATTAAACTTTCCTACTTAGTTAATGGATACATCAGACTCATGCTATTATTTTTATATTACTATTAAATAAACTATTTACATAGCATGATATTTTAAATGAAGTCGTGCAGTACTGCCCCAACATTTTGTCATTATTTATGATGTTGATTCTAGGTACAATGCATTCCAACTTCTAAACACCATACAAATGGACTTCGAATTCAATCTGCTAAGAGAGTATTGTCCTCTAATTTAACTAGTATTTTCCATCTCTAGTTTAGAGTAGGGTCAGTTAAGTACAGTCAATCAGTTAAAAACCAAGAGAGACAAATGTACCATTTTAGCTGCAATTAGAATAAAATGCAGGAAATGTTTCATTCACAGTTTGGGCTCTCAGGAATGTCAGAGAATAAGACCTAACAAATGTGAGTTCACAACTGAAGATCACCAAACCAACAAGCATATTAGTTACCATAAGTGAGATCAGAAAAACTGAAAGTCCATTTTAAATATTGAAGTGACCAGATTTAGACTATAACATAATTATATATACAATGTTTAACATGATAAAGATGCAGCTACAAAAATGACCAACCAAGTGTGCAGAATAACTACACTTTTAGAAATGAAAATAATGAATGTGAAAGAAAAACCACCTTGATGAATGGGTTAATACTGGATGCAGCTGAAGAGAGAACTTGTGGATAAGAAAATATATCTGATGAATTTATTTAGAATGAACCAGAGACATTCAGAGTAGAAAAACATGACAGGGGGATCCCTGCATGGCCCAGAGGTTTAGCGCCTGCCTTTGGCCCAGGGCGCGATCCTGGAGACCCGGGATTGAATCCCACGTCGGGCTCCCGGTGCATGGAGCCTGCTTCTCCCTCTGCCTGTGTCTCTGCCTCTCTCTCTCTGTGACTATCATAAATAAAAAAAAAAATTAAAAAAAAAAAAGAAAAACATGACAAGGACTCTAAGTTAGTGAGAACAGAATGAGAACTTAAAATAAATTACAGGGACATAGTTACTTTTCAGGTTGGAATTGGCAATCGGACACAGGAGAAACCTATTAGGTTGTAATCTAGTACTACGTTTACTCAACTTTATAGAAGGATGTGAAGCAGGAGATACAGCCAGTATAGCATCTTCATTTAATCTACAGATACCAAAACTATTCAAGTACTCAAAATGTGTATGGGGGCTACCTAAGAGCTGAAGACTTTATTTTCCATCAATCTTATATATCATTCTAGTAATGCAAGCCCTCACTTGTATGCCAGTATTTGCACAGTCCACATGCAGGATCATTCACCAATATGTTAATGCTTCTACTTGCAAAGTAGCAATACTGTGGGACAAGAAGGCTATCCACATGCAGAGCTGTGTCAGCCAAAGACTGATATTAACCCTTTATATGTATATATTCAATCAGAATTTCAAAAGGAGGAAATTTTTAAAAACGGGAAAGAAACAAGGTTGGAAGATAAAAAGGCAGAAAACTTTACAAGACTAAAGAAGAACTAACCCAAAATTTATAGGAAGTGCCACCATCATGAACAAGATATATAAGAAGGAAGCCACATCTAGATACATCATGAAACTGTAAAACCCTTGGGAATAAGTAAAGGTTTTACATACAGTAGAAGAGGGTAAGATTCTTTAGAAAAATGTCAGAAAAGCAAATGACTGTAGAATAGTGAATCTTATCTCTGGGCTATTTTTATGTTCCATTAATCTACCTGTTAACCTTGATTAATCTAGCCTTATAATACATCTTGAACTCACATCTGCAAGTTGTCCAATCTCTGTTCTTCTTTGAAGACGATTTTGAATATTCTGTATGAATGTGGGTATCAGCTTATAATTTTAGACTAAAAAAAAAAAATTGAGATAGATTTTTTTGAGCTCTTTTTTTTTACTAATGCTTTTAAAAGATTACCCTGGCTGTAGTGAATGGATTACAAAGGAGTAAGAATAGAGTGGAGGTTCCAGTTTGAAGATTGGACACACTAGTCAAAGACAGGATGATGGAAGCCTGGCTCACAGGGTAGCGGTGAGATGGACAGAAGTGGATGAGTTCACACTAGGCTTTATAGGGAATTCAAAAAGAGAGAGAAATTTTGTGGAGTTTAAGAGCACGGTTTAGGACATTCATGAATATAATTCATATGTGATGTCACAGGCAGAGATGTAAATTTTAGAATCACCTGCCATACAAATAAAGGCTGCATGAGTTGAATGTGATTATATAAAACCTATATGACATGACTCTAAAATTATTGGGAAAAAAGTACCACATGGTACTTTGGGGGATGATAGGAGGTTAAATGAATTAATCTGCAAAATAACCCCAGAGTTGTGTTTAAAAGCATGATGATCTGTAATTATAATGCTCTTTCCTTCAATCTCATTCTGTGAACCTACTTAATCTGTCTAGGTGCATAATAAGGCAAGATGTCGTACATGCTTTGTGAATATATTTTACCAGAGGTGGAAATCTGTGCTAAACACGTTTGAAACCTGAAATGGTAATGGGTACATTGGATGGATAATCCTGAATTTAAAAAAAATCGTGTTAAAGATGTAAAACTGGCCTTGGCTAAAGTGAAACTAGCAGAGCCTGAAATATAGTTTCTCTCCTTTTCCTGTGTGTGTGTGTGTGTGTGTGTGTGTGTGTGTGTGTGTACAATATTAGCTGAAGACTGTTCTCTGTTTCACCCAGAAAAGAACACGCTGAAAATATTAGCTCTAATAATTTCCCTAGATGTAAGCTTTTACAACAAAATGCTAAAAATACAAAGGAATAAAATAGGTTATTTTCCACAAATTTAAAGATGAGATAGAGACTTAACCTTTTGCCTTTTTCTAAAAAGCTGAGTTTGGGCATGTTTGACAAAGGAATGGGAAAGTATTAGATATACGATATTCATTCATTAAACATAAATTACATAACCATGTCCTACCTATACTATACAAATGCCTACTTAAGGGCATCATTTGTAAACAATCTGATTAGTAAGTTTTGCTTTAATATGTTCCTATTTCCCAAGGCACCTGAGTAGATGAGGCAGTTAAGCATCTGGCTCTTGATTTTGGCTCAGGTTATGGTCTCAGGGGGTGAGATCAAGCCCCGCGTTGGTCTCCCCACTCAGTGGGGTGTCTGCTTCTCTCTTCCTCTCTCTGAAATAAATAAATCTTTAAAAAAGTGCCTTCCTATTTCCCAGGCTCCTAACAATTGAAAAGCTATTATAAACATCTTCTTTATGATCCTCTTACCTGTATTTCACATAAATGTCACAAATCACAGGAATAACCTAGAAATAAGGGCATTCCTAATACATACTACTCTAGGTCAGGTATTTTTCTAGTCCATTGGGCTAAAGTTCTGAGGGAAGAAAATCAGTTTAATAGGGCTATGTTCTCTTAGACATTCATAAAGGCCAAGAATAAATCCACAATAATTATACTTTGGGGAGCAATAAAGAAACACTTTGGTGCATATAAGATCCATAGTTATAGACGTGCCACTGAAATGCCATTTCCTGTTTGTAGAATTATTCAGTCGCAAAACCTTTCTACACAAAAGTTTCTGATAAAATATGAGTATCCTGCCTTGCCTTGGAGTGATATCCTTGAAGAATATATTAACAACCTATGGACGATATTCATAGGATCGAAGACACACAAAGAAAAATAAATAGTTTTGAGTTTGGACGACTCACTGAAGGTGGTATTTATAGATAGTCTATCATTTTAACACAGATTGTTAAAAATATTTTGTTTCTATAGTGTACACCAACCTGTGTTGCATGCTGTGGAGCTTTTAAGAGGAGTAATAAAGCTGTAGTCTGCCTTCAGAGAGTCTACAACTTACTTAGGCAGGCTGACATACATAAAGCTAAAAATTCAACATAATGCAGGCATTTCCCTAGGTTTTGAATATGTGGCTGACTAATGGGGGGACTACTCCATAACCAACCTCTCCTTACTTTCTTTATAAAAGGACCATAATTTTATCCTGGACAGCAATGTGCCTTGTTGAAATATCCGCTTTCTCAGACTGTCTAGAAACTAGGAATACCCAAGGGGCCCCTTTCTAGCCATTGAAATATAAACAAAAGCCACCCATATGGGTATCCAAAAAAGTCCTTGTTCCAATGATGAAAATGAAGAGATTCAGTTAGCAGAAAGTAATATTTTCCATTTACTTTTTAACTTCCTGCCTGAAATGTGGATGCAAATGCTGAAAATGTCCATCTTTTGACAAGGAGAAAAAAATTCCTCAGGCCAGGAGAGCAGGATAGGAAATGGAAGAAACTTGCTACTCCAATGGAATCATGAAGCTACTATCACAGCTGTGGTGTGCCTACTTTTGGGCTTCTTCTTATATGAGGATATAAAACTGTCCTTTGGTTTAATTTCAGACAGCTGAATCCAATTCTAACTGATAAATGTTATTAAAATTAATCTGTGAGTCAGGCATTAATCCTTATAAATTCCTCAAATTCTCTGAGCCCTATCTCATTTATTTCTCACAATTACAGCATTGGAGTAAGTGACGGGACCCACTCTTCCTGCTGAGGAATTTGAGATTCATGGAGGTTGTGTCTGTCCTAGGATCACACAGATAGTTCATGGTAGGGACAGTGGCTCCACGACTTCCTCCATTGTATCACTTTAGCATTATGAATATCAATAATATCAAAATTTGACATTCAACATCAATATTAATATTCTATACCAATAATATGAGTAATTGTCTTAATATCTTTTAACAAATGTTATTTCCTGTTTCAAACAAGCCCTTTATTTGTGCAGTCCTTACAATTACATAATATATTTCAGCTTACTTGAAGTTCATAAGTCTATAATGGAAATTTAAAAAAATTCCTTGACATTCATATTTTACAGCTGTGTAAGTTGAGTTGAGAGGGTGAAGAGTCTACTCAACAAAGGAGGGAAAACGTGTTTATTATGTCATCTAACCTCAAATTGAATGGTTTTATACATCTAGCTGTGCAATATTCTCTCTCCTTTGTCTCTCTTTCTGAGACAGAAAGCTCTTTCTCTGAACCTGAAAATAAGTTGTTTAGGAAGCTGGGTCAATGTTCTGAAGATCCAATGCCCTGTTGGTTCTGTCAGTGAATCTTATGGATTTTGGAGCATGAGATTAAAGATGACTCTTCCTAGCAAGCTTGGACTTCATGCTAAGCCTGTGACCCTAAGCTGATGAAATGTGGGGAGTGCTCATCTGTGTGTGTCTAACTCACACACTAGATGTGTGACACACTCAGATGCTTAGGTGGGAAGCAGAACATGAGGGCTGCAATGGTGCCAGCACAACGTACAAATGAAGGTGCCAGGTGACACCTGAGAGGGCTCTCAGTTACATCTAGAAGATGAGTCTAAGGTCTGCTGGTGGTCCATCTCACTTTTTCCATTTTGCCAAATGTGTTTGGTAGGTTTGGAAAATGAAATATTTATGCACTGCGTTAAGACCTGCCAGTCTGATTGCCACTCTACACCCCACGGAGGCACGTAGTTGAATAAACAGGAAAGCTTTTATCCTGCCAACCTGCTGGGTGCCTTTCTCCAAGGCTGAGTCAACACACAGCAATGGTCATATGATATATTTGAAAGTGTGGAGGATGGGTGTGATCTTTACCAGATTTATTAGGCAAGGATAGCTTTAGGGTCTTCCAATGTTATGCATATATAATGCTGCATTACTCAAATTCAAGAATTGTTGATATGTGCATTTTATTTAAAATCTAGAACCAAATAAACGTTACCTAAAGTATCTGAAATTTGTGAGTTACTATAAATACCCTGGGAAAGCTGAATTTCACCTAGAATAATAAAGCAAGCAAAAATTTAAATTAAGATGCACGGTTCATATGGAATGAGGCCACACATTGGTCATTGCTTTCAGATTTATTTTTTACTTTTTAAGAAAACACGTATCTTTTCTGTTGTTTCTCAGTGGGCACCAAAAGCATCTGGAGTCAGTTACATTTATTTATGTTCTATTCTAACTAAAACGGCCTAGCTGAAAAGTATTTCAAAATTTATTTAAGGAAAAATAAAACTGACTTTGGACTCCCATGCCAGGTTTTAGCCCCAGAGCAAAGTGTCGTGACTGATTCTTAAATGAAATGGAAACACTGACAGACTCTTTACTCTGGCAGTGTTATAAGGATAACAGGTAAATACAATAGTTTGAGCTAATAATAGGTAACGTTTTCCAGGTTTTGCTATTAAAGGTCCCTCCCGACAAACAAGCTTTATAAAGTTTCTCCAAGTAAAGTTTGCTTATAAGATAAATAGTCAAAATTCAGCCAATTTTCCGTTGTAATAAAATATGATTCCTTTTTGGCTGTTTTCACATTGTTAGTTTCTCTTTGCAAGTTTCACATTATTAGAATATGTACTTTTGGATGTTAGGTCTCTATTTAAAAGAGACCCTATAGGCATCAATAAAATGAGTGCATTTAATAAGATATTATTAAATTTCCTTTTAATGCAAGTTAGGTGTTTACAAGATCTTTTAAAAATTAGTATTTTTATGAAATATCTTTTATCTGACCAGTTTCCCAAATTACTTCAATTTATGATTCTTCAGTGTTTGTATTTAATTGGAATTCTAAACATGCTGACACTGTAGTTTGTGTTATTTTGATATGGCCTCATAATATTGTTTGTTGGTTGGTTTGCTTTGGTTTGGTTTTTATTATTAATGTTCCTCAAGACGAGAAATATAAAACGAGGCAGGAGGTTGGATGCATGGATTTGAGAGGAGAAAAATGTTTAGAACCTAGCTCTGACATCCCTGAGCTTTCTAATAGTGGCTACTATTTTCATTGTTGAAGTGGGAGCTAAAATAGTAGCTAAATCAAAGCCTCCGTCTAGAGGTGAAAAGAGATAAGGGGTCTAGCAGAACTAGTTCATGGCAAATGTTCTTTAAAGCTTAGCTGTAATCGTTTACTGTGTAATGCTTTTATCAGAAAAACATATAACACAATTTTCCCTCATTAAGCACCAGTTAGCCAACTCTTATGAACCAAAGTGTTTATAGCCAGTATTTTACGGTGCTACTTATGTCATTATGAATTTCCATACATGTGAGGGTCTGCTTCTAGAATCCCTTTTCTCTTTAATTGGTCAACCCTAATTGTGCCAGTGACAATAAATGCTATATTATCAAGGTTTTATAAGATACTTTGAAGGCTAAGTTGTTTCTGTTTATTTGTTTTAAAGAGTGTATTGGCTCTATGGCTCCTTTTGTTCCTTCGAATATATATTAGAATCTACTTGTGTCAAGTTCTATGAAGAATTCCACTAAATAGCCATTGAAAATTTCACAGAATCTACAAATTAATTAGGTACAAATGTCACCTTTTACATTTTGATCTTTCTTTTCCATAAGAATGTTATTGTTTTCTATTTATTTATATATGTTGTATATACATATATATTCATAAACACATATACGTACACATACATGTTCTTGTATGGTTTACAACCACACCTTCTGTATATGCTTTCATGTGGGTATTTCTATGAAAGATTATTCTGTTCATTTATTTTGCTAAAGGTAATTCCTGGAATTAGGTTTCCTGTCTGTTGCTTTTGTAGAGAAATTTAATAACTAGGTTATTCATTCTAAATAAAATAATGTGTAGATCCTTACTGTTTTTTGGGTAGGCGGCTATAACTTCTGCAATACTTAGAATGTTGAGCAAAACCTTTGAGTAGGAATAAATAGTGACACATTTTTCTTTTCCTTGATTTTAAGGGAAAGTCTATTATTTCACCACTGTGTATAATGCTTGGATTCTGGTAGGTACCCGTAATCTGGTTAAGGAGCTCCCACCCCGTTTTTTTTTTAAATACAACCGTAGATTTTTAACTGATTTGTTGCATCTTTTGAGACTCATATATGGTTTTCTCTTTTAACCACTTCCTTTGGTGAATTATATTAATAATTGTTTTCTAAAGCTAATTTACATTCATTTCTGGGATTCATTCATTCAACACACATTCATTGAAAATTTGCCATATAAGGTTCTGGTCTAGGTATAGGGCTTAGCAGTTGACAAACAACATGCTTTAATGAAACTCATGCTACAGTTAGAATGAAACCCTATAAATAAATATTTCAAATTGACTATGTAATATGCTACGCAGTCATAAGTACAAGGAAGAAAACCATAAAAGTAGCTTGTTCACAAAACACTATACTATATCCATATCTTGAGATGCCTGGGGAGCTCAGAGGTTGAGCGTCTGCCTTTGGCTTAGGGCATGATCCCAGGCTCTGGATCAAGTCCCACATTGGACTCCCTGCAGGAAGCCTGCTTCTCCCTCTGCCTGTGTCTCTGCTTCTCTCTCTGTACGTCTCTCATGAATAAATAAATAAAAATTAAAAAAAAAACTATATCATACCTCATGAATGTGTTTGGCCTCCCACTTTTCCTTTCTCATGATATCTTTGGTTTCAATATTAAGATTTTATAAGTCTCATAAAATAAGTTGGGGAGCATTCCCTCATTTGAATTTATTAGAGTACTGTATTAGTTTGTCTAAATAGCAACAATTTGTATATGTTTTCTCCAATCAAGTATCAAACAAAATTCTCTCAAGTATATTTACATGTAGAATGTGCAAAATAATGATCTCTTCTTTATGACTTACATCAGGGATAGTAATAATTGAGTAATATTAACCATTTCTTAATTCAATATAATTTATTCCATTGCATCTGTTCTTATTTTGATCATTTGAGTTTGTCTATCAATGTATAAAACAATGTGAAATATTTTCTGGTATCAATGTTTATATTCTGCATAAAATTCTACCAGAATGTTATCAAATTGGGTTGGGATTCCTGCCAAATGAAGAATATTCTCATATTCACATTATTTCTGGAATGATCTTCTCAATGCTAGATGTGACCTTGCCAAAATTATGTAGATTATGCATTCAAAAACAGTATTTTCTCACATTTTTATATAATTTTGTTACACAGAAAGACATTTATATTTTTAAAAATCATATTTCAATTCACAATATTTAAATCTATTGATGATATGCATTTTCTTTATTCATGTTACAATGAATGTGTGACAAAACCAGTAATCTTTGGACCCACACAAATTTTTTAATCAATGATTTCCCATCCCTAAGACAAATTTAACAAAATTTAACAAAAATTATTTAATGCAGAACAAAGTAACTATGATCTGATCATTTTTCACCATATGCAAGAAAAATGAATCATATATTTCTAAAAATTTCCTGTACATACCTTCTTTTAGGTAATTAAAAGTTTGTTCAAAAAAGGCTTTTGGGCAGCCGGGGTGGCTTAGGGGTTTAGCGCCACCTTTGGCCCAGGGCGTGATCCTGGAGTCCCTGGATCGAGTCCCACGTGGGGCACCCTGCATGGACCCTGCTTCTCACTCTGCCTGTGTCACTGCCTCCCTCTCTCTCTCTCTCTCTCTCTCTCTCTCTCTCTGTCTCTGTCTCTCATGAATAAATAAATAAAATTTTTTTTAAAGATTATTATCTAAGGGGATGATTCGCAACAAAAGTGACCCATAATTAATATTCAAATTTCATGTCATTTTATGTAAATCAAAATCAGCATTTTTTTTTCACTAAAACAAAGTCTATGACATAGTCAAATGTAGTCTTTGGGGGTAATCGTGTTTTTCCTGAAATTCGCCCATTATAATGTACATGGAGGTAGAAATTATATTTGTATTCTGCTGTCAGTGAAGTATCTTCTGCTATACAATGGCCAAATGAGTACCCCTAAAATTATTTCCTGTTTTCTGACATTTTTGCCAATTTTCTCAAAAATTGTATTCACTCTAAAGGCTTTCTAGTCTTCCTGATAATTCTTTGAAAATTTATTTTACTAACCAGTGGTTAAATAAAATTCTGACATAGAATTTGTAAAACTTTATTTATTTATTTTTAAAGATTTTATTTATTTGTGAGACAGAAAGAGTAGGAATGAGAGGCAGGGAAGGGGGATGAATGAACTGCCCATTGAGCCTGGCAGGGGCTGCACTAGACTAGATCCCAGGATCCTGAAATCCAGAGATCATGATCTGTGCTTAAGTCAGACGCTTAACTGACTCTCCCCCTCCAGGTGCCCCAAATTTGTAAAAATTTAAAATACTACCTACCTCACTGAAAAATTGTTATAGGAATTAGTTATGTACTCATGAAACTTCTGTTTCATCAAATGAATACTTGCTATAATTAGTGGATAATTATATATTAATCTCTATTACTACACTCCATTTTGTGACTTCTTAATTGTAAATGAAAATTAGTTACTACTTGCCAATTCATATTACAACAAAAGTAATTGTAGATTTAAATTAGGAGCTTGACAATACCATTCTAGCACAATAAACAAACATTAGACCCTATGATACCATGTGAAACATCAGATAGAGCCAATATAGTACTACAAACAGACATTTTAGATGTATCCATAGGCACATCAACCCGAGAATGATTTAAAAATTTTAATTATTTTATTTTAAATATTTTTTAAATATGGTAGATTTGCAAGGCATTTGTATTACCTAACTCGCCTCCTTTTTAAATAGAAGTAAAATGAAATGTACTATACCAATTGAAAAGACATTTTATTTTCTTATAAGACCCTAATATACTGATTTATTAGAATAAATATTCCAATTTCCAGAAAAAATTATAATAAATGTACTAATTATCCATTTTTGGGTTTAGCAAAATCACAAAGTAACAGAAATAATTTCCAAGCTAATGAAAGATATCTATTCTGTGACTAGCACATTCTGCAATGCAGCACCCATATGCAGCCTGCCATGATATCTCCTATTCTGAGATTGGTTCGCAGAAGGTTTCTACTGACATCCACACCATTTAAGGAAAGTAGCCAATGACCTTTTCAACTTTTCCAGATATATCTTTAGCATTGTTCATTTTTGCATAGGTTAGCCACCCCTTCTGAAAACATGTAAAGCTCAAATCTAGTGTTGTCTTAATTTAAAAAGGAGGTAGTCTGTTTGGTTTTAATAGCAGAATCCTGGCACTTTAAAAACAAATGATCCCAGAGTCGAAAAACTCAGAACTATGTGGCATCATATGGCTCACCAATGCAATGCCATAACTTTACATAAAGTTTCATTTGCTGAGCAGATGGCTGTTAATGTTGTAGATGTGTTTATACATCCAATAGAGAGCACTAGTACAGAGAACAAGCATTTCAATAACCTCCCTGTTTGCCAACGTTAAAGCTACATTTTTTTTTTCTCAGACAAAGAGAAAATTATTTGACCAAGGAGACCTAAGTAATCCTGCTGAGTAAGAGCCTGAAGTTACCATGGAAAGGAAATCAGATTGTCAATAGGGGTGAGGAAAGGAAATAAAACTGCTGGTGCAGGGCTGGAGGGTATTTCCAATAGCTTTTTCCTCTTTCGTTTTCCATTTTTACTAACATGTCCTTCATAATTGAGAGTATGTCATTCAGCTTTGGGATTGGTGTATAAAATATGAAATTTATTTTCATCAATTAGAGGACCAACATCTAATGTGAACAAACAGTAGCAACAACAAACGATGACAAAAGATGAACCAGCTACATGCTCTAGAAAGGCTGATGTGCTCTGCTAGTTTCAAACAAAATAGACTGTAAGATAAATACATCATTGTTGATAAAAATTTCAGGTCTGTGAGAAGTTATAATGAATATGTATTTAAATTAGCCTATTAAATAACCTCAAATACACAAACTAGATTTTAGAATGTAGAAATTAATAAATTCACCCAATTGGTGTGGGATTGTTACACAGATCTTTATTGATAATTCATAGGACACATATTTATAAGAATATGGGAGATGTGAACAATAAAATTGGAGGTTCAATTTAATAGATATATTGATAACCATGCTCCTCCAAAATAGGAGCATGCATATTCTTCAGAGAATATGCACAATATTCACAAAAATGGCTATTACCCTAGGTCACAAAATCTTAGTAAAATTAGAAGAATTAATATCAGGTAGAGTATCTTTGCTATACTCTATTGCTGTTGAATTAACAATAACAGAAGTGTGTGAAAAAATCTTATGTTTGGATAATCAAAAAATAGGTCTAAATAATTTATGTATTATAAAATAGTACTGAAAATTAAAAATATTTAGAAAGAGGGGCACCTTGGTGGCTCAGTCAGTTAAGCATCTACCTTTGGCTCAGGTCATGATCCCAGGGTCCTGGGATAAAACCCCACGTTGGATTCCCCGCTCAGTGGGGAGTCTGATTCTCCCTCTCCCTCTGCCTCTCTTCCCTACCCTCTACCCCTCTCATGCTCTCTCTCTCTCTCTCAAATGAATAAAGTCTTTAAAAAAAGGAAAATATATAGAAATGAAATATTATGAAAATACTTCCTATGAAAATGTGTGACACAATCCAAATGGCATTTAGATAAAAAATTATGGCATTTACATGATTATAGTAGGAAAGAAGTGTATATTTGTCAGCTAGGGCTGCCATAATGAAGCATAAGAGACTAGGTGGCTTTTACAGCAGAAATTTATGTTCTCAAGCTTCAGTAGGCTAGAAGTCCAAGAACAAGGTATCACCAGGTTTGGTGCCTCCTGAAGCCTCTTTACTTGGCTTCTAGATGACCACCTTCTTGTGTTCTCACATGGTCTTTCCTGCATGGATGCACGCATGCCCCTAGTATCTTTTCTGTGTCCAAATTTCCTCTTCTTATAAGGACATTATTCATTTTGGACTAAGGCCCACCCTACTTGACTCATTTTAACTTAATCACCACTTTAAAGGCCCTATCTTCTAAGAAAGTCACACTTGGGATATTGGGGGGCTAGGCTTTCAATATATGAATTTGGGGAGTATATAATTCAGCCATATGCAAGAAGAAAGTCTGTTAGTTAATGATTAATGTGTCAAATATAAGTAATTACAAAGCAATCCATAATGACACTAAAATATGCAGAAATAAGAGACAATAAAGAACAGAAAATCAATAGATTATAAAACCAGAGACATATGAGAAAGAAAATTAAAAAAAGACAAATCTTTGAATTTTTTAAAAAAATTATAAATAAATAAACATTTGGCACAACTGTTCAAAAAATACAGATGGCATAAATAAATAATACTGGGAATAGAAAAAGAGGAACATAAACTATAAGAAGCATGTCCCATCCAAGAACCTCTGTAAAAATATCTTTTACTAATTATTACTGGGGAGTTTTATCTAGGCATTTCATGAATCCCTGCCTTCACTTGATGACTTGGTTAGATATTCCTACTAGTTTACTCCTTGATGACATCAGTTATTATATCATTGTATCTTTCTACCCATCCCCATTTTGAACTACATCATCAGAGATGAAACAAACAAAAACAGTGACATTAGACCAGATGTAACTAACAGACATATTCTGAACATTCCACCTCAAAACAGTAAATTACACATTCTTTTCAAAAGGATGTTGAATAATCACTGAGATTATTAATGAGAATAATCACTGGATTATTCTCCAGTGTAGATCACATTTCAGGCCACAAATCAATCTCAATAAATTAAAAAGATTAAAATCATATCATGCACCTTTTCTGACCACAATAGTATGAAACAAGAAATGAATCACATGAAAAAAATCTGGAAAGAATACAAATACATGGAAGGTAAATAACAGGCTACAAAATAATGAGTGGGCCAAACTGAGAAATCAGAGAGGAAATTAAAAAATACATGGTGACAAATGAAAACGAAAACACAATGGCCCAAAATCTTTAGGATGCAGCAAAAGCTGTTCTAAGAGGGAAGTTTATAACAATACACGGCTTCCTCAAGAAATAAGAAAAAAATCTCAAACAACCTAACCTTATATCCAAAGGGAATAAAAAAGAACACAGTCCAAAGCCATAGAAGGAAGAAAAAATAACAATTAGAGCAGAAATCAATGACATAGAGACTAAACAAAAGAACACATCAATAAAACTAGGAGCTGGTTCTTTGGAAAAAAAAACAAAAAACAAAAACCAAATTGATAAACCTTCAGAAAACTACAAGCCAAAAACCCTGATGAACATAGATGCGAAAGTCCTCTACAAAATATTAGCAAACCAAATCCAACAGTACATTAAAAAAAATCATTCATCACGATGAAGCGAGATTTATTCTGGGGTCTTAAGAGTAATTTAATATTCACAAATCAAACAAAATAATACATCACATTAACAAGAGAAACAATTTAAAAATGTGATCATCTTAATAGATGAAGAAAAAAATACTTGACAAAGAAATTATGACATCTATTTATAATGAAAACTCTCAACAAAGTAGGTTTAGAGGGAATATACCTCAACATATAAAGGCCATATATGAAAAGCCCACAGTTGACATCATACTTACTGGTGAAAAACAGAGATTTTCCTCTAAGATCAGTAATAAGACAAGAATGACCATCTCACTGCTTTTATTCAACATAGTACTGAAAATCCTTGTTATAGAAATTAGGCAAGAAAAAGAAATTAAAAGGCATCCAAGTTGGTGAGGAAGAACCAGAACTTTCACTACTTGCAGATGACATGATACTACATGTAGAAAACCCTAAAGACTCCACCAAAAAACCACTAGAACTGATATATGAATTCAGAGAGTCAAGAGGATACACGATTAATATAGAGAAATCTGTTGCATTCCTATGCCCTAATAATGAAGTAGTAGAAAGAGAAATTAAGGAACTATCCCATTTACAGTTACACCATAAAAAATAAAATACCTAGGAATAAACTATACCTAGGAGGTGAAAGATCTATATTCTGAAAACTACAAAACCCTGATAAAAGAAAGTGAAGGTGATACAAACAAATGGGAATATATTCCATGCTTATGGATTGGAAAAATAAATATTGTTAAAATGCACATACCTTCCAAAGCCATCTACAGATTCAATGCAATCCCTATTGAAATACCAACAACATTTTTCACAGAACTAAAAGAAAATAATCCTAAAATCCTCAAAATCCTAAAATCCACAGAAGACCCTAAATAGCCAAAGCAATCTTGAAAATGAGAAACAGAGCTGAAGGTATCACAATCCCAGATTTGAAGATATAGTACACAGCTGTAGTAATCAAAACAGTATGGTACTGGCACACACACATACACACACAAAACCTCACACAAATCAATATAAGAGAATAGAGTCTGGAAATAAATCCATGCTTGTATGATCAATTAATCTATGACAAAGAAGGCAAGGACTGTTTCTTCAACAAATAGTGTTGGGAAAACCCAACAGATACATGCAAAAAAATGAAACTGGATGGCTTTCCTACACCATACAAAAATAAAACTCCCAGAAAAAAAAAAACATACACAGTAATTTCTTGGACTTCTGCTGTAGAAACATTTTTCACAGGTGTTTCCTTTGGCAGGGGAAACAAAAAGCAAAATGAAACTATTGGGACTACATCTAAATAAAAAGCTTTTGCACCATGAAGGAAACCATTAACAAAATGACAAGGCAACCTATTAAGTGAAAGAAGGTTATTTGCAAATGATTCATCCAAAAAGGGTTAATATCCAAAATATTTAAAGAACTTACACAGCTAAACACCAAAAAAGCTAACTGAAAGTGGACAGAGGACCTCAACAGAAATTTTTCCAAAGAACAAATACAAATGGCCAACAGACATATGAAAAGATGCTCAAACATTGCTCATCATCAGGGAAACGCAAATAGAACACGCAACAAGTCATCACCACACCCTTGTCAAATGGCTAGAATTAAAAATAATTATACATTGTTTGCGAAAATGTGGAGAAAACGGAACCCTTGTGTACTATTGGTGGGAAAGAGATTTTGTGCGGTCACTGTGGAAAAACAATATGGAGGTTCCTCAAAAAAAAAATTAAAAATAGGATTACTATATTATCCAGTAATTCCACTACTATCTGCCCGAGCAAAACAAAAATTGTAATTCAAAAAAGATACATGCATCCCTATAGTTATGCAGCATTATTTACAATAGTCAAGATATGGAGGCAACTTAAGTGTCCATCTATAGATGAATGGATAAAGATTGTAGCATATATGTAAAATAACGATTTGAAAAAGTTAAAAGGAATCTATTTGATGATATCCCTACCCACAATTTCATGTGCATCTCATCTTACACTCTGTTTTGTTTTGTTCTGTTTTTCTATTACAAGAGATGACACACCAACAAAGTGGTCCTTCTCAAGGTCTTCCTTTCTTGTCAAAATCATAATTTTCTCCATTTCTATTGATTCATCCCCAGTGGCATTTCATGCTCTAAGACTTACCATTTAAAAATATACAACAATGTCAAAAATTCTGTGTATATACCCTTCAATTCCAATTTATCTCCAGTCTTCTTCCCTGTAAAACCTTTTAAAGCATAAACTATTGTCACAACTTGACTTCTTGTCCTTCCTGTTTTGCCTCCTTGTGATCCAATAAGGTTTTCATTTCAAAATACTGAAACTGCACAAACTGAGATTCTCAGTAACCTGCCTGCTGCCATGCCTAAAAGCTAATTAATTCTTCATACTCATCTTCTATTTCCTCTTGATACCATTTCTTTTAGATACCTATTTTCTACTTCTTTAACCACATTCTCCAGTATTTTTTTTTAAAATTTTATTTTATTTATCTATGATAGGCACACAGTGAGAGAGAGAGAGAGAGAGGCAGAGACACAGGCAGAGGGAGAAGCAGGCTCCATGCACCGGGAGCCTGACGTGGGATTCGATCCCGGGTCTCCAGGATCGCGCCCTGGGCCAAAGGCAGGCGCCAAACCGCTGCGCCACCCAGGGATCCCCACATTCTCCAGTATTTAGAAACAATTCCACTTCTGTTTTTTCCTCCTAGTTTACTTTGGGTTTTTTTTTTTTTTTTTTGTACTTCCTTTGCTAGTACCTCCTCTTCTGTTTCCTTATGTTTAACTACTGGAATATAATAATATATTGGATGGAACGTTGTTGTATAATAATAATTGACTTGCAGTCCTCCTCTCTTCCCATATTTTATGCACCAATGAAAGAAATAATAAAGCAGAGCAACTTCGGCAATTAGATCATGTGTACCATGTCTCAGACACTTCCAAGTTCTTTACACATTTGATCTGTATTCTAATGGCTCCCAAATGTTATTTTTAGCCATGTTCCACTGAAGTTAAGTATCATATATCCTACTGTATACTTACCATCTCTACTGAACAATAATTTCCTCAAAATTAACATTGTCAAAACCCTACCCCAAATCAGGTCAGACTCTACACTACAGTCAAAGTCAATATATACACAGCTCATTAATTCAATGAAGGTAGGGTTCAAGTTTGATTTCTCTCTCTGTGTACTTTTGTCTTGATGTTTGAATCTAGTCTGTCAAAGAGTTCCACTGGATGGATCTCAAAAATGTATTGTGAACTGCTCCATATCTTTCTATATCCTTTGCCCTCTACCTTCCAGAAGTTCATCATCTCTAGCCTGAACTACCTAAATTACCTCAGAACTTTTTAATCCACCTTTAACTCTTGGATAATCTATTCCATCCAGACCATCCAGACCAATAATCTTTTTCTTTTTAGAACATAAATTATGCCACATTGATTCACTACTGATAACTCTCAGGTGCTTCCACTTACATATAGAATAAAATCTAAGCTTTTTGCATAACCTAAAAGGACCTTATGTGAGGCATCCCTGGCCTTGCTTTTTGTCCTTCTCCAATCTTCCTAATCTCATCTTCATCCAATGTAGCCACACGAGCCTTTTTCTTTTAGCCGAACAACAAATTTCTTCCTACCTTAGATCCTTTGCACTTTCCAGATACTCCTTTTCTTAAGATTTTATTTATTTATTCATGAGAGACACACAGGGAGAGGCAGAGACACCGGCAGAGGGAGAAGCAGGCTCCCGGTGGGGAACCCGATGCATAACTCAATCTCAGGACCTCAGGGATCACGCCCTGAGCCCAAGGCAGACACTCAATCACTGAGCCACCCAGGTGTCCCTCCAGATACTCTCAGCTGGGAAAATTCTTCCTCATATCTTTGCTAGTTTGGCTTCTTTTCCCATTCAGATCTAAGCTGCCCTGTTGCTGCTTCATAGAGACTTTGGTGACCATCCATGTAGCCAGCTTCTTCCCTCACCTGACTACCACATCTCTCTGTTTTTAGATTTTTCTAATAATTTACTACTACTTCTTATAATCTTATTTAAAATTCTCAATAATTTCTTGAGATGAGTATTATTATTAATATCTTTAAATAGATGATAAAACCATGGTTCGGATTAAATAGTCTAAATTCAACAACACTTAAGTAGCAGTGCTGTTTGTTCCCCAAAACATTAGCATTGCAATTTACCATACTGATACCCCATATTAGATCACACACAGACACACACACACACACTACACAAAAATAATTCGTCTTTTTTTAAAAGATAATTCATCTTTTATTTCATTTCTACTATATTTAGGCCTGCCTAGTACAAAGTATTAGGCAATGTATTTCTATACCTTTTTAAATAACAGAAGCACTCAATCTTTGTTCAGGATGTGATCAGTAATTACCATATCCAGATACCAATCTTTCAGACTAATCTAGGTAACTTTCAAGTACTTGGGTTAAATCATTAAGCCCACCTAATCTGCCTGGAGTTAAGAGTTAGAAAGTCGAAACACAGACCAAATTCCTCATACTAATGTTTACATTCTTTTAAACTGCTTTGAGTGCGATCACCCAGGGGACTGAATACTCCATTAGCTGAAAACTGCATGTATATGTATATTTATAAAATTGAGAGGTGAGGGTGAGAAGATAAAGGAGTGAAAAGAATTTGAAAGGCCACAACAATTTAGCAAATAATAAGTCCTTAACCAGGAACATATGGTTTCTCAGGCCATGTGTAAAATATTAAAAGGAGAAAGGAAATGATAATGGATATTGTATTGCAATGCAAAAATAGATATATGTTCTATTTCAAGAATGCTTTTTGGTAAAAATAAAAACCGTCCTTGAAAAAAAATTACTGATTAGTGATTGTGTTTATTTCGGGCTGTTTCTGTGTTAAACACATTGTAAAATATTCACAGTTGAGTGCACAGATCACTTAGCAGATTCAGCTCATGGATTCCATAAATTATAAAAACACTTTGGTGCATCATATAGCTTAAAAGGGTAGCTGTCCAATAAACTTTATTTCTTTAGAAAGAAGTCATTTTAATTCACTTTAAAGGTAGAAAAGTGGTGTGTGTGTGTGTGTATTTCCCTGCTGCTGCTTTAATCAACAGTCATCTCTCCCTAAGGGAAAAGCCCCTGAAGATTTCTTTTCATATCTACCATTAGATAATGTGGCAGGCAGCCTTCTGAAATGGTTCAAAATGATTCATGTCTTCTATTATTCATGTCCTTGTCTAATTCCCTCCTCTTAAGTGCAAGCTGGACGTACACAGTGACTTGCTTTCAACAAATTGAATATGGCAAATGTGATTGGATATCACTTCCAAGATTAGGCTATAAAACCAGTAACTTCTGTTGCTAGCAATCTTTCTTTTACTTGTACCCTCTCTGCTTGTTCACTCTGATGAAGCAAACTATCTTATGGAAAAGTCCATGTGGCAAGGAACTGAGAGTAACCTCTGGACAGTAGCCAGCAAGAAACTTAGGCCCTCATTCCAACAGCCAGAAAAGGAACTGAATTCTGCCAACAAATAGATAAATCAGCTTAGAAAGAGATCCTTCCCCAGTTGACCCTGCAGATGAGACTGCAGTCTAAGATGTCAACTTGACTGTAGACGCAAAAGTAGTGAATCTAGCTCATGGTGTCTAGACCACATGTGGTTTCTAGACCACAGGAACCGTTAAATAATCTGTGCAGATTTAAACCAATATGTTTTAGAGTAAACTTTTATGCAGCAATAGATAATATAGATAGAAAGCATAGTTAGAAATCAAAGAATAATTTGATTCCACCATTTCCCTGGTCAATCATATCCATCATATCCAACATCTTTTTTTTTTTATTTTTTTATTTTTTTATTTTACCCCACAGGATCTGTTTCGGCCTATCCAACCACACTACCTTTTCCTTTCCAACCCCCACCAACATTTGCTTAAACTATTCAATATTTCCTAAGAGTAATGCTTACCTCCAGGCTGGTGCATTCTAGCCTTTATGATAGCATTTCCCAAACTAACATTGACAAACTTTCTGGAAGGAACAGTTCTTTCATGAAACAATGTAGGTAAGGCTGGGTGTTTTACATTACTTTGGAGAATCATAACTGAAGTTTTGATATTGTCAGGTAATTTTATTCAACAGACTTTCTCAAATCCATTTGGTTATAAAACATCTCTCTCTCTCTCTCTCTCTCTCTCTCTCTCTCCCTCTCCCTCCCTCCTTCCCTCCCTCCAACCCTCTTATCGTTTTTTTTTAATTTTTAAATTTTTAAATTTTTAATTCCATGGAATTAATTTTGTTCCCCCAAAAAGAAGGAAAAAAACTCTGCTTGTCAAATAGTGCTCCAAACTTCTGAAAGAATTTTTTTTTCTAAAATGCACATCAAATCATGTCACTGACTTGTTTAAAATACGTTTTGACAACCTCATGTTGCTTACAGAATAAAGTTCAAAAACATTCAAATGAAGTCCTCTACGACCTGATTTAACCTCCGGTATTTCTTTTTAGTTACTTATCTGACTCGTTGCTCTACTCTGCTCCCCTTACCCTCCACTGACACCTTACTAAACTCCAGATAGTTGGCTAACTGTTTTGGTCTGGAGATCGCTAGTCTTCACTCATGTTTCTTTATGACAGAAGAGTAAACAATCTTATTCATATGCCTACCTCCATTCCCCCTAGGGCCTGATAAACTAGAACTCATTTTCCTATTCACTTCAAGAGTCATTTAATATGAAGCAGTTACATAGCTTGAGATCTGTGGGGAATGGATTTGTTTCATCTCTAGGCAGGTTCTTCAAAATTAACACTAACTTTTATCTCAAATATTTACAGAACATAAGGTATATTTCCTTTTAATGTTCTTCTACCCTTGGAGGTGGAATCATTTCAGATTATCATTATGATGATACAATCTGTCCTCTTCCCTTCTCTTGCACTGACTATATACCCTGCCCACAAGAATACTATCATTTCATTATATGTAATTCTTTGTATCTTTCTACCTATGATAGACAATAACTACCTTAAAGCCAGATAATGAGATATTCATTTTTGTACCCTCCCAGTGTTGTGATTGATGTTCAAATAACACAGCACTCATTCATGCACTCCCCCTTGTTTTTCCAGTATACTGTAATTTCTAAACTAAATAAAAATTTTCTTGGTTTTATTTTCCTCAAGTACACTCTTGTCAATGGTTCCTTATGATTTTATTTCTATCTGGTACATTCTACTTCCATATCTGATACGTGGACAAACAGGTTGTTGCTTGTTAGTAATTCCTTAGTTCCCTACTATCTGTCTGGTCCTGCTTTTTGTGATCCTCAGAGTTTTCTAATAACACCTGAGCTTGGTGATGTACTCAATTTTTTAGGAAAATAAAAATAAAAATCTCTGCAATCTTTTTATTTCAGTAAATCTACAGAAATGTTAAATATTCATTGCTTGAATTTTACCAGGAAGTTGATTATGATCACAATGATTAAATGTAAATCAAAGAAGCTTATCTCAATTATGTTTTGCTAATCATTGACTTTGATGTGGAGTTTTCACAAGTTAATTTTTTATCCATTATATTGATACAGATTAGTAAAAATAATAATATTGACTAGATTTTGGATGTTGATATATATCTGTAAAAATAGAATTTTATAAAAAAATTATTTGTCTGAAGAAATTCTAAATATATAAATATATTTAGACATCTGATAAATACCCTTATATAAAAATAGAATATTTATAGCTGTGATGGCATCAATATTCATGAATTGTAAACCACTTGAATCTTTATTGTTGTGTATGTCACAGATACAAAATAAAATAAAATAGGGACGCCTGGGTGGCTCAGCAATTGAGTATCTGCCTTTGGCTCAGGGGTGATCCAGGGGTCCCAGGATAGGGTCCTGCATCAGGCTTCCTGCAGGGAGTCTGCTCTCTCTCTGCCTATGTCTCTGCCTCTCTCTCTCATGAATAAATGAATAGAATCTTTAAAAAATAGAATAAAATATTGCAACCATGCTATTTACAATGTCGATATTGTATCCTTATAGGGCACTATATCATATCATACACTGTTATTAAATTCATTTTATTATTCAAACCTCTTTGTGCACTCCATGATTAGCCAAAATTTCATTTGCTTTCATTTTTTTAACTATATAAATTTTGAATGATACAACTCTTAACATAATCAGGAATAAAATCAGGGCATGATTAGAACTAGGAATAAAAAGCCTTTCATTGTTATGCTATTTCTATTCATGTTTTATTGTTGCAAAATATGCTGGAAAATGTTTATAGGACAGGATTAAACTTCCTAAATGGTGAGTTTAGTATCTTTTCTGTCATTTTCTGAATTAAAGCTGAATTATTGTCAGTTTTATTAAGCTATGATTATCCAACTGATAACAGTAATTTTCACAGCATACTATATCAAACCTCTTCTACCTGAAAAATCTTTTCTGATATAAATTAATAAAATTGTGTTTGCATAACCATATCAAAGAAACATGATCTAATAGGAGTTGGTGAACATCTGTCATTTATGTCTTACCATCACGGATTCTTTCTTTTAATAATAACATCCCACATTTTTACCAAACGTTTCTCCTTTCTACAATCACATTCCTATCCTCTTGCAGTTGCTCATCCCAGTATTCTACTAACATAGGTTTGGACAGATGACTCAGCCCAATTGTAAAATCCCATCCTTTGAATGTCAAAAACTGACACAGGGATAGTTACATAATACAAGCAGGACAATCTGAGTCCTGCCTTTGAATACTCCTTAATAGGATGACAAGGAGGATCCTTTACTCCCTCTGGAATGAGGCTTTCAATAGTGATGTCAACTACATAGAGAAGTCCAACACAAGTAGGCCAGGTCATCAGTAGAATGCAAGAAGAGATGTGGAGGTAGGATTACATACAAACAATATCATGTGGTTCACTGGACCCAGTAATACATTATTGGGGCCAGATACCAAATCCTTTCCAAATTTAAGTGAAAAGACTCTCCACATTTTCTAAAAGATTTACTTATTTTAGAGGCAGAGAGAGAATCTCCAGCTGACTCCTCATGTGAGGCAGGATCTCACAACCCCTGAGATCATGATCTGAATGGAAATCAAGAGTTGGACACCTAACCAACTGAGCCATGCAGGTCGCCCACTCTGTAATTTTTCTTCCCAAAAACTATACAATCATTCCTAAGAAGCAATCATCTTCCACTTTTCAGAAGAAAATACAAGGCTCTTGATAAAAATTCTGAATTGCCTGGATAAAGTGATTTAAAAAAAAACAAAAAACAAAAAACAAGTTTCCAGGGCAGCCCGGCTGGCTCAGCAGTTTAGCGCTGGCTTTGTTCCAGGGCGTGATCCTGGAGTCCCGGGATGGAGTCCCACATCGGGCTCCCTGCATGGAGCTTGCTTCTCCCTCTGCCTGTGTCTCTGCCTCTCTCTCTCTCTCTCTCTCCTCTGTCCTTCATGAACAAATAAATAAATCTTTAAAATAAATAAATAAATAAATAAATAAATAAATAAATAAATAAATAAAACAAGTTTCAAGGCTAAAGAAAAAGCTTCAAGGGAAAGCAAATAATAGTAGCATCACAATATCCATCTGTAATACTGCATGTTATAAAATGGCAAAATAACATCAACATATTAATGAGATAAAATGACAGTAACATAAGAATTCTATAACCAACTAATAAATTCATCTGTTTGGGATGAAAAATTTAATATGGTCTAAAAGTTACTATAACAGCCAATTAATCTGTTTGAGGAAAATGCTAAAATATATAGTAAGCTAAATTATAACAGAAACATCTATTTTAGATGAAAGTGGAGAGGACAGAAAATAGTGTAAATAATAAACCTTGGGGATCCCTGGGTGGCTCAATGGTTTAGCGCCTGCCTTTGGCCTGAGGTGTGATCCTGGAGACCCGGGACTGAGTCCCACATCCGGCTCCCTGCATGGATCCTGCTTCTCCCTCTGCCTCTCTCTCTCTCTCTCTCTCTCTCTCTCTCTCTCTCTCTCTGTCTCTCATTGATAAATAAATAAAATTTTAAAAAAATAATAAACCTTAATCATATACAGTTAAAAACATAAGTAAACATAGTACCTGTTATTGCGTAGTAGCAGTATTTAAATATGAATGAAAAAGGATAAAAAGTGCAAACAGAGAACCTTATAATCTGAAATTAATGACATTAAAGTAGCCAAAATTTGGAGGGAGATTAAGGGAAAGAGAACGTCAGTGTTATGAACAGTGTTATGTCAAGTGGCTCGGGGCAAGCCCTCATGTCCACTGTAGCACTAATTACAATAGCCAAGATATGGAAACAACCTAAGTGTCCCTTGACTGATGAATGGATAAAGAATATGTGGTATGCATATATAATGGACTATTACTCAGCCATACAAAGAATGAAATCTTGTCATTTTAGACAACATGGATGAACCACAAGGGTATTGTGCTTAGTGAAATAAGACAGAGAAAGAGAAATATGATATGATCTCTCTTAAAAATAAAATCTCACAAACCAATACCAAAACAAAACAAGCTCATAGAACAAGTTGGTGGTTGTCAAAGGCAAGAGTGACAAATGGAAGAATTGGAAGAAGGTATTCAAAAGGTAAAATGATAAATAAATAAATAAATAAATAAATAAATAAATAAATAAATGCAATTTACACATAATAAAATTCATCTATTTTAAAAGTGGAATTCATTAACTTGGTAAATATATACGTCCATGTAATCACCACAATCAAGAAACAGAAAATTTCCATGATCATGAAAAGTTCCTTCATGTTCCTTTGGCAATCTACCCCTCTGGACTCTAACACACACACACACACACACACACACACACACACACACACAATCCTCCTAGACCTAGAAAATCCTTATATGCTCCCTGCACTCTAGTATGGCTTTGCCTAGTCTGGAATTTCATAAAAATAAAATAATGTAACAGGTACTCTTCCATCTGCCTTTTTTTTTTCACTCAAATTAATGTTTCTTAGGTTTATCCAGTTTTTAATTCATCTCTAATTTATACCTTTAATTACTGAGTAATTTTTAATTGGATGGCTATGCCATAATTTTATTATCCTTTCACCTATTAATGGACATCTGCTGAATCTTTTTCCATCTTTTCACTTTTTATCTGCGTTTTTATTTAGAGAGTATGTGTATTATAAAATATGTCTTGCTTATTTTTCCCCACGGTATATCAATCTTTGCCTTTTTATTCCTTTGTTTTCATCATTTCCTTTTAATGTCTACTTTTTTGTTTTTATTTCTTATTCATCTTACCTGATCTTTGTTCTTTATTTCTTCTTAAAATACATTTTAAGATAAGTTAATATGTTATAAGTATTTTATTTATTTGTTTGAGAGAGAGAGAGAGGGAAAGGAACAGAGGGAGGGGGACCAGCAGACTTCACACCAAGTGTGGAGCCTGTCATAGGCTCAAGATCATGACCCGAGCTAAAACCAAGACTCCAATGCTTTAACCAATGGTGTCACCCAGGTGTTCCAAAATAAATTAATATTTTTTGATGTTCCATTTTATTTTCACAAATTATTGTTCCATCTATCTCTTTGTTTTACATTTTAATAGAACTAGAATTTACTATAAGCATCTTTAATTTACCAGATTCTATATTTAAATAATATTATATCCCTTCAGGTTTAATTTTTTTTTAATTTGTATTTATTTATGATAGTCACAGAGAGAGAGAGAGAGAGAGAGAGAGAGAGGCAGAGATACAGGCAGAGGGAGAAGCAGGCTCCATGCACCGGGAGCCTGACGTGGGATTCGATCCCGGGTCTCCAGGATCGCGCCCTGGGCCAAAGGCAGGCGCCAAACCGCTGCGCCACCCAGGGATCCCTCCCTTCAGGTTTAATATAGAAATTTCACAGTAGACCTTTATTTCTACTCTTCCATCTTATGTGTTATCATTCATTTGACTTCTACGTATATTATAAGGCCCAGAGTACACTGCTATTATTTTTGCATTCAACAGTTATCTTTAAGAGAAATTTAAAAATAAGGTGTAAAATTATTTTATACTTATGTATATATTTACTTTTGCTGGCATTCATTTTTTGTATAGATATGAAATTCCTTTTGTTGTCATATCCCTCTTAATGTCTATTAACATTTCTATTCTTATGAAATGCAGGCAAAATATTTCATTTTTTCATTAAAAATTATATAGTAGCTCTATTTTAATTTTTTTAAAGATTTTATTTATTCATGAGAGACACAGACAGAGAAGAAGAGACATAGAGGGAGAAGCAGGCACCCTGGAGGAAGCCTGAGATGAGACTCAATCCCAGGACCCAGGGATCACGACCTGAACCAAAGGCAGACTCTCAACCACTGAGCCACTCAGGTGCTCATCTATTTAAAAATTTTTGGGAACTTTAATGCTGTTTTCCATGATAGCTGCAACATTTTACATTCTTACCAACAGTGTACAAGGATTCTAACTTGTTTACATTCTTGCTAGCATTTGTTTTGTGATATTTTTAATAATAGCCATACTGATAGGTGATATCTAAGTGTGGTTTTGAGTTTAATTTCCCTGATAATTAGTGCTACTGACCATCTTTTTTTAAAAATTCTATTTATTTATTTATTTATTTATTTATTGACCATCTTTTAATATGCCTGTTGGTCATTTGTGCATCTTTTTTGGAGAAATGTCTACTTGAATCTTTTGCTGGTTTTTAGTGGGTTATTTGGTTTTGTGTGTTTTTGTTTGGTACTTTTTATAGGCATTTCTTATATATCTTGGACTTCTTATCAGATATATGATCTGAAAATATTTCCTCTCATTTTTTAGGTTGTATTGTTTTACTTTGTTGATTATTTATTTTGCAGCTTATACACTAAAAATGTGAAATGTTGTTAAAGGAAACTAAAGATGACAGAAATAAATGGAAATATAGCCTAAATTCATGAATTATAAGACAATATTAAGCTGTTCATTTTATCCAAAGCAGTCTATAGATTCAATGCAATCCTTATTAACATCTTAAGGGTATTTTTTATAGAAATAGAAAAAAAAACTGAAAATTCATATAGACCCACAAAAGACTCCAAATAGCCAAAGAAATCAATAAAGTAGAACAAAGCTGTAAGTCTCACACTTCCTGAATTCAAAACATACTACAAAGCTACAGTAATCAGAGTATGATCTGTCATAAAGACCAACATCTTGATGAAAGGAAGAGAATGGAGAGCCCAGGAATAAATTCATGCACAAGCAGTCAAGTAATCTTTGACAAGGGTGCCAAGAATACTCAGGGGGAAAGGATAGACTCTTCAATAAATGACACTGGGAAAATTGGACAGCGCATGACAAAGGAGCCAAATTAGACTCTTGTACTATATAAAAATATCAACTCAAAATGAATTGAAGATGGGCGTAAGACATAACACTATAAAACTACTAGAAAAAAAACAGAGGGAAAAAAAACTTGGAAAAATTGGTGTTAGCAATTGTTTCTTGGATTTAACACCAAACTTACTGGCAACAAAATTTTTTTTAGCAATTTAAAGATTTATTTGTGAGTTGTACGCAGCTTCTGGTAAAAGTTGCTCTGCTTTTCTTTATGTAATGCATCTTTTTCCCCCCACACTTTGAATTTTCGTTTTTAACAATGGGTTTCAACAATTTTATTTTTATATTTTGAGTGTTTTCTATGTGTATGTACCCTACTTGGTGTTTTTTAAACTTTTTTGATCAAGTCAGTTTATACTTTATATCAAACTGGAAAATTTTCAGCCATTATTTCTTCTAATATTTTTTTATGTCTTCCCTCAATCTTCTCTCCTTCTATGACTCTAATTACTTGTACATTAGACTCCTTTATTTTGTACAAGAGATGTGCTGGGATATTCATTATGTTTCAATATTTTTCTCTCTGTGCTTCACTTTGAATGGTTTTCAACATGCCATTAACCCCTTTCAGATTTTTCATTTCAGATTTGTTTTTTTCTCTCTAAAATCTTCGTTTGATTCTTTTTCATATCTTTTATTTCCTTTCTGTTATGTACATTTTTCTTTTAAATCTTTGATCATATTTATAATATTTAAAATAACTTTTAAAGATTTTTTTTGCTAATTTCATCATCTCTGTGATGACTGGGTCTATTTCAATCAATGGATTTCTCTTTCACTTATGGTTACAATTTGTTGCTTCTTTATTTGTCACATAATGTGTTTCGATAAAAGGGTATTGTGTTTGGATTTTCATGTTTGCTTTTATAAAGAGTTGAAGTCTTTTTATAAGGCCTTTATGTTTCTTGTTGATCAACATAATCATTTCAACATTAATTATTAAGCCTAGTTATAGTGGCATTAAGTAGCATTTACTCTAGATATGAGTTGCTCTTTTAAAGGGTGATCTTTGGAGATCTCTATTAATAGTTCTAATTGATCAGCAAGGTCTTGCTATTCTGGCTAAATGTAAATCAAACATTTTACCAACTCTGAGCGCTCTGGAAATATTTAACTTTTTTCTGCCCCACCTCTGCATCTGTGTATAGCCACTCAAGGGGACTACTATACAGATTTCTGAAGCTCTTTCTCTATTTCGTTCCAACTTCTCCAGTAGTTGGGTCGGTAAACTCTAACCACTTCTGCTTCTCTAACTTCCAACCTTTCTCTGTAAGCATGCTAATATATTCTACGTGGGATTTCTTATCCTTTAATGTATTCTGAGATGTGTTTCTAGGCAGAAACTCAAGGTGACTGTAGATATCACAATCTTTGTTTTCCTTCTTCCAGGTATCATAATTCTGTTCTGCTTGTTGTCCAAAGCCTGAAAATCTTGTCTAGTTTATCAGTTATTAATGGCACATGAGTTAGTTCAATAATGATGAGACTCTGTCATGGCTGGAACATGAAGTCTTAGCATTTACTATATGCTATATACAAGATATAATAGGAATACCTTGGCCTTTATTTCACAAACTTCATAAAGGAAGTAAAAATGTCTTTTCTTCACTATTTCCATTGCCTAATATTATGTATGCCTGACATATAGTTGTCTCTCAGTATATTCTGTCACATGAATTAATTTAAAAAATACCCATGGACTGTTAAAAGAAAAAAAAGATCCAAAGTTCTTGACCAGAAGGGCAGCTGCTGCTTCAAAGAATCATTTAAGACAAAGGTCTCCAATTCCAGCTTGTATATTTTCCCTATTGTTTACACAATTTTTTATGGAAGAGTGAAATGCATTCAAATATGTAAACAGCCCTAAGTCAGTCACAGGTGATATGCTTTTGCACTGGACTAACAGACAACTTAGAAAGGTTAAATAGCTTTTCTGCATTAACATACAAAGATATTCCAAGAAGTATTTATATTAAACTCAGTGCTCTTCATAAGGAATATTAGCCACCCAGAGATTTTAATCTATCTAATCTAAATGTCTATGAGTCTGGGAATCTTGAAGAAACTCTATTTCTCTCACTCATCATTAAAGATTTAGGTTTATCTGTTTTATCAAATGTTCTCACTTCAATATGCCAAACATAATCCTTATTGGTCCAGAGTTGCCCTACATGAAATTGCCATGTATTTATGCTTCAGTCCGCAGGTCATTGAAGTTGGTCTTCCTTGGTAGATTGATCCTATCCTGCACATGAATACTATATTACTTTGCTAAGTCTGACAAATTAATCCTAAGGAACCTGGGAAACTCACATTAGAATTGGCTTCTTTACTTCTGGGAACAATTCAACATTTGGCCATCATTATAGGAACCATTACTAATTTGTGCTCTAATTAACGTTCCAAACCCATAATAATGGTTTATTTTATTCTTTTTTGAATCTCCACTCATTGCTTGCTCTTACGGATTATTTGGCTAATCATGGTAAGGAGCTAATGTTTAATTTTATTTTGGATAAACTGGTAATGAATATATCCTATTAAGAAAACATTCTAAGAAAAGCAAAATAAAATTCATGGAACTTAACTAGTAAATATGCTTTAGAGAAAATTCCTATAATCAAGTATTTCAGTCAGCTAGTGAGTCACCAATTCTAAGTCTAGTTCCCACAGGAGGCACAACATTAAGACACTAAAGCCATTCAGCTTTAAGATATATGGTTTCAAGTTCTGATGCAAATCTAAAGTTGAGGCATTCTATTTGAATAAAAAGATAAGAAAATGTGTTTAAATTAGCCCCAAATTTAAATCTGTTCTTTTGGAATGGATCTACCATCTCTATTGTTTCCTTTATTTTATACTGCCCATGACTTTCTGCATATTCTCATAGAATCACAGAACTTTCAACTTGAGAGGATCTGGAGAATTTACATGGTACACAAGTTCCCACTCAGGGTACTTTGCAAACCTACAGATTTCTGGGCCTTTCTTTCAAAGATTGTAATATAATTGATCAGGAATGGTCCCCAAAATCTGCATTTTCAAAAGAATGACTCTGGTCAAAAGTGCTGATGTTTAATTTTCATTTTACAAATAATGAAACAAACACCCAGAAAAATTAAACAACTAGCCCAAGTTTCTGTGAAAGTTAAAAACAATAGAGAAGTGGGATCATGATTCTGGAATGCTGTTTTCTGTTTTAGAGCTTTTTCCACTGCTTCGTAATCATTTGTTCCCAAAGGGAAATCATGGTTTGTGTAATATTAAATGGTAGAAGTCTTTGAGATTCTGTTTTATGTTTATACTTCTTATCAAGCTGCCTTTTCTCCCAGGAGATGTCATCCATGGTCTTGGTATTAGTTCATAACTGCCTTCCAAATCTGTATCTTTATTCCAGATTTATTCCACATTTATCTCCAGATTTCTATAATTTCATATCCAACTGCTTAATTAACTCTTAAACAAACTCAAACAAAACACATGTAAGGCTCAACTTTTCATTAATATACATAAAAACCTCATCTGCCATTGTCCTCTTAGGAAACCAGATTATCAGTATATCCATGTAGACAAAGCAGAGGTCTGAGAGTGATTCTGGATATTCCTTCTCACTTACCTACATATCCAACAATTAGCAAATTTTTCTAAACACTGTTAAATTACTTAAGCAAGGAAGCCAATGGACTCAGATGGTTCTAATACCCTAGCAGCCTATGTAAGTCAACTAAAACCTAAGCCTGTAAATGCTTCAAGATTAGGAAATCAAAACCTACAGTTCACCAATCAAAATATGCATGCTCAGGGGCACCTGGGTGACTCAGTCAGTTAAGTGACTGCCTTGGGCTCAGATCCTGATCACAGAGCCCCACCTAAGGTTCCCTGCTCAGTGGGGAGTCTGCTTCTTTCTCTCCCACTGCCCCTCCCCATGCTTATGCTTGCTCTCTCTCTCTATCTCTCTCTCAAATAAAATCTTTACCAAAAAACTATGTCAGTTCAGCTCTAGGTTTTCATGACCTAGCTCTAAAACTTCTCTCTGCCCATATAAGGAAAGTAACTCCATTATAACCGTGCTTGCCCAGTATAGCTTCCTTGTTCCTACCCATTTTGGTCTATAAAACCCTCTTTCTTCATACAACATTTTGAGGCTTCCAGTTCTTTAGTCATTAAATAAAGCCAACTAGATCTGAAATGTATGTGTCTGTGAAATTTTCTTTCAACAATATTTAGTAAGTCTGTTCAGATCTTCCAATACACCTTAATCTATGCTAAGAATATGTTACTTGTTGACAAACAGCATGTGATTTTGAAATGATTGCCTTCAGCATTGCCTTCTCCAATCCATCCTTCATACTGTTTAAGATAAACTTTCTGAAATGCAAATCTGATCATGTCCAATGTTCCAATGTCTTCCCATTGTCCTTGAGATACATTCTAAAAATGTCAGCTTAATTTATGTGGCCCCACTTAATCTATGTCTTTCAATCTCAATATAATGCAATTCTGTTTTAAATTTTCTATGTTCTAGTCATACTGGAACCTCTTTTTGATCATCGCAAAGGATTTAAATAGAATTATAACTGTATTTGAGAAATAAAATTAATTTCCTCTTGTTAAACATTAATCCAAGGCTAATATAATTTAATTTGCCATTATTTCTTTTTTATTCTATTTAATGTCACTTATAAGTTGCCCTTGTTCTTGACTTTATAACTTTTGTTATATAAAAAGATATTCTAAATTTTGGTCATATTTTCAAATACTATTGGCACACTCAAATGAATAGAAAACAATTTTTAAAAAATTTTAAAATGGAATTTATTGATTTGACAAAAATTCATGAGGAAATGACAAGAAAGTTTAGAATATCACTTTCAGTTATTGTACTAATCTGCCACAATATTTAGGAATACCATTAGCTTAGTTCTTTGTTTTTTTTTTTAAGATTTTATTTGTTTATTCATGGGAGACACAGAGAGAGAGACAGAGAGAGAGAGAGAGGGAGAGGGAGAGGGAGAGGGAGAAGCAGGCTCCTCCATGCAGGGAGCCCGACATGGGACTTGATCCTAGGACTCCAGGAACACACGCTGGGCCGAAGGCAGGCACCAAACAGTTGAGCTATCCAGGGATCCCAGCTTAGTTCTTTACAATACTATGCAATAAAATAATATTATTCAAGAAATATGTCAATGTTCTATTTAAATGATTCAAATTGAACATTTATTGAGGGTGTATTAGCTACTAGGAAATGATGGATTTTTTTAAAAGATTTTATTTATTTATTCATGAGAGACACACAGAGAGAGAGAGAGAGAGACAGAGAGAGAGGGGCAAAGACACAGGCAGAAGGAGAAGCAGGCTCCATGCAAGGAGCCCAACTTGGGACTCCATCCCGGGTCTTCAGGGTCACACCCTGGGCTGAAGGTGGCGCTAAACCGCTGAGTCAAGCGGGCTGCCCCTGGATTTATTTTCTTATTGAACTTTTAATATTGTCAGCTGGTTTGGCCCTCTTAAATACTTACTGTATAGTACGCTAACATGTTTAGATGACTATGTTCAAATGCCCTTCAGGGATTGTGCATCACTCTTGTTTACAATCTATCTCCCTTTTCCTCTCTCTTGGTGAGAAACTGGGCTTACACTTTCTGCCATGGGTACTCTGGAAATCTGCTTCTGGCCTTGGTACAATTAATAAAGCATTTTATGAAATACTCTACTTCTAAGAAAAAGCTAGATATAGATTGCAGCCATCCACCAAGTGAGAAATTTTATTTTTTTTAGCAACTAAGGGAAACAATCTATTCTTTTTATTTGTTAATAGTGTTGTTGCTAATGAGGTAGTAGTGGGAAATTTTCTCTAAACATTTGGAACTATTCTAACTGGACAAAAGATGTTTCCTGCCACAAAACCCTGATTTTCTGATTCGTCATGTGAGCACTATATAACTCCCTACCTGGCTACAAACTTCAAGTCTTTGAATCACTTTTTATCCTGGTACTGGTTCTTCTGGTTTGCAATGATCCTGCTGCCCAGCTTGTTTTCCAGACAGGTGGTTAGGCATTAGATCCCATTTGGCAATCTGAATAACAATCAGGAAGAGTATATGACAAAATCTCTATTCCACACATTAACTTCTTGGGTCCTGAGGGTAGTGAAGATAGTGAAAGTGTTACAAAGAAATAAAAGCAAGGAGTTAAAACCTTATCAGCAAAAGATCAAATAAAAAGGAAAAACTAAGGAGAGATGAGGTATAGGAGAAGACAAGTGGGATGTAATTTTGCCTAGGCCAAATATGCCCTAGTTTGAAATGGCAAACGTTTACAACAAATTAGGAATGTGCATGGATTTGTATTGTCGCTTTGGAAAACTAAAAGTAGGGATCCCTGGGTGGCTCAGCAGTTTGGTGCCTGCCTTTGGCCCGGGCCGTGATCCTGGAGTCCCGGGATCGAGTCCCCCGTCGGACTCCATGCATGGAAACTGCTTCTCCCTCTGCTGTGTCTCTGCCTCTCTCTCTTTATGTCTCTCATGAGTAAATAAGTAAAAAATCTTTAAAAAAAAAGGAAAACTAAAAACATCTAAATGTTCTAGCTACATGACATCCTAATACCTAAACAATGAGCATTTGCGTTTCAGAGGGCCACACCATACTAGACAAAAAGGTTGCTATTGATGGGAGTGACATTTGACATTAAGCCATGTATCTCTGTATGATGCCCAAATATGTTAACTCCATTGAAAATAAAAAATAAGGCAAACCAATTTTTTTAGTAGACAAAAATTTTCCTTAACTAAATGATTTACGTGCCACAACTCTGCATACATACAGTCTCATTTGAAGCTGAACTCCTCTTAGGATGATATCCACGGGACTTCTAAAATGTAAGTAGGTAGTCTGTTGGATTTGGGGAACACAACATAATCTGGAGGTCTCATATGGACTTATGGAATTAATTCCATCTAAGACTTTCGTGACCTTTCCTCCAGATATTTGATAACATCAACATTAAATAAATATCAAAAGAAACACCAGAAATGATAAAATGAGCCAGAATTAAACAATAGCAAATAATGGTTTTCCTATTTTCAAGAACACTAATTGTGTTTTGCCCAGTTCTATGCCTTCCCCGAACAAGTCCTATGCCAAATCCATCCTGCAGGTTCAACATGACTGATCCATTCTCAAATCCAATGGAGAGTCATAATTTCATTTCCTTCTTTCTTGTTCACATCCAGATCCCAGGTTCTTTGTTTTTGATCCTCCACAGATTGACACTCTCCAAGGAGTCTTTTTTTCCTTTATTTTTCCCCTAAGAAACCAGTTTTTATTTCCTAGGCAGTTGATAATCTATTGACACAGATTAATATCTGTCTTTCAAGAGTAAATATTGCTATAAGGAACCTTTTCTCCCTTCTCAACTGAATTGTTATCTTTCTGTCCTCTTCACTCTTTTAGGTAAATGTGTTTAATGTGTTGTTTATTTTCTAATTTCTGGACCAAATATGTCAATAATATATGAAAACTCAGTTCACATAGATGTCACAATAATGAGAGCCTGATGGAAGAGTCACTGACTCCATATTCAAATGGAGCCAGAACTCCATACAGGAGCAGAATGTGGCATTTTGGCACATGGATCTGCTGCTTTCCAATATGCGGAAGTCTCACACCTTTCCATCTAAACATATGGCACCAACTAAAGTCTGATGAATGTACTATGGACTTTGCAAACTTGAGAGGAGAAGAGGAATAATTCTGAAAACAGGAGCAAGGAGTATGATCTATGAAGGACCAAGTAGTACCTCCGGGGGCCAATAATACTGCAAAAATACCACGGTGCAATATGTGAATTTGCTAAATGAGCACCAAGATTTGCTCAGCCTCATTAAAGGCACAAACTGGGCTGCAATAAGGGAATCCCTCTGGTGTAGTTTTTATCAGGCCCCATTTAGTAAGTCCTCAGTGAAGAAGGTTTGATACTAGGCAAGTGGATGAATTGTTCTCAAATTGAATTTCACGGAGTGGGAGGTAACTTAATGAAAGCAACTCTCTGAACGTCAGCAGCTCTGTCTTTAGCTGTTGGGAAAAACACTAACATTATCTTGTTTTTCTACTTGGTGGTTTGGCTGCAAGAGTGCAAGCCATTTAAGCATTACAAAGAGTCAAAACAACCCTAGAATCCTGTGAAATCCAGGTAAAATACGAGGAACCCACAAAAGTTCTTGTTTTGCTGTGGACATGAAAATCAGTTCTTTTTCTGTAACAGCACACAACAGTGGGTAATTGTGTGACAATGGAGGTCTGGAGCCTTTTCCTGAGCATGATGGCAGTGACCTCAGTGCTCTATGTGCCACTAAAGCTCATCTCTAATATTGGATGGCTACTAAAATGTTATACTTTATAGCAGGAATTTTATATTTTAATATAAAGAAAAGCACAGTCTTTTTCTTGTTGTTTATGTTTTTATTTGGATGTGTGTTTTTTTTTTTTTGCTTGCTTTGTTTTTGGGGAAAAAGTAATAGTAAAAAATATAAAAACTTCACAGATCAACTACATTTCTCTATTATAATGGATGTTGTCTTTATCTATCTTACAGGTTTCATCTTCAATAACTTTATAATTATATTGTATCCATGGCCCAATGGACTTGGGACCACTTAATCTATTGCTTATAATGTAAAAAGAAACAACCTGGTGGGGACTTATTATATGTGTGTATATATATATTATTATATGTGTGTGTATATATATATACACACACACATATAATATATATATTTCTACATATATATATGTAGAAATGAGTTTTTATATGCATATGTATATGTGTGGGGACTCATATGTATATATAAATATATATATTTATATGTATATATATATGTAGAAATGTGTTTTTATATGTATATGTATATGTGTGTCTGTATTAAGATCCTTTAAATCAAATTAGTTTTCACCAACTGTAGGGAAGGGAATTTCAACAGAAGTATACATGCGGTGAAAAGGATTTATTGTTTTTTAAGATTTTATTTATTTATTCATGAGAGAGAGAGAGAGAGAGAGAGAGAGAGGAAGAGACACAGGCAGAAGGAGAAGCAGGTTCCATGCAGGGAGCCCGATGTGGGACTCAATCCCAGGATTCTAGGATCATGCCCTGGGCCAAAGGCAGGCACTAAACCACTGAGCCACCCAGGGATCCCCAGGATTTAAATAAAGATTTAAGTATAGTAACATTAAGAAAAAAATTCAACCACCTTTAACAACCACCACTCAATAAATAAAACAGCATTATGCTTAATCGCATACAAATAATTGTTAAGAAACTCCCATGTATAAGATTCTGTGCTGGATATAATGGGGTGCAAAAAATGGTGAGGACCACAGACCACAGCTTGAGTCACTCTAAAGTGCTCTACTATTTTAATTAATATCTAATAGCATCATATTTTTAGCATGATAACTTTCTATTGTTGAAAGGAAGCTTAAAGACCAGTTCATTTTTTTAAAACTGAACTTAGAGATTAAAAACATAGAATTAAACACTGTTAGTTTACTTGCTTAGGATCACTCAAACATTATGGAAAAAATCCACCATGCATACATTTAATTTAACTTAGTTATCAATCACTAATAAGAATACTTCAAGAAGACTTACATCTTTTTTTTTAAAGTGGTACTTAAACCCTATTCAATTATTTCATCTATATTTGCCAAAGAAATGGTGATCTGTTCCAATGATGGAAAAGTGACAAAATTGGATTTATTCATGCATACTAAACATTTTAGATAATGGAGAAAGATTTTTAAGATTAATATTGATATTACTTAATTCAGCTTCATTCACTGAATTTAGGGCCTCACCCTTGGAAAAGCTACATCTCCGCTGCTTGGTTAAGTCGTAAACAAAGTCTATACCTGCTGACTCTCAGGTCTTCTCTTCTCCAGGATGCTTTCCAATATTAAGTATAGTTTTTGACAAAGAGCTCCAGCTGGACATTGGCAACACTTCTAGGAACTTGATTTCTAGCTACAAGTCAATCATTAACCCATTCTAGATGTCAGTTTCTTCAAAAAAGGAAAGGAACAGGTTCGGCTAGATTGCACATAAAGTTTATCATACTTGGAATTCTACAATGTGAAATTCGTATATCCAATTATAGATGTCATTCCTGAATTACAGTGTATCTTTTCAGTTTCAGAGACATTCTGGACTGGTTATCAAAGTCAGTTCCATCATTCTTAGATTCTCTGAGGTGGCCATATGCAAAAGATATTCCATCAGCCCTAACCTTCTAAATCTCAAACATCATAAAGGAAACAGAGAACTGTGAAAATTAGTCTTGTTTCCTGTTTCATAGACCACATCACTAAATGGGATGAATCAACTTCTGAAATCCATTAATGCAACAGGGTACTCTTCAATATCTGTTATTCAATCCTTTAATGAAACCCTAAAAAGGAAAGTTTCAGTCAAGATTGCACCCTCTCCCTTTTATATGACAATAGGTATTTTAAAAATTAAGTGCTTGACACTATTGTTGACATGCAAATAATACAGATCTTTTTCCATATGATTTGTATTTTGTGTGTGTGTTTCACCTTCATACATGACTATGGCAAAGTCAACACTAGTTTAAGACTTTCAAGCTTAACCATATTCAAACATGTATTTCAAAAAGTCATTTGGAAATTTGTCCTTAAAAAATTTTAGTGCATAATAATAATATCTTTTCATTAATCCCTACACTTCTTGGTGTGAAAATAGTCTATTAAAAAGAAAATGGTTGAGTAAATTGAATTACTCAGTTCAGTGAAAGATGCATTCTAAATATTAGATAGTTATGAGGTTCCTGTTTGCCCACATATGCATGCAAGACATTTAAAACCATCAAATAGGGCAGCCTGGGTGGCTCAGTGGTTTAGCACCGCCTTCAGCCCAGGGTGTGATCCTGGAGACCCAGAATCAAATCCCACATCATGCTCCCTGCATGGAGCCTGCTTCTCCTTCTCCCTCTGTGCCTCTCTCTTTCTCTCTCGGATAAATAAATAAAAATCTTAAAAATAATAAAATAAAACCATCAAATATTATATGATGCTCTTCCAATTCTCAATAAATCATATTTGAACCCCTCTCCCAACTAAAAACATAGATACTAGATAAATATCAACAAATAATGCCTTAATATATTGCTAAGTTTATGAGTAAGTAAAAAAAAAAATCCCCAAAGGGGAGTAAAAAGCTGTCCATGTGTGTTGTTGTTTATTTGAGAAGAAATCATGAATAGCTAAGTAGCTCATTCATGGATTCAATAAGCATTCATAGACATATAAGTATGTCAATTATTACCTAGGCTCAGAATTCTAAACAACCTTGGAATTTTCAATTTGACCTTATCATTGAGTCTAAAATATAACTACTACTGCACAAATGTGCCCAGTTTGAGCTGGAAGGCCAGTTGCAGCTGATTCTATTATATCTCCTAGTTCTAAACAACTAGTTTTTAAAGGGGAAAAATTCTGTTCTATGTATCAGTAAGAAACTTTGACAAAACCCTTTACCTGCTAATTGGTTACTTCTATTGGACAATGCTACAATTAGCTCAGAACACTCACTAAAGTCATATTGTTTTGAAGAGAAAGATAAAATTTCATGCAAAATAAATAAATACATAAAATAGGTGTTGCTGGGCTTGCTGCCCCTTCTGGGATTCAGCTCTATACTAAATCTTTACTCCACTATCTGTACATTTAAAAGGAACTTCAGGCAGAGTTCTGGCCAGAGTTCAGCCAGAGTATCCTCTCTGGATATAGAGAGGTCACAAGTACATTAATGGATATCAAAATACTGTGGTCACTCAACCGGTACCTTTTGCATAAAATAATATTTTTAAGAGGTGATGGGCTTGTTTTAATACTCATATCTAAATAATGAAATTTTATGTTTACAGGAAAACTAAATTATGGTTTCATGTTAATGCTTTCTATAGCCCTCTGACATCTGATGCTACACTCTCCACTATCTAAGACCATTCATCAAATCTGTTTATCAGGAATACCGACTCTATGAACCTGTCATTCTATTCAGAGAAATTCTTCCCAATAGTGACACATCTCCATTCCCAGTTTCTATAAGAGAATGATATATTGTCTTTCCAGCCAGAATAAAGGCAAAGGTCCACAGTCTTACTTCCGCATAGCTTCTTCTCTAAAGCCATTCATACCTTCATTTTGATCATCAGTGTCAAGAGGCAATGAATTTCAAAACATTTATAATAAAACCATACAACATTTTATAGTTAAAGGAAAAATATTTCAATAGCCTACTAAAATATAGTTTATGATGTTTGTTGTGTAGCATTTCAAAAATCACTTGCTCTACTTTCACATATGGTAAGATACACATTTTTAGAGAATCTATATGAAATGGCTTTTATGTATGCTTGTAAATACTGTTATATAGATGAATCAGAGAAAGTGTTTTATTATTCATTTCACTTGACCATTTGACCATTGTATTTCATGTCGTTCATTTATTGACTGTATTCATTATATATTTGTATATATATGTATACCTATATGCATATATATATACATATATACACCTATATGCATATATATATATATACATATATATATTCATCTATTCATTTCAAAAACATGAATCAATAAGTCCTCTATTCTAGGTACTTTTTTTGAGTCAAATACTAATATATTCATTATTATTTGGCTTTGCTTTTTAAAATTGTTTGCTGTTTCTTGTTGTTATTCAAGTGCCCTGTTGAAGTAAAGAAAATTTTGTTTACAGAACCATGAATTACCATTTTATTCTCAGATTTTTTAAAGGAACATTGGTTAGCATAATTGAAAATCATCCTCAATGTTTTTGTTTTTGTTTTCTAATAGAAAGCACAAACACCTGCGCATTTCTTAGCATTGACCATCAATCAAGATCCAGTGAAAAATTCTCCGCTTTAAAATCTCTAGAGAGTTTCTTTGCTATGTTGGATTGATCTGCTTCTTTTTATCTTTCTTTCTATAATCGAATTTGCTCTGACTTGGGCTTCCCTTTGACAGAACCTAGAAACAAAGTGAAAGAAGGCTATTAAGAGAAAATCTGGATCTGGAATACCTCTGATGGTGAGAGTTTCACAGTGGGGATCAGGAAGCAGCAAGGAAGATGCTTAGCTTAAGTAAGACATTCAAAATAGACAGGTCTTTTCAGAATACATACTTCCAGTTTTTAAAAAAAAAAAGATTGTAAAGGAACTAATTCTTTCCTATATTACAAATCTTCACAGCATTCTGTCTGGCAAAACTAATGATCTTTATTTAGCTCTCAATTTTAATTGCTAACTATGGTATGTTTAACTTTCCATCTTACCTGGTATTATTGTTAAAAAGAATTGGTGCAGAGTTGACAATGAGACTTCTACACATTTGTTCTTTACTCATTCATACATTTATCCTTTAAAAGTTCTCTACAGAGAGACATTTGAGAATCAGGATTTATTTTAAATGCTGGGAATATGACGCAAAACACAAAGGAAGTAGAAAGAAGAAAAATAAATATTAGAAATAAATTAAATCTGTAATAGAAAAAGTCTAGAGAAAATCAACAAAACCAAAACATTTTCTTTGAAAGGATCAATAAAATCGATGAAACTTTAGATTGATTAACCAAGAACAAAAGAGGGACAGGGCACAAATTAATAAAATCCAGAATAAATGAGTGTACATTACCACAACTTCAGGGAAATAAAAAAGATTATAAAGAAATACTATGAATAATCATATGCCAAAAATGAGATAACCTAGGTGAAGTCGACTAGAAAGACACAAACTACCACAACTCACTCAAAAATAATTTAAAACTCTGGATATACATAAAACAACTAAAAAGACTGGATTAGTAATTAATAGATTCCTCACAAATAAGAGTCAAGGCCCAAATAAATTATACGGCAAATTATTATACCAGTCATTTCAGGAACAATAATGAACCTCAATTCTTCACTAGCTATTTCAAACAGTAGAAGAGGAAGGCATACATGCTACCACATTCCATGGGGCCAATATTATCTTGATATCAAAGTGAAAGACAACACACAAAGAAACTATAAACTAGTATTTCATGAATACAGGCATAAATTCTTCAACAGAATAGTAGCAAACTAAATCTAGCAATGTGTGTGTAAATTATACCATGACTAATTTGAATTGTGCTAGGAATGCAAGTTTGTTTCAGCATACAAAAATCAATGTAAAACACCATGTTAATGTAACAAATCGCAAAACCGCATGGTCATCTCAATAGATGCAGAAAAATCATTTTGCAAATTCCAATACCCTTTTATGATTAAAAAACACCAAAAAACCCCTTAGAATGGAAAGGAATATTCTCAATCTGATAAAAGAAATTTATGAAAAACTTATAGCTTATATCATAATGGTGAAAGATTGATAGATTTGCTTCTACTCACAGAAATAAGACAAAAATGCCTATTCTTGCTACTTCTCTTCAAATTATACTGGAGTTTTTAGCCAGGAGAATTAGGCAAGAAAGAGAAATAAAAGCCATCCATAATGGAAAAGAAATAACAAGTAAAGTATGTAGGAAACTTAAAAAAAAAACCCAAATAAAACTATTAGAGTTATGAAGAATTCAGCAAGTTTGCATGATATAAGGTTAATACGGGAAATATATTTATCTACACTAACAATGATAATGTGAAAATAAAATTAAGAAAAACAAATCATTTACAATAACATCAAAAATAATAAAATTCCTTGGAATGAATTTAACAAAAGAAGTACAAGAGTCAGACACTGAAAACTATAAAACATCATTAAAACAAAACAAAACAAAAATAACCTAGTTAAATGAACAGGCATTCTGTGTTCATGAATTAGAATATTTAATATTGTTAAGCTAGAAATACTCTAAAAAAAGACCTATAAATGCAACAATAATCCCTCCAAATTCTATACTGTCTTATTTGCAGAAATTGAGAAGTTGATGCTAAAACTCATTTAGAAGTCCAAGGGACCCAGAATAGCCAACACAATCTTGAAAAAAGAAAAACAAAAAATCAATTTGGAGGACTCATAGCTCGCAATTTCGAAACTTACTACGTAGCTACAACAGTTGACAGGGTGATACTGGTATAAAAAATAGAGATATAGATAAATACAATAGAATTGGGAGTACAGAAATAAACCTTCACATTTTTGGTCAATTGATTTTAGACAAGAATATCTAAAGCACAGTCTTATCAACAAACGGTGCTGTTCAACTGGATACCTACATGAAAGAATGAAGTTGCACATTTATCTAACATTGTAGAGAAAAATTGACTCAAAATGATTCAGAGATATAAATATAAGAAAGAATATATATATGTTTTGAAAGAATATATATATATATCTTTTAAGTAAACATAAGGTAAATCTTCATGACCTTGAGTTAGGTAATTGTTCTTTGATACGACCAAAATCATAGCAACAAGAGAAAAAAAATGCAATTTGGACTATATCAAAATTAAGAGTTTTTGTACTCCAAAGGACCCTACAAAAAAAGTGAAAAGAAATCACAGGATGGAAGAAAATGTTTGCAAATTATCTGTTTTATAAAAGACTATTATCCAGAAAATATAGAGAAATCTTACAACTAAATAATAAAAAGACAAACACCCAATTTAAAAAAAAAATGAACAAGGCTTTGAATACTCTTCTTCAAAGAGCATGTACAAATGTCAATAAGCACATGAAGAGATGCTCAACACCATTAGTCATCCGGAAAATGCAAATCAAAACCACAATAAGGTACCACTTTATATCCACTTGTGGCTACAATTAAAAAGTGGTACACTAACAACTGCTGCATGGATGTTAGAAATACTGAAATTGCCCTATTGCTGATGGAAATATAAAGGGATACAATCTGTTTGGAAAATAGTTTGCTAGCTCCTCTAAATGCGAAGCATAGTGCTACCATGTTACCTAGAAATTGTACTCCTCAATATTTAGTCGAGAGAATATAAGACAAATGTCCATACAAAACTTTTATACAAATGTCATAGTAGCATTATTTATAACAGACAAAAATGTGGTAGCAACCCAAATGTCCATCAACTAATGAATAGACAAGCAGATGTGGTATTTTCATACAAGAGAATCCTGTTCAGTAATGGAAAGGGATGATAGACTAGTACAAGCTACAGCATAGATGAATCTTGAAAGTATTATGCTGAGAAAAGGAAGCCAATCACAAAAGGCTACATTTTGTATGATTCCATTTATGTAAAAAGTTCAAAAGTAGGAAACGCATAGAGACATTACAGGATGAAAATGCTCTTAAATTGCATAGTGGTTATTGTTGCACAACTCTAATACACCAGAACTGACTAAAATGTAATTTTTAGGGGGTAAATTTTATGGTATGTGAATTACATATCAATAAAGCTGATGTGATTAGGAAAAAAAAAAAAAAAGATCCCCTTGATTACATTGCAAAATGTGGTATTATGAGAGAGCTGGGGCTCTCTCTTTCATTTTAAGTGGCCAGCAAAATAGGTCAGGCAAGTGAAGATGGTGTTTTGGACAAAATTAATCCCAGGTCTTATGGTTCTGCAAATATCACTATAGCTTTTGGGGACAAAAATATGAGCAAGAAATCCATTGCATTTGCCTTAGGTGGTTTCAACACTGCATATTTCTAAAACATTCTAGTCTACCTGGGCCAGTTATCTTTAATGGGACAGAAATTCCTACTGAGTCGAGGGTAATTTGAGATTAAAAAGCAAATTCTAAAAGTAGAGATGATCCTTAAACCACTGTCTATGAAAGTCAGAGGTAGCATAATAATAGCACTGGTCTATTTGTCATTGGTATCTTTATAATGATACTGTGACTAAAAAAAAAAAAAAAAAAAAGAATTTATTCCCCTATTCCTAATTTGAATCTCATTCAAAGTAATTAGTTTCTTCAGTTTTTTAAAAAGTTTATTTATTTTTGTAATCTCTACACCCAATCAATGTGGGGCTCAAGCCCACGACTCTTGAGTTCAAGAGTCGAATGCTCCCCTAAGCCAGCCAGGTACCCCAGATTTTTCAGTTTTATTGAGATTAGGTGCTCTTGCATTAGGAAACAGTAGGGATATACTGAGATCATCCATTCCCTGAAGTATGACAACCACTGTCCAAGAACCCCAATCTGAACACATCCTGAAAAGAAAAAAGAAAAAAAAAAGGGGAAACGTTTGCAAAGCCTCTCCTTTCACCCTCTCAGAGCATCTCCTTCATCATGCAGCTAATCTAAACCTCTCTGCTGTTTCCCACTATCATGTGTATTTCTTGTCAGCAAGATCTGCAAATTATCCTCTAACCATTCAATTCACATCTTGTAGTGTTTAATGTCTGTCTTTTTTGTCTTTTCTGTACATTAGTTCCTGCCAAATGCTTTCTTTGAAGGGAGAACAAAATAAATTCTGGCCACTAAGAAAGGCCAGACCTAATTCCATCTTTAAAATGTTAAAGTGATGAAATAGCATTTTACTCCTTTTGGGCCATCATTACAGAAGGGAGTGGAAAGTTTTCTAGTTCATATAAACAATCCCATCAACCACACAGGGATAGAAGCCTAAGTAAATGCATCAGGTCTGGCATTTTTAGAGGAAGAGTTACATCTTCTAAAGTTCTAGCTGGGAGCAAACTTAGAACTTGTGTAGTATAAGTTGTTTCCATCTTGGCAACCCTGAAATTTCTAGTAACAAAAAAAAAATTAAAACACCTTTGAAGTTGTCTTCAATCCACTATCACCCTCAGCAGACACCATTGATGAGCAGAGAGTCAATGAATCAAAAACAGATCGATTACCTTTCTAAAAAAATATGTACGAGTCTTGAAACTTAGAAAGTCATATGCTACTTCTGCTATTCTGAATCTTAAAATGGAAAAAAAAAAGTGGTTGTAAGGAAATATGATATTTCTCCCAGCTCCCTTAGTAAGCATCTTACAGAAAAGACCAGAAGTCACTCTTCTGATCCTTGGATGGCGAGGTTTCACATTGCACTGTTTTGCTGTTGTTGTTGTTATCGTTGCTGTTTTTTATTTTGTTTTTTACTTTTAAAAAAGCTGCCAGCAGTCTCTACGAGACTGGTATTGTCGTGATATTAAAGCTGAGTATAGAAATTCAAAGTGAACACATCTTAGAAGACATCATTAGTCATACCAACTACAGTGACAGTTACACCAGCTAGCTTTGTGTTGAGGAAGGAAAAGAAAGAGGGAAAATCCTACAATGAAAATGCCAGGATTACAACTCAATAGTCAACAGGTTCCATGCTGTGCTCCGGCTATTAATTCTTTGGACTGACATTTCAAACTCAAGAAACATGACCACAACCTCGTATCCTCTTCTTCTGTGACACATGTGGCAGTCTTTTCTGAGGTACTGATAATGAAATGCAAGGGCCTTGCTTTATCTCTGGATGAGAGAGAGAGAGGGAAAAAGGCAGAGGGAGAAGGCAGGGGAGATGGAATCACAGGGATGAAAATGAAAGACAAAAGAAGGGGAAGCAAGGGACCAAGTGACAGTCATAGTGAGAGGGACACACCAGTCACTAGAGGAGTCCGTGGGAGAAACGACAGCTGTGTAACACAGAAGTGCACAAGGCACTGCTTTCTCATTAGGCTTTATTAACTGTAAGGAAATGGGGCATGAGAGAAAGGCATGGCTCTGTGAAAGGGAGGAAGTCTTTCATTTATTATTTTGAGGGCTACAGTTTCACTATTCTCAACATTCTCTTCCTCTCCCCCCTCCTCCTTCCACCCAAGCAACATGACTTATACCTGATTTGCATACTTCTCAAGACTCAGTGAGGATTTCTAATGTTTTCTGTGGATAAAGCCAACAATGCCATATGGGAGAAGGAAGGAAGAAAACATTCTTTTCTGAGGCCTCATCACTATTCTCAAGATTGAAATACCCTTGACTCAGAAAGAGCTGATCAAGCATTAACTGGTATTCCCAGTATGGAAGACTGCCATGGAAGATTAGCATTTTGAATGAGACTACCTTTATGAGCACAAGAGGAAAGCAGCTATCACTCTAGTGATTTAAGGAGCAATAAAATTCTCCTTTGCTCCAACATAGCTCCTCACACTCAGATGCCACCTACTAGAAGGTTCTACATTACTTTCTCCTCAAATTCTTTCTTCCTTTTAAATAACAGATTTTTAACTCGAATTCCCTAGCTGGTTTCAGAACACTTAGTGCATTTTTACTTTGGAGAAACCTAAAGTGCATTGCATAAAAGAAAGGTTATGAGGTGAGGGGAATGGGGTTGGCTAGCTGAGGACAAATACGTCTGTTCACTCCTTTAAAGAGGTTTTGTGGTAGAGGAAGGAATCAGCTAATTATTTGTCACTCCATTTTATAGAAGGAGGATTACAGGTTCTGAAGTTTAAGGAGATCCAAGAGGGCTTAGCCGGAAGTTGTCCAATAATGAAGCAGGCAGTTTCTGATTGTGGTGAATGAAAAGAGGCTGGATGCCACCCAATATCAGCAATATTGTTTAAGGGACTCTTGTATTGGGTAGAAATCCTCTCTGTGTCCAGAGATCCCTTCCAATATCCCATTTACACTCACAGATTACAAATTTATCTGAAGAAGCAGCTTTCCAATAAGGCTTTGCCTTAATACAAACTTTCCAAAGTTCTCCAGGTCTGGAAGAAAAATTCCAATTAGATTTCAAACCTTACCCTTTAAACCATCTGATCTGGTGCTAAGTGGTCCCATTGAAATATATACAATGGCTTCGATCACTGAGTAAACCATCAACATCACCAGAAGTCATTCTGGGTGGAAAAAAGTCAATAGTTTCCTCCACAGTTTCAAATATGATGATTCCATTCAAGCAACTGGACCATACATCCTCTTTCTAAACAGGGAAATCTCAAAATCTGAGTCCAGTCAAACAAAATTCTCTCTCCTATTGTCATCCTATATTCATAAAGTTTAGAATTCCAAAAGATAAAGTATACAAGGATATTATTTGCAAAACAATGCAAAAATAAATTTTCATTCATTTGTTTTCTCAAGGTCTGGAATGTTTTGATAGTTTTATTGATTTTAATGTTTTGATAGTGTTATTCAGTAAATATAAAAATATTTACTGAAAATATTTTTAGTGGGAAGAGTTGCTTTGTAAGAGCTAATACTTAAAAAAACAAAAAGCAGCCAACAGCCAATACTTTTCCATATGAAGTTGCTGGTAGTGTAACACATTGACAAATCCATTCGCACCATAAATCAGAAAACCATGGTAAATATAAATTGAGATGGATATGGAATTGGGATGGAAATGGAAAGTGCAGCTGTAGAGGTGCTGCTTAAAGAAATTCTGTACCACGTTGAGAATAAATGGGCAGGAGGATGAGTACAAGAGGATTTGAGGAAGTGAAACACAGGATAGTTAAGTCTGTTTGAGTGTGATCTGAGTCAGGAAGTGTCAGCTGACGGAACCCAGGATGAATTCAGTGGATGGCGGTTTTTGGTACCCTGGTGCAATGGTAACAATCATTCTGGAACCCTGGAGAACAAAGGTAGGCTTGTGATAAGCATTATAAGGGAAGTGGTTATAACGGAAAGGAAGATAAACAAAATCAAAGGCAAACGGCTAATCCCAAACGTTGTCTAAGACCCAAAAGAAAAAGATCTGGCCAATATTTTTAAAGAAAAATTTCATCTGTGGCAAAAATGCACTGTCCATTGCATTTAACCAGCAAGTTTTTGTCATTAACAGGATTAGAATGCGTGTTGTTGGAACAATATAAGCCACCTATATAGTATTTGGTTGTTTTTCTGTCAAGCAAATGGAGGAAAATTGAAGATAAAAAGCCACCACGGGTACTATAAAATTTTCATTGATCTTGAAACAGCACGTGAAACCCTCTTGAGGCTCGGTGAGATGCAGGCAGCTTTTGAACATAATGTTGACCAAACTACAATTTAAAGTATTTTATGTGGCTATGTAAAACTTGTAAATTGTAGCAATAGGTAAGCTTTAGATAAACAAGGCTATGTGAACACTTTGGGCAAAGAGACAAATTTCTACATTGTGACAAGAGCAGAAAATCTGCTCTACTTGGTGAAGTCTGCTAGTAGAGTCGAAGAACAGAGGCTTGGAGACAAAGGCCTGAACCAAAACAACCCCCAGGTCTACGACTGACTCACTGTGGGACTGTGCTCAAGAAAAATTAATAATCTGACTTTCATGAGCTACCATTAGCATGTAAAGAAAGGACCACATATGAAGAAAATAACAGCATGATAATGTGTCTCACAGAGTTATTATAAGGATCCAGCGGTACAGCACATGTGAAAACATTTTCTGAAGTATGAGATGCTATGGACTGTAAGCCATCATTCATCACTAATCAAATACATCCATAAGTGGTTCCAACGGTCACCTCAAGGATAAAGGGCAAATTCAAACCTGTGGCTGCAGACCAATCTCTGCTATTAAAAACTTAGTTGTGTAGGCCATTCTGGAAAGATTTTCATTTCTATCAAGAAAGGGTCTGGTCAGCCTAGTTAGATGATAATTAGGTGTTCTTTTCAAGATTGATCATTGAGTTGAACATTACATCACTACTAGAATAAAGATCCTTAAAAAGGACAGCATTTCAAAGAAATCAACAAACTAATGGGGAAACATAATGCCAACAAAAACAAATGAACTGCTTTGTTCTTTTTTGTTTTAATGGAATTGAGCCTTTTTCAATAAATCTTCTAGCTTCGTTTCAAAAGTTACTGAATTTTTTGATTTGCGATTTAAGCAAATATGTTGCTAAAGCAGAGAAACTGGGAAAAACCAATTGTGTGTATAGGAAATGTCCCTATAGTGTATATATGTATGTTGGTATATAAATATATATTTATAAATATTTATTATATTTATAATATTATATATAATATATATAATATATAAATTTATATATTATATATAATATATATATTTATCAAGTAATATTGATAGTGGCTTTGATAGCAATTAATAACAACCTGGGTAGTATTTTAGAAATAACCATTAAAAAAAATATGCTATTGCTAGTAAGGTTCAATACCATTTGTTCTGCATTTCTTTCTTAGCAACCGTAAGAAATCACATCATTTTTTTACTTCCTGGAGTTCTTAAAAAAAAAAAAAAAAACAGTTGTTTTTGAGTCTAGTACTTTTCTAGTTCACTGACAACTAAGGCTATGAAATGGAGACAATTATAATATAACTCTTAATTCTTGGGGCTTGGATGACTGGCAGTTCCCAGGTGTTCTCATCTAGAGATGATATTCTCCGGGTGGCAGAGCATGGGTCCAGGGTAGATTTCACAGGCAGTTAGGTTGATGACTCTACAATTACTTCCTGGTCTGTCACTCGCTTGTCTGTTGATGGGCTTCAAATGGACTCTCCAGGTCCCCTTATGTGTAATTTTTTCTTGACTTCTCTTTGATCCTGAGGTAATGGAGCATTTTATCAATTTCAGTGAATAGGTCTTGATCAGATTTTTTTTTTTTTTTTTAAGAGGATCAACAGTCTCAGCTGTTTGGTCAGGGAAAGCAGGAAAAGAGGTGAGGCAGAGGGGCTTTTCCCCTGTCTCCGTATGCTTTTTATGTTAAGCTTTATAATGCATTCCAGGTGGCAGTGTCCCTATGGTCATCCACATGAGAAAGTTTTAAAGAACATGGCAATGCCCAGTTAACCCTCTTTAGAATGAAAAGCCCATTATTGGAGGCCCATTGGCAGGGGGTATGGATATTGAAATGTTGTCAACTTATCTATGCTGTAGTACTGTGATTTTGGCCGTTTCTGGATCTTTTTTATGCGTCTCAGTATGAATTATTAAGCTAGCAAGGATGCATTTACCCAGGATAAAGAGAAAGTAGGATGGTAAGCTCTAGAAAATTCAGTTTCCCTGATAGTGAGGGTTTGAGGATGTGCTGCTGTGGTGTGATTTGGTTCATCAGAGGGAAAAAGGGAGAATTTTTTTTTTCAAATTAAAAGCAATTATTAGAATGCTACATTGGCACAAAATTTAATTAGATTTATCCCTGACTCTTCATTAGCATTCATGGAACTTTAAAGTGATAGTGATATGTCTTAGAAGAAATGGAGGAGCAGAGTTCATCTATCAAAAAAAAGTTATTTACTTTAAAATACTGGTTATTAGACAAGTTAAGACCCTATGCCTGGCCTTTGAAATGCGATATTTCTTTACCATAAATAATAAAGCTAAGGCTCTATAATTAAATGAATATTGTTTTTTTAATCTTGGCTCACTTAAGTGCATCTAAGCTTTTTGAAGGAAGCAACAATGCTGACAAGGTGAAATGGATTTCTGAAGACAGTTCTAATTTCAGACTATGCTATCTTCCTATATAGATTATTTCTTTAATGTAATATGTGAGATTTGGCGTCAAGTACTCCAAATTTAAAAATAACCCCCCAGCTAATTTCAATATATATTTATTAAATGCCTACTTATACTCAATAAATGCAGTGTCTGGTATGGAGACTATAGAAGTGAATAAAACACTTGTTTTCATGGGTTTTCTTTAAGTTTTGTCTTCAAAATTGTGGCTACCATGACAATTCTAAGTCTTCTTTCCTGGCTGTTTGCTCCTTGTTCTGGCTGCTAGAAAATCAAATTAATCATCCATTACTTACATCTGTCCAGAACTACAGAGCCTGTAATTGTATTATTCTTACCTAATATTTTAGCTTTATGTTATTTTTATTTTCATTTCCTCATTTATTTAAAACAGTTTCATAAGCTGCCTCACATTACATTTCAAAATGAAATGTGGTATAGATAATGCTTCTCACCCATTGAGCATGGCTGAACATGCAGTGAGTTTTCAACAAATACATGGTGACTAATTGATGACATTCACAAAAAAATGTTTTTCACTGAGTATTAGGGTTTATGACTGTTGGTATCTTGCTATGCAGGGTTAGGGAAGAAATTCTTTCCAAATACCATCCTTTCTTTTGCGAAAGAATTGTTTTGCCCTCAAACTTCCACAGTGGGGCTGTTTTACCAAGAACTAAGGAATGGCACTAAGGAATGGGAAGCTGCCTCTGCATCTTCCCTGTTGAGCTCTGTCACAAAGATGGAAGGTGCCTAACCAGACCCCTGTACTTGATGCCCAATGGTTTTCCCATACAATTTCTTGTGCTTTCTTTACCAGGACTGAATGTGTACTAACCAAGTGAATTATAGTAAGAGAACGGACTAAGACATTTTGAAGTTTCAAATATAGACTAACAATACTATAGAATAACACATTTAAAATAGTTCCATGAATGGATATGGCAAAGAGAGTCTGGGGATAGTTACTCTGAGTGTGGTAAGATGAATTGCACCTGACTTCTGTTTCAGCGTCATCACTCTCTGCATTAATCATGGTCTGGGTAATTATGTCACCTGTACGGTGTTCTGACTGATGTAGACAAGTACACGGTGAGTCTTCACATTGCACTGAATCTACTATTTTCGAGATCCTGTGTTAAATACATAGTCACATATAAAAAAAAATCCTTATCTAGAACCTGCCTTCAAATTGTAAACAGCAACCTAATAGAGATAATAGGAACACCACTAATGCTTCTCATCATTGTCTGTAAGTGCTACAAAGAGAAAGAGTAATGACAGTCAATGCTTACGTAACATGATGTGGTAGGATCATTTTAAGTACGTACCTTAGATGTAGAACATTATTTAAATTGTACGAGAACTTTCTGAGGTAGATAATATTATTCCGAAAAAGTAAGAGTTGAAATTTACTGCCTAAGAGGGCACATAGAGAAAATAAATAAATAAATAAATTATTTTGGGATCTAGGGCATTTGGCAGAATAAATAAAATTGAGGTTGGGGTCAGATCATGAAGGATCTTATGTAACAGATCATTTAATATTTCATTTCACAAAAATTTATTAAGTACTGGTAAGTACTAAAAACTGTCTTAGGAACCAGTGGATATAGCAGTCAACCAGTGATATTATGGACCTAATTTCCTCCAATTCTGTATTTTACTGAGGAGTTGAGTTGCAGAGGACTGAGGCCACATGAAAATTTGCAGTTAATAAGAAAAATATGTTTTACCTTTGTGTGTATTACTGTCAATTTAGTTATCTGACCCCAGTGCCAGGATGCCTTCTCCACATTAATTTCTGATCTGGAACTAAATGTTTTATCCTCTATTTGTAGAGTCTCCTCCCTTTTCTTGAGACCAGTTTTACAGAATTACAATCTCTTTGGTGGACAAAGAATGCTTATGTAGTAAATTGATGGAAGTTAATGAAAGTTAAAGGCAGATGTAGCTTTTGGGATTTTACACTTAATGCCTCCTTATCCTAAGACCTGCTTCTACCAGTTGTTTGCTTAGCAAATTTCCTCATTCCATTATGTTTTGGTCTCGGCTCTGACCATCTTATCTAATTGTGTAACCTGTCCCACTTTCACCTGCCTTGCACTCACAATGTTCTTTACTCCATTGCACTTTCTCTTTTTCCCACAGTCTGACACCAAAATATTTAACTTACTTACATGTGACATCTGATGTCTTTTGTCTGTCCCAGTCTCTCAGAAAGGAAGTTCTGTGAAGGAAAGAAACTATTTTCTACACCGTTGCATCCAAAATGCTTAGAACATAATGGATACTCAACATTCACATATTAAATAAATGACTAAGAAAGACAGAATGTAAACGTCCATGGAGAAGATGAATCGATGTCTTCTCCCACTATTGTTTACTTCATGTCTCTTTACAATTCTGTTTCAGGTCAAAAACATCAAGAGAAAGAGAATAAAGTTAAAATGAACAGACATGATTCTGCTTGTGAAAGCCTCTTCAAATCCAAATCTGGGATTTGGATCTGAATCTAGACAACCTAGAATGAAAACGTCATTGTAAATCATATTAACAGGGGTCAGAGTATAAGAATTGGTAAGGGGAGACACTATGAGTTGTTTAGCTTGCTCCTTCATTTTTGATGATTGTTGGTAAATACTGGCAATGAAAACTGCCAGGATTTTCAGAGGAGTCCTCTTTTTAAGAGACTTCTGATCCATTAATAGAACATTTACAGAAATCTCAGAAGTGCCCATTCCCAATCGGAAAGACTTGAGGTGAAATTTAAGATGAAGTCTCAACCAGTCATTAAGTAGGTTACAATCCTGTTCCTGTTCCAAAACACATTTTGTTCCATACTCTCAAATGATAAGGAACCACAGAAAATAAATGTAGTCCGGACTCCGAGAACAAATCCAACTTGAGGATTCAATCTGAACACAAGGGGCTAAGCATTAATTTAATAAAAAAAAATCAAGATTATGATATTATCTCCAAATATTCCCACTTAAAATGTAGAAAACTCTTTAAAAAGTGGAGGGGGAAATAAGTGAATTAAATCATAAAATCAAATAGGGATGTCAGAATATATTTCCATGATGGAATGGGTACAATTAGCAGCACCTCAAGGGTAGATGTCTATATACTTCAACAAATATTTATAATAATAAATTATATTAATATATTAATTCAATCTAAGTATTGTCTACTTAGATTATAGTTTAACCAAGTAAGTTGAAGAAGTCTGGTTTGGGGTTTATCATTTGTTTATCAGGTATGATTCTTTTTTTTTTTTTTTAAGTCATATGGAACTGAAATGAAACAGAGCATCTGAGAAGTGTGCTTTGAGTTTATAGTTAGAAATATCAAATTTATGTTTTGACTAACTTAAGCAGTTCAGTTTTTTTCTTCAGTTTTTAAAAGTATCCATAGAAGCAACATGTCATTGAGTTTTAAGCTATGAGTTTAATTGTAAAGGAAGGAAAAAGAAGTGGTGAAAGCAAAACATACCAAAAATACCTGAAAGATCGTAACAGATAAAAAAATGTAGTTGTTAAACATTTTTGTATCCTATTTTAAAGCGTTTCACTTGACAATTTGCTGCAGGAAGCAATAGCAGGGCAAGTATAATCTTTTGCCTGAGGTATTAAACCATTTCAAAGGAAAATGAGAGGATGTTCTAGTTGCTTAAAAAGAATATCAAAGTAAGGCAGCATTTTGGAGCCTCACACTGCAAAATAAGCACAGCTGCACATCAAGGCAGTTTAATGGCAACTATAATTAATATTTTACCATCAAGTCGGCCTGCTGCACAATGCTATAAAGTTCCTACTATGCAAACATACTCATAAAGTTTTAAAGGTTGACAATTTTCAATAAGGATGCTCTCTGTCAATACAGGATTAGCAATGTGTGGAGTTCAACACACTACCCAATTATTGATCTTTTTTCCTTTATATTTAAAAAATATTCCTTCAGCTTCATCATTATTTGTTTATTGTGAGTACACAGATAACAGTAAGTTGTGCACTAATAAATATGAGTCATCACTCATATTTGATCAATATTTTTGCAATAACTAGATGCTAAGATAGTATGCATTGCAGTTATCTTCCACTGTTATTCCTAATACATGTTTTTGTATCTAGCTGTGTGTGTGTACATATTTACATATAATGCATAAACACATACACCTTTTAGATTTCACAACACTACAACGAGGCTGATGGAACTTACCTGAGGTCCCCTAACTTCACAATGGCAGAGCTTGGAATCCAGAATTATCTGACCCTATGCCCATGCTTTTTACTGCATTATGCTACCCCTCATAAACATGCCTGGCCATTAGGACACTGACATTATTCCATGTGGTCAAATCTTCCCTTTTCAGCTCAGCTCCAGTAATTACATCCTAGTCTCGTGTTTTTGTATGAAAACCCTGCTTTAGGTTCCATCGCCTTTCCTTCTTTTCATAATAACAACCAATTAGCTCCTAAGGTAGAGAAATTAAGTTATAAATGCCTCTGATGTAGACCACTTCCTAGTCAGGAGGTAGTGTCCTCTGTTATCTATATACAAAGGGAAGGCAGATACTCAAAATCTCCTAGCATGTCATGTTAGATGGGGGAATTATTTTGGCACCAAGACTGAAATCAGGTTTTTGCCACGTAACACAATGCTCGTTCATGTAAAAGAAAAAATTATGAATTTAAAGGGGTGCCATAGGACAGGCCATACTCACACCATATATTACATGAACATGTAACTCTTTTCCAGTTGATGGCCCAAAGTTATTTCAGAAGATTTTAGCATCTCTTTTTGAAGCCCAAATTTTAAGTCCCTGCAGAACCCATGAGCTTCAGGGCTTGGACAAAGGGACTTTTCAAGTTTCATATCATCCTTAGACTTTGCTGCACCAGCTGTGAAAATCAATTAGCCCTGGTGAAAACCGAGCTGCTCTATGTTCTCGATAATGAAAAAGACCAACTGCACACTAGCAATTTTCTCTGTCCTTACAAAGACGAATGGGAACTTTGAATCTTTTTTCACTGCTCCATGGAATTGCCTTTAACTTCTATTTTGAAAGTTGCCAGACATGCCGGGAGATTAACACAGAAGACTCTTTGGAGCGGCAGGAAAATTATACCATCGCACACCAGTGACATTTGTGACTCCCTCAGGCTGGTATGCAGCCATCAGACAGTCAAAACAAACACCTCCCAAACACATGCCAGAACTCAACTCCCCTTTGCCTCTGCTCCCTTGATAAAAATGGAAATGGCTGATGGTACCTCATCAATTTTAAAGACCTAGTCAGTACCTCAGATAATGCTTCAAGAAAACAATAATAGGAAAATGCTAGTATAAGATGGATAAGGAGAAGGCCACTGAGATGCTGAGTGAGCACTAGGACACCCCAGATGGGCAGGGGTTCACTCAATAAGTTTAGAGATATGGGACTAATCCATGCCATCCCATCCTTTGTGGGAAGCTGGATGCTTTGGGAGAATAAGAATAGAAAAGAAGTCCCTCTCCACCTTGCCCTCTTCACCACTGCATCATGACACTCATTATCAACTACCCTCTCTATAAAATAACATTATAATAAACTTCACTCGGTTAAGCAAGGTTTCTCAACTTCAGCACTATACTGACATTGGGCTGGATAATTCTTTGCTATGGAGTTGGAGGGACTGCCCTGTGCATTGTAAGATGTTTGGCAACATCTCTGGCCTCTACTCACTAGATGCCAGCACTCCATCTCTCCAAATTGGAGCTATCAAAAATCTAGACACTCAATCATAGTGATATTTCCTTTTAAGTCCCCAAAGAACAAAATTAGAAGACTCAGGGAAAACTCATGCTATTAAGACTGTTGAGTATATACCTCAACTGTCCCTGGTAGATCCTGGCTCCATGTTTATAATGCAATTAATCAAAAGGTAATTGGTTTTTGTTACAAGACTTTTAAATGGATATAGAGATAGATAACCAGGTAGACCAGCTTTCATTTTTAAAATAATTAAATCCAAAGACATTAATTATTTGGTTATTAGTAAGATATTTTGTTTCACATTGTAATTGATGCTACATCCCCACATATGTTGTCTCATTTGTCTTCCAGGTAAGAAAATCAAATTAGTTTCCCATTTTCATCGTAGAACCAGATGCAGCAAATTTAAACAACTTGCTGGTGTGCAAACGTCAAGCCTTTTAAATTAAAATTTTTTTTTTTTTTTTCTCTTTCTACCTGACAGTCTCTCTATATATCTGAAGAATAGGAGTTGTATTTTGGACCTTAAATAAAGGTAATTAAAATAAGCATTTTAACCAGAATTGTAAATTACAAAGGAAAATGACCCAATGAGGATTAAATTCTTCCTCTTCAGTCAAAATTGCTTATTTAATCACATGTAATCAACAGCTACTATAAGCAAGTCACAATATCCATGGATAATACGGAGGGCAAAGCTGGTAGATTCTGGATGGGATTTATGGTCAGCTTTAATGGTGAATAGCGACAAAATAGAATGTGGTAGATTTCCACACTACAATGGTTACGGTAGCTATAGATTCCTCCCAAACCTGTAGGGATAACATATCGATCTTGCAGCTTCTCCTAGTGGGTGGCAAAGTGTACTTTTTCATTCCAAATTTGGTTTTGCCCACATGACTTGCTTCATCCAATGAGTCACTAGGAATATACTATGAGGAGAGGCTTGAAAGTGATTCTACACTGGATTTGCCCTTTCTTTGATCTCTGCAACCACCATCATGTAAATGAGCCTAAGATAGCCTGCTGGATAATGAGAGGCATGCAGGCAAGTAATTACTGTTGTCCAAGCTGACATCAGGCCAACCATGCTGCAAAAGAGAACATCAGCCCAAGCCCAACTGCTGTCTGACCACAAAGATCTTATATATGAGTTAGCCCAGAGGACACATAGAATCATGAGAGACAATAAAGTTTGTTGTGTCAAACCACTAAGTTCTGGAGGCATTAGTGAGCAAAAAAAGCTGAGTAAAGCTAACTAATGCACTTACCTATGTAAAGTGGCAAGCCATCTTCTGTACCACCTTGGAGATCAAAATGAGTGAAGTGGTCACACTGTCTTTTCTTTAAATGGTTTATGAGAAAAATATAAGTAACAGTTGGGTGGATTTCTATAATTGAAAGTAGTAATTGAAGGAGAAGACATATATAAATTCAGTTAGATTCTATTGCTCTGAAGCCATAATCTTCACCATCATCATAATTAGTTTTGACCAATTATTTTAGGACAGGCACAATGTTTTACCTGTCTTATTATCCTCACCTGAAACATGGAAAAAATAGAAATATCCACTAGCTAGAGTTATTATAGGAGGAAATTTGGCTCAAGGAGCTTACAACTTGTCCAGAATCCCATTAAAGTTAAGGTTCAAACTCAGATCTTAATTGCCTCATAGGTCATCTCACTAGTCTCATAATATTGCTTCAATTGATATGCATTTTTTAACTGGATTCTATCATATTTTCCATCTATCCATCCATCCACCCACCCATCCACTCATACATGAAAGGATGCTTTCAATAAATGTCAAGTGCATAATATGTGCTACCTATTATTAATGCAGAATTAACAAGATAGACATGGTTCTAGCTCCTTTAAAGCTGAAACGTTTTACCCACTCTTACCTCTCCACCTCTTAGCTCCTTCACACCCTACATCCTGAAACATTTTTCTTTCTTTCTTTTTTTTTGTTTCGATTTTTACACCTTCAAAGGAATTTCCTTTTAGAATCATAGTAGACTTTTAGAGCTTCTGTTAGGGTTCTCTATAAAAACAGAACCTAAAGAATAGGCATAACAGAAAAAAAAAACTATTTATTATAAAAATTGGCTCATGCAATTACAGAGGCTGAGAAGTCCCATGATCTACCACATGGGGGTTCAGGAATGCTAGTGGTGTAATTCTAGTTCAAATGTGAAGGCCTGAGAACCAGAGAAGCCTGCTGTAAGTCCGGATTGGGTCCAAAGGTCCAAGAATCAGGATCACTGGTATCTGAGAGCAGAAGATGAAGGTCTCTATTCATAGAGAACAATTTCACCCTTCCTCACCTTTTTGCTCTGTTCTGGCCCTCAATGTCTGACTCCTTTATTTATTTACTTATTTATTTATTTATTTATTTATTTATTTATTTATTCATCTGGCCCTCAATGAATTGGATAATACCCACTTGCATTGGTGATGGCAATCTTCTTTTCTCAGTGTATCAATTCAAATGATAATTCTTTCTCAGAAACATCCTCATGGATACACCCACAAATAATGTTTCACAAGCTACCTGGGTATCCCTTAGTTTAGTCAAATTAACACATAAAATTTTCTATCATATAGCTGAAGAGGAACTTCAAATCCAATCCAATCCAATCAGTGATCAAATTAGAAAATAAAATCCTAGAGAGTTTATATTTTAAACAAAACATATCACATGTTCATTTGTATGCTACAAACAAATAGGGAGCATTTTATTAAGGAAAAAAAGGAAAAAGGCATGTCTTTCTCATTTTTAATAGCAGAAACAGAAAGCATACACACTAGCCATTATTTTCAAAAATGGAATAGGATCTATAGGTAGAGATCATCCTCTGTTGCAGATGTCATTATACGTATCTTATATAAATTCTTTTATTTAAATCTCACAACCACCTGTAAGGTACAGATTGTATAAAGAATGGCATCATGGGTACAGAGCTCCTACTCCAAATCCTGAGCTATCTACACAATACTCTAACTTTTTAAAAAAAATCTAGGCAGGTTATCTTTAAAGTCATGACAAGGGCATCTGGGTGGCTCAGTTGGTTGAGCTTCTGACTCTTGATTTCAGCTCAGGTCACTATCTCAGGGTTGTGAGATTGAGCCCCTTGATGGGCTCCAAGTTCAACTTGGGGTGGGGGTAGTCTTTGTCTCTCCTTCCCCCTCTCCTCTGACCCTCCCCTGCTTGGGCACAGGCACTCTCTCTCTCTCTAAGATAGATAGATAGATAGATAGATAGATAGATAGATAGATAGATACATACATACATACATACATACATACATACATGCATACATACATAGACAGATTTTTAAAGTCATGACGAGGTATTCCCGCAAATATATTTCTGACACTGACAAAAAAGGGTGCAGAGGGTACATCACAAATGAACATTCAAAATTGGCTAATATTTTCATGAAGACTAAATGACATGTTAACAGTTTAGCACCCTCCTTAGGACATAATATAAAATTTATAGATTAATTGTTTTTTAAGGCATAGAATCTGATTTTATAAAATAGTGCTAATGCAGGAACATTTCACTAATACTTCAATATATTATACTTTATATTATATCAGTGGCTGAGGGCATTAATACCCTCATACATCAGCATCCATACTTGAGATTAGACGTTTATTTAAACCAACAAATTATCATCTTTTACAGCAAAATTGCAACATAAGTGATTTGTGAATTGCAAATTGAACTTCCCTGCTGGGAGCAGTAACTAGTTTTAGAGCTTATGCTATATCAGGGCTACATATAAATACGTGAATATTAAAAAAATGCCTTGGTCTTGATGACATAATTTATTCTATTGACACAAGCTGTTTTATTTTCTATCCTCTTGTAAGTGTTCTTTTGTAGTAAACCAAGGAAAATGAATCGAACATAATGCAAGCTCCAGCTCCTATTGGTAGACTGTGGCAGACCTATAATGATATGTTTCATTTAAAGCAATTGACAAGCAAAGATTTCAAAGGTATGTAAATTACTCCAATGGTTGCTAACTTTAATTAGGACTACAAACATTTTATACCACATGTTATAAGAATTGTTTTCCCCAATTAATGATTCTCAAGAGCATATGAGAAAACTCCTCAGGATATCCACCAGGTGTTCTGAAGATTCTATAAAACAACTATTAGTATGGAACCTTCCAGTAAGCTACAACTTTGACTAGCATCTTCTGAAATGCTTTTCATAGGCTTGCTGCATAAGGGATGTGTATGTTTGTGTATGTAAGTGAAGAGAGAGTGCGTGGAGAGGGAAGGGTCAGGAGCAAACAGACAGACATGGTAGATAGATTGTCAAGTTTGCTAGAAGCTAGAGTAATCTCATAGCGAGTGTTTCGTTTTGCATGTGGACATGCCTCACAGTTTGTAAAATATCCATTGGTTTTAATCTTTTTTTAAATTTTTATTTATTTATGATAGTCACAGAGAGAGAGAGAGAGGCAGAGACACAGGCAGAGGGAGAAGCAGGCTCCATGCACCGGGAGCCCGATGTGGGATTCGATCCCGGGTCTCCAGGATCCCGCCCTGGGCCAAAGGCAGGCACTAAACCGCTGCGCCACCCAGGGATCCCCCATTGGTTTTAATCTTATTTTTTTTGTACCTTAAGCTTCATCTGTCCACATTACAAACACTATTTTTAAAATAAGAATGCCTTTAAGCTCTGACCCCATTGCACATCCTCTCTGAAACAGTCTACATAAAACAGAAAGCAGAAAGCATTGTTGTTTTTTATTTTAAAAATATCATATTGTTAACTTTTCCATCAGAGACATTTAATTCAGAGTGCACAGAAACACATCATTAGCCATTAATAAATGACCAGTTCTGAGTCTTGAATCTCATTGGTAAACAAATTATTCTGTGCATGCCTCTAGTGAGACATTAAGCAAAATGGGATATTTCCATTTCATCTGTGTTTCTTTCTTTTTTTTTTCTCTTTTTTTCATCTGTGTTTCTAACATGATTCTAATTGTCCAATTTGATGTGGCCTCATTGCGTTGTGGCAAATGTTGGCATCTGGGACAGAACTCCATCAGAAGAATGACATTTGGAAAGATAAATACATATGTTGCTTCCCCTTGGTTTGTGCCTATAGTAAGTGAACAATGATAATATCCTTCCATCACTCATATTCCACAATTTTATATTTTTTATTTACTTTTTAATTTTTATTAAGATTTTATTTATTTATTCATGAGAGACACACAGAGAGAGGCAGAGACACAGGCAGAGGGAGAAGCAGGCTCCATAAAGGGAACCCGATGTGGGACTCAATCCCCGGACACCAGGATCAAGCCCTGGGCTGAAGGCAGACACTTAATTGCTGAGCCCCCCAGGTGTTCCATATTCCACAATTTTACATTCTGCATCCAAAAATGAAAAGCTTGGGCAGCCTGGGTGGCTCAGCAGTTTAGCGCCACCTCAGCCCAGGGCCTGATGCTGGAGACCCGGGATTGAGTCCCACCTCGGGGGCCCTGTGTGGAGCCTGCTTCTCCTTCTGTGTCTCTGCCTCTCTCTCTCTGTCTCAAATAAATAAATAAAATCTTAAAAAAAAAAAAAAAAAGAAAGAAAAACCTGAAAGGATTAAGGAGGAAAAATACATGCATGGCAGTTCACCATATAGTAGTTTCTCAATCATGAGTCCAGCTTAAAATATTTTGGAACATGCAAGTTTGTCCTGCACCACTAGTCACGAATTAGATTTATTTAAAGTGACATTTAAAAATAGATACGTTTACTTAACTTTTTATTTATTCAATTTTAAATAATTATGTCTATTTTTTTCACCAATATATGTGAAAAACTGGTAATGTCATAAGCCTAACAGAAAGTACAATGAAGTATTTAGCAAATTTATGCAAAAATCAGGTGAAAAGTTAAAAGATGCACTATGAAATGCAAGTAATATATATTAAGTTAAATTTCACTTTAATCATCATTTTACTAAAATGCAAATTCTAATTTAATTGGTATAATAATCCATCAAACAAGTACTATTAACCATCTTTTAGCAAATATGGTAACTGTGACCCAGAAAAGTAAAATGATTTGTCAAAGGTTATCCAAGTTGTGTGTGGAAGAGCCAGGATCTAAATCTGGGTTAATTTGATAAGAAATCTCAGACTCTAATTTTATTAAACTACTGCAATGCTTTCTGATTATTTTTCCTGTGTTAAGCGGTACAATGTGCCAGGATGTTTGCCATGCCTCCTTATACCCATATCTTATCCCTGTCCGTAAGACTTTTCCCAGGATACTCAATAATGAGAATCAGTTTTTAATCTGAAATATGGTTAGATTTTCCATCCCTTTGACTTTAACTCCCTATGATAAGTATTGCTCTAGAGTGTTTCCAACCCTAGAGATTAAATTTTCTCTGATAAAACCTGAAAATGATTTGGGATTTCAACCTGAACCCTATTCTAGAAATTTCCTTCATAGGTACTGAATCCCTGGAGAGAGCAAATATCAACTCGATTTCTGAAAATATTCCAGACTGATAACAAATTCTAAAATAAGGAGAGCAAAAATCATAAAGGACTTAGGTGCCCTATATTTTAATAATATTTTTATATCAGACTTCTAGGAGTTTTATAGGTATTTTAGAAGCAGTAAATTTATTCAAACATTCAGTAGGAATAATAGAAAGCAATCAGAATAGTAGTGCTTCCATACTGCCTGGGATGAAATCATATTGTAAATGTACATTCCTCTTAGAAACTTTGTTACAAATACTTTTAAAGACTGAATTTTTGATGAACCCATGCTGTATTATATCAAGTTAATATTTAAGCCCTTCTGCATAGTATTTGCCAGGTCCCAGGGATGAAGTGAAGGTTGTTTTATACCCCTTAAATCATCTGTTGGCATGTACCTAATTACAAATCTAAGTAAATGCCCAGAATATTTTTTAAAGATTTATTTATTTATTTATTCATGATAGACATAGAGAGAGAGAGAGAGAGAGAGAGAGAGGCAGAGACACAGGCAGAGGGAGAAGCAGACTCCATGCCGGCAGCCCCATGCAGGACTCAATCCCACGACTCCAGGATCACACCCTGGGCCAAAGGCAGGTGCTAAACCGCTGAGCCACCCAGGGATCCCCCCAGAATAATTTATTTAAAAAGTGAAATTCCACTGTTTCTTTATATAAATACAAACACAATGAGCTCCTATAGTCTGATTAGAAGAAATACTCACATTCCCCCAAATCAATGCTTTCCAAAGTGTGGTCCAAGAATATCCATATTGAAATTACTTGGGATATTGGTGAAACTATAGCTCTTTGAGCTTCATCCGAGTACTGAATCAGACTTACCTGAGCAGGAATCTGTTTTTCACAGTCTATAGGTGTTATTTATTTATTTATTTATTTATTTATTTATTTATACTAAAGCTTAAGAATCTTACTAGAAATACAGGTTCAGGGACACCTGGGTGGCTCAGTCAGTTAAGTGTCCGACTCTTGCTTTCAGCTCAGGTCTTGATCTCACAGTTGTGAGATCAAATGAACCCCTGTGTTAGACTCTGCAGTCAGAGTGGAGACTGCTTGAGAGTCTCTTCCTCTTCTTCTGACTCCTCCTCTTTTCCGCTCCTCACTCATGGTGTCTCTCTCTCTCAAGTAAGTAACGTAATAAAATCTTAAAAAAAAAAAAAAAAAACAAAAAAACAAAAAACTATAGGTTCAGAACGAATTGTCATATATTTTATCTTCTAGTCATCCTTTTCTGAGATTAAAGGAATAAACATTAGTAGATAAATACTGTCATAGAGCTATAATACTGCTCTTTATCAACCCCTTCTTGTCCCCTTGACCTGAATAGAAGTGATGATTTAAGTAGATAATAACCTCATTATATACCCCAACACCAGTGGTCTTGGTCTTTTAGCATCTGCCCATTTCTGCAATGGTCACCTCTGAATCACTTCGTTGCTGCTATCCAATGTAAGATCCCCAACAATAAGGTTTATATATAATAGCTTTGGCTCATCAAACTCTCAAGTAGAACCATGAATAAGACAAACTAAAAGAAAAAAAAAATAAAGATGAACTAAATGATCCAAGGACTGGCAAATCTGCAAAAACTTGGAATTATAAAGAGGGAAAAGCAATTTACATAGGATTTCAAAAAGCTATATCATTCTTGAACTTGCATCCCTTTACTCTGTCTGATTTTCACATATTTGGGCTTTGTAAAGAGGGCATGATGGTAAGTCATCCACATATGGTATACACATTTAAAAAATGTATTTCACCAGCTTTAACTCTTTTTGACAGAAGAGAGGAACAATCAAATGATTTTCATTATTCAGCAGTGGTATGATCTCTAAGAGGACAGTTACCTAAAAGCTCAAGGCAATTTTGTTGTAATTTTCTGTGACAGAATCAGCTTACAGTACACATGAAGAAACATAGCAAATAATTAGTTCATAAACACTAATGATGATGAAATTTGAACCTTTATCTTAGAGTGACTCTCCTAAGTAATTCTTTAATTTATTCATACATTTATTCAACTAACATTTATAATCCTTATATTTCATGCATTATAATGGGCACTGACAATAAATTCACTGCCTTCTTTGTGAACCCACAACAACAAATTGCCAAATAGACAAAAGATCTTTAATCCAGGTCACAAACTCTGTGTCTAGTTCACTAAATTTTTATACCCTCTAGGAAAATGTTTAAATATCACAGCTTAGCATTTTATGTAGAAAGCAAAGAGGGGGACATTAAGTTAATTCTTCATCCAGTGACATTTCATTTTATATATTTTATCCAACTCAGTTTTTATGGCATTTTTTTTGTTCTACATGACATGCCATTAGACACACATGATGAAATATGGCTCTGAGAAATTATAAATGATTCAAATGTGATACGTACATATAAATATTACAAGAGCAACAAGCCCTTTCTCCTTTGGCTGAGCTAAAGAATGAGTGAAAAGTATTAGGGAAATAGTAAGTGAGAAGAGTCACAGTTTAGCTCAGTTCCACTTATGCTGAAGTCCCTAAGTACTCAGAGATGTCTGAGCTCCTAAAAATGTCTCTTCAGTTCAGTGGGTGGGCCTTATTCTATTTTTTTAAAGATTATTTATCTATTTATTCATGAGAGACACAGAGAGAGAGGCAGAGACATAGGCAGAGGGAGAAGCTGGCTTCCTGCAGGGAGCCTGATGCAGGACTCAATCCCAGGACCCTAGGATCATGCCCTGAGCCAAAGGCAGATGCTCAACCACTGAGCCACCCAGGGGACCTGGGCCTTATTCTATTTTGTTGCTGATATTCCTGATTTCTGGTGCTTGGCTTTTCCTTAAATCTTCTTCAAACAAAAAGTTGAATAATGACAATAATTTCTATTACTGGTTCTTTGTCATCTTTCTTCTCAACCCATTCAATCATTGACATTCATTGCTTCAACAGGTTAGTGAACTGGAAAAAAAAAAAAAAAGAGGAGTATTAGAACAAAAAAAAAAAAATTGAAGGATTCTTGATCTCTAATGAAGATAGAGTAATTGTACCGATTTGGCAACACCCAGCTCCAGACTTCATTTATGGTAGGACTCACTTCCTATTGTAGCCACTTATATTTAGGTCTTCATTTATGCTGGATCTAATTTTAATTTATATATTCACCAAAGCCCTCTGCAGTTCATTTCTCACTTCATTTCCTTCCATATCCTAAGTTGTATGTTAAAAAAAAAAAAAGTCCTACTTATCTCATGGAACATACATTAGGTGAAATACTTAATTTGAAACTATCCCATGTATATCCACTTTTGAATGATACATATGTTCTTACCTCAAAGGAAATGGGCTCTAATGGGATTGTATTAGACATCTTTTAAAAAATAGTAATCCATGGGGCACCTGAGCGACTCAGTTGGTTAAATGCCTAGCTTCAGCTGAGATCATGATCTCAGGGTCGTGGGATCCAGCCCCGCACTGGGCTCCACCCTCAGAAGGGAGTCTGCTTGTCCCTCTCCCTGTCCCTCTGCCCCTTTCCTGCTCATGCTCTCTCTCTCTCTCAAATAAATAAACAAAATCTTAAAAGAAAATAGTAATACAGCCAAGCATATGGAAGTAAAATCTCTTGAATTTTTATTACTTACCTATATCCAGTTGCTTTATATGAAAACTATAGCTTTACACAGTCAACTGTGTCAGGGCAGATGCCTTCAATGAAGTACATACAAGTCTTTTTACTACTGTGGTGTTCATACAGATTCTGGAAACCCTGACACCTACAAGTAACGTACACTTGATTTTGTCCCTGAAAGTGGTTCTATTTGTCAAGTTTCCAAAAGCTAAGTTAAATAAGATAAGGGATCAAAAGAAAAGAAAGCATGAAGAGCCAAGGTGGGAAATTCTGTCATGAACTTTAGTTTGAATGACTTCCTTTCTATTTTCATCACCAATGATTTAATTTCTGGTCTCCAGGGGGATGCAAGTTAGCAAACTAAAGCAAATTTATCACTTCTGAAAACTGCTGCAAGACCCCCAAGACAGAACGATTACCCCCAAAATTGAATTTAAATAAAAGTAATTAGTTTTATCTTGTTTTTTAATTCATTTACCTCTGCACAGAAATCCTCCTGGAGTTTTGAAACTCATCAGTGATTATCCCTGGAGCTGATCCAATAATGTGAGAATAAATACACCATTAACCAATTATACATAATGACTCCAAGACATGCCAATAGTGGAACAGTTCAGGTGATTTATAAGGCTTGCTTCCAACAGCCTATTCACAATTCACATCTCTTCTAAAAAATGCATTAAAAGTTAAGCAAGACTTTAGATCTGCTTACATTCATTTCCTAAGGATATGAATAAATGAAACCAAGCAATTTATTTAAAAATTTTGTTTGTCACATATAAAAATGCTTGAGTATAGAGAATGAAATATTTATTTGAAGGCAGAAGAGCATAATTCAGGTTTTTGTTTTTTTGGCTTTAAGTAGGCCTGTTGATCTGGTCCTATCTGCTCACATGGCATAAAAGCCACTGAATTAAAGGCCACATCTTGGATTTCAAACTTATTAAAAAATCTGAGAAACTATGCTTTCTTTTCTTTTTTGAAGTGAGAGTTTTCTATTTGTTTATTATTTTCCAGCTATACTGAAGCATGATTACAAAAAAAAACTGTATATATTTTATGTTGACCAATATGATGTTTTGATATATATATATGAAATGATTACCACAATCAAGCTAATTAATACATCCATCATCTCATATATTTTTATTTGCATGCTGAGAACACTTGAGATATACTCTTAGCAAATTTTAAGTATATAATACATTATTATTAACTACAGCATATATTAAAGTTTCAGAACTTATTAATTCTGTAACTGAAATTGTATCCTCTGACCAACATCTCCCCTTTCCCCTCACCCTCCAATGCCTGGTAACCACCATTTTACTCATCAGCTATGTTTTCAATAGTGTAACATACTCTTTAATAAAGAGATTGAGCCACGTGTCATATGGATTATAATCAGGTCATTATTTGAGATAATTACATCTCTCTAAGGATTAAGAGGGTAAAGAGAGTATGAAAATGAGTAGTTTCAGTTAAAATGTGTAAAGGTTTCTGAAGACTAGGGGAAAGTTTCTCCATTTTATAGTGTTTGATCAATTATATACATTATCAACTGCTTCTCTTGAGGCAGTGTATAGAGGAGACCTGAAGACTAGGTTCTAAAATAATGGAGATCTCATTCAAATCTGAAGTCCACCGAATTCTACTACTAATGAGCTATTGGACTTTGAGTGCACTCTTCAAACTCTCTGAATCTTTTGGTCTTTAATTTTTTAAAACAGACATGATCAAAATGGTAGCTAACTGAGAGTGTTTTTGAGAGGTTTAAAAAACATAATTCACTTATAGTCCTAACAGATGTCAAACATATGGTCAGTTTTCAACATGTTAATCATTATATAATCAGGAAATACAATTTCTATTTTAACTTTCATGCTCTAAAGATTATTACATGAGATATGGGGGATTTTGTTTCTATCATTACAAACTGACCCATACCTTTTACCTCAATAAGCATCCAGTGGAAATAAATATGAATCATCCCATTGCAACAACAACAAAAACAAATGAGTATATCAGGGAAGGATTGAAAGCCACTGATGTATGTTGAGTGTGTAATATGTGCCCAGTTTTCCAATGTATTATTTTTATGATTTTTATTTAATTGTGAAACAATATGCAAAATTATCTCCATGTTATGGAGAATGGAGCTTAAGCAGAGAGTGATGAAATTATCTGAAGTCACATAGTTAGCAGGTAGGGCATACCAACTACTCAGGTGTAACACTCTTATGCTATTTTTATTGCATTGGGCTGTGCTTCATTGAGTTGGCATAAGAGCGGTGGAAAAAAGTTGGGTTGGCTATGGCTGCTGACACTGTATAATTATAGAAGTCTATCAAATGCTGAGCCATGAAACTATAATTATTAAAATGATTTATTGCATGACAAAATGAAGTCACTTTTTAAAAAATTCTACATGCCTTTTCTAGTGGCACAATTCATGAATCATACAGTGTCCTTTTATTATCACTACAGGGAATTCTGGGGAGACAAATAGACTCATACCACGAGGCTTCAAAATATTTTGTTTACACAAGATGAGGTTTATATAGATATATTTGGATATTCTAGACTTTCTGAAAGTGATAGTTTGACAATTTAGTAAGAGATTGTGGAGACATATGTTAATAAAACCAAATATGCCTATAATTTATGAAATACCAAAAGCATTTCCTTGAAGAAGATTTTGAATCACTTGGACATATATTGAGCTGCAACATTCAGAAAGCCTGATTACAGTATCTTAACCAATAGTAGTTATTTTGTATACAGACATATATACAGACATACTCCAGGAGTAGGTTTTATTGGCATCGCTTAGATGCTCAAGCATGCCATCAAGAGAGGTAGGCTCTTCCTACTTTGCTATCCTAAGACTGTTGGTCTTCCTCATAGTGATATGGGCAAGTGGCAGATATGGATATGCCACCTATTCTGAAGGCAGGAAGAATAGAGCAAGAGCAGAAAATCCACCATGTACTTTGTTATTAAGAAAGCTTCTTTTTTTTTCCCTCAGAGAGAAACTACTTATAACCAGAGTTTTTATTTATCAGCTATAATAACAGAAAAGATTCCTGGGAAAGTAATGAATTGGCTTTCCAGCCTCTTCTGTGGAGGTAGTAAAAGAGAAGGAGGTTGGAAATGCCTTCTGAACTGCCAATTAAGAGAGACTTCATAAAAGTAGAAGAAAATTCAAGTTTGCTTTGATTGGGCAAATGGTTGACAATCTGCAACTAGAATGCAAACATTGGCATGTGGTTAGACTTCCGGCATGGTGGAAACTATGTCTGTGCCTAAGAATTGATCTTATGCTATATCAGGAAGTGCACACAGTCTCTTTTGGGACATACTTATTTCTTCTTTGTGTTTTCGATATCTGATTATTCATGGCCTATCTTTCTAAGAACCCCTTAGCTTATGTGTTTACACATACTTTCTTTCCCTTTTTATGCCCCTAAGTAACTGAGCCAGATAAAGACATATCACGAAAAAGAAAGAAGAGGGCATTAGAAATCCATTTCCTCTTTAACAATCTATTTCTGATCTTTGGAAGCTGATCCTTGAACCTTATGGCTCTGAGAAGTCACTTAGAAAATTAATTTTGATGCTCAGCATAGCTTTAGAGAGCTAGTAGGTTAGCTAAACAATGTAAAAATTTAGAAGGTTCTCTGTATTTGGAGAACACTGCAATGAAAACACACTGATTCAAGGTTGTAATCAATTCAGAAGGATTTTTATATTTATACTCAACCACAAAGAGAATATAGCTCTTTGTTTCACTTAATTTTCTTAACTTTGTGTACTTTACAGTGATTATATCATTTCATTTCCCAGTGACTTCAAAAGTAGACATAAATATGGGAAAAGATTTGAAGGGAATCTTTGCCAACATTTATAAAACCACTGTAAAGATTTGTTATGAATGCCCTGAATACTTTTTCCAATTTTTCTGATGGTCATTATTACATACATCCTCTCAAAGAAAATGTATTAATTTGCTGACTGCAATGGCTATAGATGTAATCTCTATCCAGGAAAGAGGACAGAATGTTTAAGAAAACAGACAGATTCATCTTGGCTGTCAAAACAAGAGATCATGGAATTAATGATGCTAACCTTTTTATTAACATGAACACTCTCATGTGGAACAAGTTTGCTCTAGAGGTCAGTGCATTATGCTGAAATCTCTTCATTCCTTAGAGTCATGTTTTGGCCTCTTCCCTGTATCTACCCAGGGAATAAAAGAATGAGAGCAAATACTATCTGGAATTCCTCCTTTGTTATGCAGCCCATCAAACTTGATTAAATGTAGTACAAGGTTAGACAATACAGGCCATGGGAAAGGCACAACTTAAAGGTAATACGGGCTCCCCTTGTTGTACCATAAACACTATAGCAGCATTTATTAAGAGACTCTTCATTAAATCCATTTAGATTCAATAAGTTTTCTTTTCCCCCTCTTCCTTTCATCTCCTATGTTCCGTATAAGATGATTAAGAAAGTTTGAAACTACAGTATGTTAAATTCTCTCTCTCTCTCTCTCTCTCTCTCTCTATATATATATATATATATATATATATATATATATATATAGTCTCATTTTCCCTTCTTTCTTCTCTCTATTTCTTCCTCCTTTCCTTCCTTCCTCCCTTCTTTTAACTCTCCTTCTCCTCCCTCTTTCTTCATAATTTTCAAAATTCTTTCATGAATGAAATCATTTTAACAGCCCAAGTCCAAATTTAGAGTACTTATTACAACAAAAGGCAGCAACATAGACTCCCACTCAACATTCAAAGCTCTTTTTCTTTTGTCAAGAATTAGAATATTTATTTAAAATAAGATATTTTACATTAAGCAATGAGGTTTTTTTTTTTTGCTTTCCTCTTAGCTATTTTAGCATAAAAGTAGGTATTTAAAAAGCTGCTTTAGTCTGACCCATTTATGTTGGAAACATTTATAATTTGTTTAGATAAACTACTCAACAAAATTATCAATTAAGTGAAAGATAACCCTCATGTCCTCACTACTTAGTTCTACAACCTGCTGTCTCCACTTTTCTCACAGACACCACCCAGAAATCCATATTGTGCAGGACCATTATTCTTACTGAAAGATAAAAAGGCTTGTTTCATTCCTATAGAATAATTTGCTTGATAGCCTACCACTCATGTTAGAATTTCAGGTATCAGGTAGGCAGAAATAATGGAAAAAAATGTCTACTTTTCAGAATGTAAAAATCCTCCACTTCTAATTAACAACAAAAGTAAACAAGAAAGTGGGAATAAATGAAACCTCCAGTTACAAGAATGAGAAACACCAACATTTAAAGTATTGATGGAAGAAAAGAGTCCCATGAGTAGTATCTAGAAGCAGATTAGTAAGAACAAGCAAAGAGAGGAATCCTGAATCTAAAGGAGAAAATTCCAGAAGGAAGCAGTTAATGGTAATAACCAAATCAGACAAGCCAATCACTTAAAGACTATAGTAATAACTTTAGCAGCAAAAATTTAGTTCCTTTTAAGTTGGAGGCAGAATTAGGAAATGAGACAGAAGAAATTTTCAAGGAACTTGGTGAGCTATAAAGAAACTAAGTGGAGAGTTGGTGTAGAATAGTCTTTCTGAAGATAGGGTTTGAATATTGTTTACAAACTTAAGGAGCCAGTAAAGAAAGAAGTTGGTTATCTAAGGAAGGTGGGGGGGGGGCGGAGGAAGAATCAATGAACCCAGGTTACCTGGCAGGCAAGAGGGGATGAGAAGTATAGCAATGATAGAAGAATTCACATATTACAAAAGAGATGAGAAGAGACAGTGCTGATTAGACTGGCTTCATTCATATGATGGTAAGGGAGTGCTCAGGAATTGAGAATGAGGGCAAGCAGTAGGGAAGAGAGTTGTCATATTAGCCCATTGTTTAAGTATGCTACAATATGGTGACGTAGTTTATCATAGTCAAGTTTGTCATGATTCTGAGGTTGTACACCATAAGCATACTGAATTCCTTGTGTTAACAAAACATTATATAATAGAAGAATCCTGCAAAGGAGAGTTCACTCCAAAGGAAATGGGCAAAAAAAGAAGGCTCAGACACATACAGGTAAAATAATATATATAAAATAGATTAGGAAAAAAAAATAGATTAGGTAAAAAAAATATAAGATGAAGATAACCCAAGATGATTTAGTATCTGGTATTTGGTATAATTAAGGCTATAAATGCAAAAAAAAAATTAAAAGAAGAGTTTATATGGTGCTAATATGAACTTTAGCATATAATAGGAAAATATCATGTAATGGCTGAGCACAGAACTTCTGGAGCAATATTGCCCTGAGTTTAAGCCTTACTCTGCCTCCTATTTGTAGGACATTGTGCAAATCTCTCTGTGATCTTACAAATCTTAGAATATAATAGAATAGTCTCATCAGGATGTTAAGAGGGTTAATTAATATACTTATACAAAGTATTTATGCAAAGAACAGTACCTGGTATCTTATAAGAATTCCACAAATGTTACCAATAATCAATAGAGAGGAATCTAGGTAATCTAAACTTTGATGAAGGTGCAAAGAGTTATACACATTAGAATGACTGGCTGCAAATAACAGACAACCAAACTCAGAGTCTTTTAAGTGAAAAGGGACTGGGCTTATTTAATGTAGTCCGGAGGTGGGACAGACTTCGGGGTTGCACTATTTCTGCAATAACTCTGGACTCCTACTTAATTGTGCCTGTGTTGGTTTCCTGTTCAGGCAAATGACTGCAGTAATTCTGGAACTCCATCTCTGCAAGAAAGAAACCAGAGGAAAAGACACCATCCCCTAGTGTAGCTCTGTCACATAAAGGAGAAAACAAAATCTTCAGATATCTCTTAGGTCTCTTTCACCTGCATTAGATCCTGAACATTTGTTGTAACCTGGACAATGCTATATGCTAATTGGTTTAAGCCTGACTCCTAAAGTGCAGTCTATCCCTGAGTTTATTCTCAATATGTTGGTGTTCAACTCTCAGAATTGACTATTTTACCATGAATACTGGTGAAATCATCATATAATCCTTAGGCAGGAAGAGTACTTGGAACCTAATTAAAACATGCAGAATTGAGTTTGCTGATGGTTCTTGTCTAGGGTTACAGTTGTGTGGTTAACTGATGCCCAGAGATTTAGGGGGAGAATATAGCAAATTACATTTGAGTAGTTCGGTCAGATTCTTTTTCAGCTCAGGGAGAACAGTGAAAGCAGCCCAAGATGTCAAGCCTAGATTCCGTATGGAGATGATAAATGTAAACACTATCTTCAGTATGATAAACTCTAGTTTATTTCATATTTTCTTTGGACTTGAACCAAGAGAATATTGTGTTTCCTAAGCAACAAGCACTAACTTCAGTTTTGGATCTAAGTGAATACAAGGAATCTGCACTAGTTGGTTCCTGATACAAGTTTGCTCTTATTTTCCTTAAATATTAACCTGGAGGGATGGAAAGTTTTCTCTCAGGGTTTTAATATTCTGTGATAAAGATCCTACTGTCAGAAAAAGGTAAAACGAATTCTTATGGATAAAGTATAAGCTGTCGCATTATGAATATTGAAATGATCTTTTAAGGTAAGGAGTCATCTTGTAGAGGACTTCTGTAGCTGTAGCCCCTCAATCCAGCTCATTCTTTCACTGGATGTAATTTATAAGGCTCTCCTTAAAGTCCTCACTTTTTTTTTTTTTTTTTGAAAACATAAACTAAACTCAGTCCCAACCTCTCGGTGGGACTGACATTCTCCATATATACTGAAGGCAGTATCATTGAGGATAGTGTAAGATGCCAAGGTTTTTTTTTTTTTTTCCATTCATAAATCTTCATCATTTAAAAATATTTATCACCCTTTGTAGCAAGAAATCTATCATAAAGTCCTATCTCACAATGTTGATGAAAGATTTTCATAGCAAATATTTTTGTCAGAAGATGAATTCAACATGCCGAGTATCATGATATGTTTTGGCATTTGTACAGTGCCTTTCTAGTTTATTTGTTGAGTCATGTATCATCTGTTTTGTCTGCTGAGTACACATGTGGTAACTTGTGCCAATTAACAAAATCCAAAATCAATCACCAATCTTGCATTCTCTTGACAAATCTATATGCAAGGCAGAAAGGATGAAACAGTCATGATGTCAAGGAAAACGTGATCCTTTTATTCTTTGAGACAAAGCATCTTCCAGGGAGTGAGCCTTCTCGAAATCTGCAGAAAATAAATTGTAAGTGGAAACATAACAGCCTTCCTCTGCCTTTTGTCATGCTTCAGTGTCCATGCCTTTTGTGACCTTTGAGCACTATGCAATAGTAGACCAAGCAAAGCCAATCTGAAGACAAAATGATGACTGACATTCAAATTATGTCTAACATTAGCCAGAAAATAGAAGAAATGAGTTAGTTTTGGTAGGTTAAGAAAAAAAAAAATGAACTATAAGTTTCACTGAATCTGAATAAATAGTGACTTATAGGATGTTCCAGATGACTTCTTAACCATTCCCACTAGTGTTGTGGCAAGCTATTTTCCTTACATTTCAGTTTTGTATGTTTTGGAAAAATTCAGAATCAATTTTTGATCAATCTATATTTATTTATTTATTTATTTATTTATTTATTTATTTATTTATTTATTGATCAATCTATATTTAGATCTTATTATCTTCAGCAAGTTTTGTTGGATTATAAGAAAATTCTTACTCTTATTTAAGTATTCTTTTTTGGAAAAAATGAAAGTATGAAGTGTATAGAAAAGAAGGAAAATATTTCTGGATATTTTACTCTATTTGAACTAGCTTCTTTTTTTCTTTTTTATTTTTTTAGTTTTGCTGATTGAGTTATTAGTGAAGAAAACTAGACATCTTCAATACATGAGTTATCTATTTTGATTTTCTTTTTTATTCCAGTGTTATTGAGATATAATTGACACGCAATGTTTTATGTTTAAACTGTACACCATGTTGAATTAACACATTTACATACTGTAAAATGATTACTACCATATCTTTATTATTTTTTTTAAGATTTTATTTATTCATGAGAGACACACAGAGAGAGGCAGAGACCCAGGCAGAGGGAGAAGCAGGCTCCCAGCAGGGGACCTGGTGTGGGACTCAATCCTGGGACTCCGAGATCATGCCCTGAACCGAAGGCAGATAGATGCTCAACCCCTGAGTCACCCAGGCGTCCCACTACCATATCTTTAGTTAACAATTCTATTCACATCACATAATTACCATTTTTTAATGTGTGGTAAGAACACTTAAGATATAGTCACTCAGCAACTTTCAAGTATATAATAAAATATCATTAGCTGTAATAAAAATGCACATTAGATCCCCAGAACTTATTCATTTTGTAACTGAACATTTCTAGTCTTTAGCCCATGTCTCCCCATTTTGCTCATCCCTTAGCCCTGGTGACCACCACTCTATTCTGTTTCTAGATTGTTTTTAGATTCCACATATAGGTAATGTCATTCAGTATTTGTCTTTCTCTGTTTCACTTATTTTACTTAGGATAATGCCTTCAAGGTTCATCCAAGTTGTCAGAGAAGGCAGAATTTCCAACTTTCTCACAGTTGAATAATATTCCATTGTGCGTGCATGCACGTGTGTGACCATGTGCATCTGCATCCATTGTCCCACTGACATGTAGGCTGTTTTCATGTCTTGGGTTCTGTGAATAACGCTACATGAACATTAGGAGTGCAGATATTTCTTTGGGATTCTATTTTCATTTACTTTGGATATATACTCAGAAGTAAAATTTCTGAATCTGTTATTACTATTTTTAATTTTTTGAGAAACCTCTATGCTGTTTTCCATAGTACCTGTACCACCTTACATTCCCATTACACTGCACAAGGGTTCCCTCTTCTGCACAACCTTGCCAACACTTGTTACCTCTTAATTTTTTGAAAATAGGGATTCTAACAAGTGTAAGATAATACCTCACTGTGGTTTGTTGTTGTGTTGTTGTTTTAAAATTTTATTTTTAGGCAATCTCTATACCCAACGTGGGGCTCAAATTTAACAATCATGAGATCAATAGTCACATGCTCCACAGACTGAGCCAGTCAGGTACCCCTCTCATTGTGGTTTGGATTTGCATTTCTCTGGTAATCAGTGATGTCCACTGAGAATCTTTTCATGCATCTGTTGGTTGTGTCTTTTTTGTGCCTATTTAGGGGTGCTGGCTGGCTCAGTTAGTTAAGTGTCAGACTCTTGATTTCAGGTCAAGTCATATTATCAGGATCCTGGGATCAAGGCCCAAGTCCAGCTCTGTGCTCAGCAGGGAGTCTTCTTGAGATTCTTTCCTTCCACCCCTTCCCCTACTCATGCTTGTGCTCTCTCTTTCTCTCAAATCTTAAAAGAAAGAAAAGAAAATGGTCTATTCAGTTCCTTTGCCAATTTTTAAATCAGGTTGATTTTTTCTTCTGCTTTTCTTCCTATTGAATTTATGAGTTCTTTATGTATTTTAGATATATCAGATATAGATATATATGATTATCCTTTACAGATATATAATTTGCAAATATTTTCTCCTATTCCATAGGTTGCCTTTTCATTTTGTTGATTTTTTTGTTGGGATATATGTTGTGAAGAAAGAGACAGAGAGAGAGAGAGAATGGCTTTAACCGACATGTACGTAGTCTCATTTATTTTTGCCTTTGTTGCCTTTGCTTCCGGTGTCACATCCAAAAAATCACTGCCAAGCCCAATGTCAAGGAGATTTTTCCTTGTTTTCTTCTAGGAGATTTATAGTTAAGGTTTTTTTTTTTTTTTGAAGGTGTTTTTAAAATTTATTTGACAGAGAGAGCATAGGCAGGAGGGTCAGCAGGCAGAGGGAGAGGGAGAAGCAGGTTCCCTGCTGAGCAGAGAGCCTGATGCAGGGCTCAATTCCAGGACTCTGAGATCATGACCTTAGCTAACGGCAGACACGTAACTGATTGAGTCACCCAGGCACCCCTACAGTTCTTAAGTTTTATGTATAATCTTCAATTTTTATTAACTTTGTGAATGGTATTCAGATAGGGATCCGATTTCATTCTTTACGTGTGATTATCAAGTTTTCATAACATTTATTGAAGAGACTATCATTTCTTCACTGAGTATTCTTGCCTCCCTTGTCAAATTTTAGTTGAACCATATATGTGACATTTTATTTCTGGGCTCTTGCTTCATTCTATTGGTCTTTGTGTTTATTTGTACACCAGTACCATAATGTTTGTATACATTATAGCTTTGCACTATAGTTTTAAATCAGTAAGTGTGATCGCTCCAGCTTTGTTCTTCTTTTTAAGGACTGCCATGTCTATTTGGAGTCTTTTGTGGCTTCATATTAAATTTAGGAGTGTTTCTATTTCTGTGAAAAATGTCAATGGAGTTGGCATTGCAATGCTTTCTAAAGATGCCTTTAAGTAGCATGGACATTTTAACATTATTAACTCTTCTGACCCATGAACATGGGAGATCTATTTGTATCTTCTTCCATTTCTTTCATGAAAATCTTAGAGTTTTCAATGTACAGATCTTTCATCTCTTTGATTAAATAAATTCTAAAAAATACTGCTCTTGTGATTGTGATTGCTTTATTTCTTTTTTCAGATGCTTTGTTGTTAGTGTATAGAAATGCACTGTGTTAATTTTATGTCTTGCAATTTTACTGAGTTTTTGGATTAGCTCTAAAGTTTTTTGGTGGAATATTATTTACCTCTTCATATGGTAGATGTCAGGAGGGAAGAATCAATATATATATTTTTCATCACTATCTCTACTCATAGCACAGGACATAGTGAAGAACTAGTGTTTGATATTTATTGCACAAATGACAAATTAATGAAACAATGTTTGATTATTAGCTGTCACTGGCTCTTTTCTAAATAAAAATCTCTTGAGAAAGAAAACTTTTTAGTCACCTGTAGGACTAAGCCATAAGTTCGGGGAGACCAGACAAATCATGCTCTGAGTTTTATATACCTTTTTTTTCTTCCTAGTCATATTTTTATTCCTCTGAAGTCACCTCAAAAATATACTGAATATAATTTAGAAAATAGAAGGGAGTAATAAAGAATTCTCTTTCTTATATAAAGGCAAAATAGCATTCAGTCAAGTTTTCTCTGAATTGGATGAGAGGGAAAAAGTATTGTGTTTTTATTTATATAATTCAAATTGTCATTTTTGCATTTTTATCATCTTATTCCCTGATCAAATTGCCTCTTGGGTTCATATAGAATCCATCTGAATTGCTGTTTTGTTCACAACTACTGCATCTCATTCAGCAAAAGTCTGGCCACAAGCCCATTATCCAGATTTGCCTTCTCATAATATGGGGCAAGGGGAGTATCAGCTAACATGTCTTTAGTGTTCATTGTATACTCTCTGTTAGATGCTTTATTGCCTTTATAGTAATGAATTCTCACAATTCTAAGTATTGGTTAGTATGGAGAAAACAGATTTAGAATAGATTAGCAAATGTTTCTAAGGCCACACATCTGGTAAGGAGTGAAGCAGGGATTCATGCATGTATATAACTCTATTCTCCATGCGTTCTTTAATATATTTTGCTACATTGCAGTTCCTTGTGAGTTCTTTTTAAAAAAATCACAGAGGCTTGATACATTTTTATTAAGTTAAAGTCTTTAAAACTTATATAAAAACTTTAAAACTTTAAAATAAAAAAAATAATGAGGGAATAGTTTACCTTGGTAGGTTAGTAAAAAAAAAAAAAAAGCAAAAAAACCCCACCACACTTTCTTAAAAAAATAAATAAATAAAAAAAAGAAGCATTACTGAAAAAGGCAAGAAAATGATGGGTATAGGATCAATTCACATGATACAATCTTCTACCTTCTGGTAATGTCAAGGTCAGATTTTTCTCCAAAAAGAAAAATGATACGATGATTTGTATGCTGGGCGTTTCCTTCATTTGTGTCATTGCAAGACATTAAGCAATGTTTCTTTCTTCCCCCCACCCCCCTGGAAATAAGCTTCTGGTCAGATTAGGCACTAAATGGACACAACAACTTTTAGATCTTAGAACCTCAATGTGTCATTAGTGAACAAGAATGTGGGGTATTAGAAATCCCAGAAGAAAAAAAAGATTATAAAATGTTTTCATAATAATGTGATTTCAAAGGTATCTGAATAAACTTTAATATACTTCCATCTTCCCTTTGAGAAGTGCTGACAGGTATCCTTAAAAGGATTCTCATGATGCAGAAACTGTGATATTTTCAAAGATTTTTATTGAAATTGTATTTTTATAATGTATGTGTATTGCAAATTATCCTTTTAGAACTCAAACTTATTACCATCATCGTGACAACACAAAAGTTAGATCATTTCTATGAAAACTCTCTGATGTATAAGAAATCAAAGTCCACATGTTCTTTTATTCTTTGCATTATCTATAATCAGAAACAGTCTTTGTCAGTCTTTGTTTAGCTTGCTGAATAATCAATAAAAGATAGAAAGTAATTTACAATTTCAAGCGTGAATAATAGCATGGGATTTCATATAGAATAATAGAGAAACTGAAAATTAATCTTCCAAATATTTCTATAAAAAATTTTATTAATTTCCAAGGGAAATACAATTTAACTTTCAATTAGTTATGTTTTTTTGGAAGGTGAAGGCAATATAAGAAAATTCTTTGAGAATAATTTCCAGAAAAATAATACTAAAAACACTAAAACTTCCTCAGTGAAATTTGCCAAGCAATTAGCTACAGCAAAGAGATTTTTAAATTACCATGATTTACTATGTAAAAAAATTACTATTTTATTTTGATACACAGAACTAAAGAATAGGTTAAATGAAATTTTCATATTATTGACTCTGCTATGACCAGAAAGATGTCTATAATTTTCATGAATTCTTACCACAGTTGAATAGACCAGTCTTTGGAAGTCATTTAAAAACCAGAACGTGAGTTAAGTTTTCTGTATATTTTATGTGTCCCATCTTTGTTCTTCAAGCATGCCGCACGCAGTAGGTGCTTCATGAAATACTTAGTATTTCAAAGAAGAAATTGGGCTAACACAACAATTGACTCCTGTAGATCTTTTCCAGATAAAGTTAAAGGGCCAATGAAGGTCATGACATGTTGAAAGTATTTCAAGATGAGGGAATTTTTCCTAAGAAAAGAAATTCTGTAGTATAATTGCTTCCAAAATGACCCATCTCCTTCACAAGGTTTTTTTTTTTTTAATCCTTCTTTGAAACTCCCATTCTAAATTCAAAGTTGTATTTAAATATTTCTATGAAATTTCTCCTGGTTTTCATCAAAATAAATTTTTCCCATGAAATTGATTTGTGGCATTCCAGTAAATGAACAAGGAGAAAATGCCATTCTTATTCTCCACCAAACTCCCTTTTCAATTCCTAATTTGGACCATTGGATCTGAATATATTGGCGACAACTCAGAAAACATGAAATTTGTTGGCTGAGAAGTAATGCTATCTATTCCAGCTTAACTACAAACACAAGAACATTTCTTTGTGTGGCTGCTATGGAGGAGATATTTTGAGCGGCTCTAACGATTGCAATAAAAACTTGGAGGTCAATTTGTCTTTATTCCAGATTACAGAGCTCAGCATTTGTAATGTTCAGCACTGAGAAACAACACACAATAATGAGCTTTAGGTTTCCTGTTTGCAATTTCCCACACTACCAATTACCATCACTGCAGTGGTGTTCTCAGTGGATTATTTTGGGGCTATTTTAAAACCAGCCTTTGGGAAACTTCTGTTGAATTTGAACTTTACTATCTACACCATATTAGTTTTAATAGTAATAAAAAATATTAATATTTATAATATTAGACACACATTTTTGAGACCTGTTGTATGTCAGGTACTGTGATAAGCACAGTGCATGTTATGTAACTTAATCCCATGAGCTAGGTACATTAATATCCTTATTTAAAGAATGCAGGACCTGAGGTTTAAAAGGTAAACTGACTTGGCCCTTAACACATAGTCATGATTATAGTTTGTGGCATCACTGAAAATACAGTCTAAGTGTTTCTGGCATTTATGCTCTACATACAAGATATCCCCTTCTCATCTGTTCTGATGCCCCCCTTCTCCGAACTCTTTGGTATTTATGGGCATGTAAGTTACATGATAATTGATCACAAAATGCAGTATTAGGTTTTTCCTCATCCTCTGGATGAGAAAACATACATTTTCTCATATATGTAATAGATATAATAGATAATATAATTAATATAAGTAAAATAAATAACATTAACAACATGCAAGATAAATACTACTAAAAACAACTGCTACTGTTCTTAGAGGATAAACCCATAGCAATGGGAGGGCAAGGAAAAGCAGGAAACCAAATTTTATGGATTAAGACTAGACATGATATACTATGTAGTTCATTAGACTCAGAAGTACTAAAAATGTACCATTTCTTTTGCTGTCTAGTACCTCATGTCCCTAAGATGTCAAGGGCACCTTGGTTTCTTTCTGGTAAGCCCTCTGTCGTGGTTGGCATGCTCTCCCAGTGGGAGGTAAAAGAAGAAACTGGATCTTCTTCCTCAACACCTTCTATGCAGTCACATTATCTGAGACTTGGGATCCCAAATGCAGTGTGACTCCATTCCTCAGAGCTTGTTCTTTGCAGCAGCCAAGAAGCCAGCATCCACACAGCCTGTTCTGTGCTCCTGAGTCCTTCAGAGCTCACTTAGTTCCTTCTTCTTCCAAGCCTGATTCTCCAGCTAACCAGTACCATCCAGAGCACTAATGTTTCAGGCATTTCCCCCAAGCTTAATTCAGCCACAGTGAAGCCAGAACTCCCAGGCATGGCCATGCTGGTTGTGTGCAGACTTTCCTTCTAATTTGGTCAGGTCTTCAGGTCTTACTACTACTTGAGTGCACTTCATAATCTGTGTTGACTTAAGATTCAAAACAATTAAAAAGTCACACAAATTCCTCAAAATTTTGTTTTGATAGCTCACGGTCTTGATACTATGAATTACTTAATAAGGCAATGTGATAGAAGTTTATCAGCCTTTAACAGAAAATCCAAGTACACCACAAACACCATGACGTCAACAAGGTTGGTTGAATTCTAGATGCCTGATGTAAAGTCTTAGTGTTCAATGCAACAACACACACTTCCATGGGCTGAATCATTTGTCTCCACTGAGGTTCATTTTTCAACGAGTGATATTTGAAGCTTACATGGCATATCTTTATTCACGAAAGAAAAACTTTCTGCAAGCTATTTAGTGAATCTTCTATTTAACAAATATGTCTTTGGAAGGTGTACTATCATCTATAGGAAACTGGGAGAAATCAATTCAGTTCAATCATCAAATTCAGTATTTATTAAAACTTATTTTGTGCTGGTTATGATGGACTCAAAGATGCCAAATTATTCTGTACTCAGTGAGCCTATTCTTGCTGGGGAGACATACAGGATCACAGATAACTTTAATGAACCAATGAAGGGGATGGTCTAATGCTAGCTAGTACAAAAAGAAAAAGCTTCATGGATAAGGGACTTTTTGAGGTAGGTTTTGAATGGGTACAAATGTCATGGGAAGAGACTAATTAAAGATGAAAAAGCATTAAAAGCACAAATAGATAAAACTGTGTGCTTACCAGGGACACAGTGTAGTTCTAAGATTATGAATGATAGAATTTGATGAGCTAGTTTTAGTAAAATAACATTTTGGTCATGAAAAAAAACTTATGCACATCTTTAATAAGGTAACAGCTCTTTTTATATGTAGAATTTTCCTTTAAATTAAAAAGGAAAATTCAATTTGCAGAAAATCTCCACTGTAGTGCTTTTAAGTCTAGAAAGTGAAACACATAGTATTAGGGGAATTTGTTAACTCTGAACAACTGAGTGCAAAATTTTTTGTTTGAATTTTTTAACTTGGTCTGTGATTCCTCAAAACTGAAAATATTGCCCTAAGATTATCCAAAACCCATAAATGGGAATACAAAGTTTCCCAAACTCAGTAAAATCAAATGTCCATCAAGTTGCTAAAATTAGATTTCTGAGAGTAAATCCTGATGCTAAATCCTAAATCACTATTCTGTTTCAAAAATATAGCATCTTTATATGTCTCTCCATATCTGCGGATACCCTATTCACCTAAATCACCATGTTCTTCTCACCTGGATTAATTCAATGATCTCCTACTGGTTTGAACTTCTCCATTTTCAGTGTAGTTGTTAATGTAAATCAGCTCCATTCTCTATACTTCTTAAAGCCTTTCAGTGTTATTCTTTGAATTATGATACAATTCAAACTCTGCCAAAGAGACCACCTACCAATCTTACCTCTCACTGTTCTTTCCCTCTGTGTTCAGCTATAGCAGTAATCTGAGTTTTCTTTCGTTTCCCCCAAAACAGACAGCTCATTATCAATGCAGAGCCTTTGATACAATCTACCACTAGCACTTTTCTTTGCTTAAATATTACTTCTTTAGAGACCCTATCCTACAACCAAAGTGTAAAATACTTAAATTGCCTCTTGTTTTGAATCAGGTCACCTTGCTATTTATATTTAACACTAGAGAATCTACTATTATTGCATGGGTTTCCTCCTACTATGCCACTAGGTAAGATCAGGGCATAAGCTATACAGGGTCATATTTCATGCATCATTGTATAATGGACACTTGACATAATGTCCACCACCTACTCAACGCTCAGGAAATATTTGTGCTTGAAATAACTGGTAACCTTGCCTTCCCAAACTTTCTCCACTTACACTTTATAGGCCACGAGTATTAATAGACAACATCATCCACTTGTATTTCCATAAAAAATATTTCTATATTTTTAAGATTTTTTAATAATAGAAGACATATTATTTTTTAAATCACCTCTCAACATTCTGACTCTTGGTAGAGTACATTTGTGAGATTTGAGCAGCCAACTTCAGGCAAATGATAGAGGAGAATAAGGCAAATTAAGAATTTGGGGAATTTTATCTGTGTCTGTGGTCAGTAAGTAAGGGTCCCCCAAAAGACCCAAAGTCTAATTCCTCGTATCTGTTATTATGCTACCTTGGATGGCAAAGGGGACTTCTGCAGATGTGACTAAGAGGAGGGACCTTGTGAGGGGGAGATTATTCTGTATGATCCAAATGTGTCCAATGTAATCACAAACATCCTTAAAACTGAAGGCAGAAGAGAGCGTGTAGTGGGAAATATGACTTCAACAGAATAGCAAGAAAGAGATGCAACATTGCTGGCTTTAAAGATGAAGAAGAGGACCATGAACCAAGGAACGCAACTGCCCCTAGAAGCTGGAAAAAGCAAGGAAACAGTCTCCCCTAAATCCTCCAGAAAGAAATGCCAGCCTGCTGACATCCTGAGTTGAGCCCAGTGAAACAGGCATCAGACTTCTGTCCTCCATGACTGTACAATAATAAATTTGTGGGGTTTTTTTTTTAAGCTTCTAAGTTTGTGGCAATTTGTTACAGCAGCAATAGAAAATAAATGCAATGCCTTTAATTAAATGCATTCTGGGCAGCCCTTTATTATTATATATAACAATCTCTGAACCTTTTCTTGGTCTTTAAGTGTGAAAGTATTCAATATGGCTTTTATCCTTCTAAAGTTCTAATAGGTCTTGCTTTTTTTAGATGTTTGACAGGTCACATGTTGGCTCTAATTGTTCACACTCAGTTCACTCCAAAGCAAATAAAACAAGTTAGTAGCTCATTAGCTGATTGCGACCCATATGCGTACTTATCAGCAGTTAGCTTTCAGGTTAAATTATAACTATTTTAAAAGGGAGAGAGCCACCAGCTGAAATTGTGAGCACCTGTTGCTTTTCAGAGAGACTGTGCCTTATCACCAAGCTACTCTCATCAAGAGTGACAACTAAAGCATTTGGCCACAGCACTGCCTATATTTTAGAAAAAGTGAACCATCTGGACCTAAAGCAGAGGGGATCTTGGCAGTACTTTCTTTTCTTTTTTTTTCCCCCTTCGTTTTGTTCTGTGTTTCAAAACTAACTTTTAATTTCTCTTCTTTGATTTGCTACATGTTATATAAAAAAATTATTGGAAAAAAAGATCTAGGAGTTTATTTCTCTACTTTTCTTCTTGGGAGTCTTCTGAGATTTCTCAAAAGTATTTCCCCCATGGTAATGAAGCACAAAATACAGATCTTACTATACTTCACTGAAAGAGATATTTCACTGAAGTTTTGCTCTCAGCTCCCCTTTTCTAAGGATTGAATTCTTTATAGTGTCTTTCCTCTTAAGCCTCTACTAGCCATTCAATGCAGTGCCTCTGTAAAATGAGATTCAATGGTCTGAATTTAAAGGAGGACTTGGAGAACATCTACTCTAACCCCACAAAGCTTCTCAAACTTTTTCATTCAATTATACCTAGCTAGGGAGAAAGTTCTAAAGCCACAGCACCCTCCTGATATTTCTATAAAGACTTATATTTACCTTAAAAATTCATTAAAAAATTTGCCTTATCTTCCAGGATATATTTGTGTCTAATTTATTATAACTGTACTACCCCTTCTATCCCCTCCAAAATTTTAAGTTTAATAGTTTTTTAAAACATACACATTTATCCTATATTCCTTGACATGTTACTGAATTATTCAATTTGAGAAATTCTCTTATAGTAATACATGTCATGAACTCACATAGGTAGTATGTACAAATGAATAGGTTGCATATGTTTGGCTCAAAATATAATTAGAAAATAATCTGAAACATGTAATGACATTAAAAAGTGCACCATTCAAGAGAAGCGCCCTTAGGGCGGAATAGCTATATATAATTACTATATATCTTCATGGGGCTCAGATTTACATATCAATTATTTTCACAAGGGTAACATACAAATATAAATAGGCATAAATATGGTAACATGGCTTCATTTTTTAGAATTAGCCTTGAAGCAATAAGACTGAGAAAAGATCAAATTTGAACAGAATATTGAGGACAGAAAACAGTGCCTAGTCATTTAGAACATTCATGAAGATGTTTGGCAGTTCAAGCCCTTGAAACTGAAGGAACCATTAGAGTTTTGATAGTTAGGGACCTGGGAATGTGCTGACCTGCAACAGAGGTTCTCACACCTCAGCAAGTGTCAGAATTGCCTGGAAGGCTTGTTCTTGGACTCTGCCCCCAGGGATTCTGATTCACCAGGTCTCAGGTAGAGCTGAAAATGTGCATTTCTAATGAGCTCCTAGGTGATGCTAATGTTGCTTTTCCAGTGACAAAACTTTGAGAACCACTAAGCTAGAGGAACTAACCAGACAAATTTGGTCTGGTTCATTTTTTAACTATGAAACTGAGAGCTCCCAGGAGGGAGAAACCAGATGTAGCACTGACAGATAAAATACTGTTTTTATAATTAAGGTATAGATTAGTGTCACATTAAATGGGATGAAATGACCCTTTAAGATACATATAAGTATCAGTAACATATACACTGGGTTAACATAATAGTAGAGATGCTATTTTATCATTTTTAAATAGTTATTTTTAACACTGTTGAAATATTTTACTTAATGTTTGATGCCTGTAACATTTCAAACGACTAAAAGCATAAGTAAGACACTCTTCTGGTTTTTGCATAAATTATATTGTTCATTCTTTTAACATTAGTCTTATTTACAAAGATAAAAACAAAAAAATTAGTCTTATTTAATTAATTTATATTTTTAAATGATGTCTTAGTCAGTTTAAATCCGTTGAAATAGATTTTATCACCTGCCTGCATTCACAAAGGCTGAATAGTGATGCAAGAAGATTCTACTGGTTTTGTACTTTCAAAGTTTACTTTCCACAAGGAGCACCTTTGCCCACGAAATGCCATGTCTTAATTTTTTTCTTGTTCATTGCTTTAAAAGTTAGAGGAGGGATATATTTCAAAGCCTTGGTTCCCGTGATATACATCTCTTAATTGTACCCACAAAATGCCAAACTCTGACTTGTCTTTAATATTCCAATTAACCTGATAGATGATTGAGTTTTTCCAGTATTTACCCAGGATGAGACATTATTTAGAGACAAGCTCCATCTTGAAGACTGGTTAGTAATATGTTGTGTTTATTTTCTAAAGCTTCCTTCAGAACTGCATAGCCCTTCCTCCCATTACTCACATCTGTAACAGAAGAAATTATCATATGGGTAAAGACCCTCTGCTCCTGTGTGTCTTTCAGGTAGAATAATGAAGTCCATGGGGAAGAACCTATCCCAATTGCCCTAACCTGCTCATAGGGATCAATCATATAAAAGAGCTAACAACAACAACAACAACAGAAATAGAAACACAAAGAAATGATTTTTTGTGTAAATAAAAGAAAAAAAAATTACCTCTATCCTGCTGTTCCCAGCTTTCAATATCCAAAAACTATCCTAAAATAGTTATTAATTTGCTTTTATCTTACACTGAGAAATAAACAAAAACAAATTCTACCTGCAAAAAGCTATGTTAGAATATTAAATTTTGATTTCAGAGTCCGACTATGTACATTGCCTATTCTGTATAAAGCAGTTGCATACCTACAACTTTATGAAATTAAAGTACAAGAAACAATTTACCATATTGATATAGTCTTCCTTATGCAACTTTTGCTATTTTTCCATTGATCAGTTTTCTTTATCTATATTTTATCACTTGAATAAATTATCTTTTTGTGATATTACCCTCTTGTTCTCAAAACTAAACCTATTAATTCTATACATGTATTTCTGAAAGTTGATCTATTCATATACACGCCAATCCAGTTTTTCTGTTGATTTCATAATGTTGGCAAGATGTTCTTCTAGACACAGTAGTCCTTCATGTTTCTATTACAGATAATATTCTTTTATAACCAGAAAGAGAGGGAAATTTTAAATATTTTCTGTTTGGAGGCAGAGAGTATTATTTTGAGTAGCTGTTACATGACCATGAAGCAGAACCAAGAAACACATATGAGAGGACGGGTAGAAAGTAAAAAACTGTGTATCCAAAATACACATTTTCTTCCAAAGATGCTCCACAAATTAATTTCAGATAAAATCCAAATATATTTTCAAAACTTTCAATTTCTAGCTCTTTTTGTTCTCCATCTGAACTGAACTTCATGTAATTCTAAATTACTGGAGATTTTTTAAAAAGGTCATCCTCTAGAATATGTGGCTGTGAGATTAAAATTAACTGTGTACACTCAAGAAGTTTATCAGGTTCAAATATTAGTACGTATACACAATGTTGAAAAAAGAGGGTTGAACAGAACAATCAGTTCGAAACCAATTGTCATGAATGTGACCCCTAACACCTCGGAGTAACTATCTGAGAGAAATACAAATGGAAGGAAGACCAAAATACTTATTCTCTTACAGTAGTTTAAATAATCCAAATTAAAATAAGATGGTCTTAATATAAGATTGCTTATGTCATCTTGCCGTAAAGGTGTTAGAACCATAGGCCAGTTATACCCTGATTGTCATTATATCAATAAATAGTACTTAGCTCTTTAATACTTTTCAGAAATTTTCTTTTTGATATGCAAGGCAACTAGAAATCATTTTCTCTATTAATTTCATTTCTTTTGTATTTTTATTGAATCTTGGTGGACAGTTAAGACACATGACTATACTAAATACAGCACTGTGTGATGTGAAACTTATAGTTTGAAATCATCAGTGCAAACTTCAGTTCTGGTTAACATAAAATATAAAACATGAGTACCAAGTCAGACTAAATGTTATTATAATTTTCATGTTCTACATTTTAATAGTAAATAATATCATGAGAATAAACAGGAAAATAATGATGCTCCTATCTTTCCATGAACTCCTGGCAAAATATACTGTTTTCTTTGAAGAAACCAAAATTGATGCTTCTATTTTTGTCTCAGCTTAATTTTTGAATGTTAATTAAATATTGTGGATACAAAATATTTCCTGCCTATCAAGTTGGGTTATAGTTCATTGTTTACATAGGAAGTGATTTTACCTGAAATATTTGTAATTAATGATCTAATTTAACCAGGCTACAGAGAAACAATCTGAGAGACCAAAGCAAAATTCAATTTTTTACCACAAATAATATAAGATGGCCTTCTGACTTGTTTATGAAAGCTAACTATCCATAAAATACTTAAGGGTTCCCAGATTAACTATTTTGATGGAAATGAATGACCTATTTTAATAAACTAGGTCAATTCATCCAAATAACCAATTTTATTTTTTCACGTTGGTCATTAATTAGAGAATTATTTCTATAGTATGGCAAAGATAGTCATCGAAGCAAATTCATTCACAACTAATTTTTAAAAACATATATAAGATAAAAAGGGACAAACTGTTTTCCACCTTTTCCCCATTTTCTTTCTTTTTGTTTCACTAATATTCTGGCTTCAATGTGCATTTCTAATGATAAGGTGAAATTAATAATACAGCACCTATTTTTCTTTTAACTTTGGTCTTTAGGTTTTGTTTCCTACTTTATAGATTACATACAATCAAAAATCTTATAAAAATTTCACACTCACCTGTACACTAATAAACATGTGTGTATGAGCATGTTATAAGAAATAAATTGAGATAAAACTGACTTTGGGTGAAACTAACAACATTCATGATGTAGGCCACGATTGTTGGCTGAAACAATCTCAGTGAGAAGTTCTCTGTATTGAATTATCAAAAATATGTATGAGTCATTTCAGTGTTAATGTTATCACAAATCTTTCTTTCAGGTAGATAAGGCTAAAAAATATGGAATCAGAATTTTAGTTTTTAGTTGATGCCTGTTTGCTCATGATTACTAATGTATTTCCCCAGGAAGCTTTGTCTATTCAGACAAATAGAGTAAACAAGGGTAATATTTTGTCAGTATGCACACATAGAGAGCTGGCGAAATAACTGAACACACACAAACCCTAATTCCCTGAAAAATGGTTCAATAACTCTGCACTACCAATATAGATTCAGGCATGGGATTTCTTAAGAATGTCCTTTTCCCACACAGGCATTCTTGGCTGAATCTGGTACTTGAAATTTATCATCATTTTAGAACATGGGTAAGTTCAGCATCAGCTTCTGATAAACTCTAGAATTGGTGATATTAATGCAAAACTTTGGTGTTCAGGATCCCTCCATTCGCAGATTTTCTCATTCCCCACCACGACTTCCCCACCCCAACCACTTTAGTGAAATTTGTTCGTGTTATCCCAGTTCTTCTATCTTCTAGATTTCTTCCACAGATAATAATGCACCCCCAATTCCAGGAATCACACCCTAATTCCCACCCCAGAAGACTGGGCTTTTAAAATTGAAGACTAGCCAGTGAATGGGACTGAGCCCTCCTTCTCTTCTACATCTGCCACCCCAAACAGTACTCAACTTACAACTATCGAAAATTCCAGATGGTTACCTGAATTCATATAATACATCATGTACTCTATACCATTCTCCTTTTAGTTGCCTCCTCTTGATCCTCTGGTCTTCAGATGTTTATTGTACCTTCGGAGGAAGGGGAATGATACTTAAATTTGAAAGCAAAAGTCTAGAGCTAGGAATATGTAAGAATACCAGTGAAAATTCAGTGGTATTCTTACTGAAGGTTAAGCAAAAATAGTCTTTGTATGCTTTTCATTAGAGTATTTTTTGGTCAAAAAATACATATGCTATTTTTTACTTTCAAAAATTTGAAAAATTCTGGCCTGATTCCAAAACTAAAAGATGAAAGGGAAGGGAAAGAAATAGAGCATGGCTGCTTGATAGAACTGATGAAGAAGAAAAAAAAAAAATTAAGAGCTTCCTGCAACTGGAAGGCAAAACTTCCAGAAAGGAAATTGGAGAACGTTTGCACAGCTATACCTCCCCAACATAGGGTGACTTCCCTTCAAAGCTCTCCTCTGCCTTTCCCTCACGTAAGATTTGATTTGAGGTATTGGTGTTTGCCTTTTTGAGAGTGTGAGACTCCTAAATGTCTAGCAAGACATGGCATTATCTAACTGTAAAGGGACTATTTATTTTGTTTTATTGTTTTGAGCTCTCTGATTTGAAACATACTCATTTTTTTCTGTCTGCCCATCTATTGGTTTCATTTTGTTGACAGCTAAATCAAAGAAAAATATGAAATCACATTATATTCTGGTTTAAATTGTAACTTCAAATAAAATTCATTCTTGTGGTGATTGATACCCAGTGACATCTGGAGAAGAAACATGGTGTTTCCAACTCACACTGATTAGGAAAAAATAATGGATATTAAGTCAGCACACTAGCCCTAAATAAAATGAACTTCCCACTTAGTCTCATTGAGAAAATGATAATTAATGGATTTCCAAGTTTTATGATACATAAAACATTACAAATGATGCACAGATTTCCAATGAAATGGGAAAAGAAGAAAGGGGGGAAAAGAGATACTGGTGCTTTTGGTGAGTATCATACCAGATGAGTCTGCTAACAGAAGACTGACATTTATCAACCTATAAATCTCAGGAGATGGATATGTATTATTAAAGATTTCCCTTTGTATAATATGTTAAAGTTTATAAATTGCTCTTCAATGTTATCCTCTCCCCCCCCCCTTTTTTTTTAACAATTCCTGTGAAAAGCTATAGTAACTATAGTATGTAAAGCAGACAATATCATCTCCATTTTCAGAGGAGGAAACTGATACCTTGAGATATTAAATTTTTGTCTGGGTGTTGTGGATATGGCATGTAGTTTCAGGAATTGAATAGAAGCTTCTGGTTTGGAGTTCTTTCCTTTGCATTCCCTCTGGGTGGAAGGCATACAGGCATGATAGTGCCGAGTATCAAAATGTTCTCTGTTCCCACTGTTTCTGAATTTCTATAGCAACTACCATCTGCTTGAAAATACTTTCTAGGAATATAAACATTGTGTGTGTCATATTTATGTAGTTACATTCAATAAAACTGATATTTATTGAGCATCTATGCTGTGCAAGACAGCAAAGATAGCTAACAATGAATAATGACTTGCTTCTACCCTCAATGAGTTCTCCATCTTAGGGAGATAAAAGATCATTTAAAATATGGGAATAAAAGCAATCTGGTGAGTAAAAAAGTGGAGTAAAATCCATTTGCTGTATGAACCAGATGAGGAAGATAGAACTTCCAAGTAAGAAAGGCAGAAAAGCTTTATTAAAAAATACAGCATCACAACTGAGTTTGGTTTTTAATGGAAAACACAAACAAGAAATACAATGATCATGATACTTTCAGGCTGAGGAAATAACATGACAAAATTACAGGAACAGGAATATCAGAGGACAGTGTAACATGCAGTATAGGATATTTGAAGGCAATTAATGATAAATAAAATTGGAAGTATTGATGGAGACAGGGATGTCCTTGTACATCAGGGGAAATTTAAACTTAAAAAGTTTAGGAGGCGATGAAGAGTCTTCAGAGTTTTTGTTTTTTGAATGAGAAGTGATCAGATAACTTTGTCAAAATAAAGAAATAAAGCTGCTCAAACACTGTTTTGAAATAAAGAGTGCAAATATCTGAAATTGCAGAGCCATGTTGGCATGGCAGGTGGATTATCTGGGCTAAAGATAATGACTGGTTGGGATCTCCAATGTGCAGAACAAGGATGGATTTGCAGACTGCCATCAGGACAAGTCAAGCTCATTTAAGGACTGACTAGACATCAGGACAAGAGAGAGTCACAAATGATTGATTTTTCTTCTCTACTTGACTGAAATAATGCTACTTCTTTTAATAGGACCACAGAATCCCATGGAAATCTGGAGTAGAATTGATGGATTCAATTTTTAAGAAACCCGAGAGAAGTACCTTATACTCAAAAAATAGGGATAATACTCCTAAATATGACAGTATTCATTCAAAATTATTGTCTAGGAAAACAATGCTGTGTTTCCCCTTACTCACACCAAATACTGCACTCACAGCACTCCTGACATCACATGTGTGGGTTTATTCCCACTTGGGCTAATTCTCTGACACCAGCTGGGTGTCCTACAGTTCAATAGAGTTCTGACACTACCTATCTGGAGCTAGAATCAGTTCTCACTAGTTAAAGTTTCCTTCAGGTGCCAGCCCCAAATGCCAGGTTGTTCCCAGTACTTCTGAACAACTTCCCTCCTTGGGTTCAATAATGTGCCATAACATTTCACAGAGTCCAGGAAATATGTATTTGCAACCTAAAAGTTTGTTAGATGATAAAGGATATGATAAAGGACAGAGATAAACAGTCAGATGAAAAGATACATAGGACAAAGTCCAGATGAGTATCAAGCACAGGGACTTCTGTACCTGAGAAGTTGAGTACACCACCCTTTATAACACATGGATGTGGTCATCAGTCTGGAAGCTCATCAAACTCCATACTTTTGACATTTTTTATGGAAGTGCCATCATGTAGACATGCTTGATTATTAATTCAACTTCCAGCCCCTTTCCCCTTGTTGGAATGATGGGAGATGGGACTGGAAGTTCCATGCTTCTAATCACAGCTTGATCTTTCCAGTGACCAGGCCCCATGTGAAGCTCTCCAGGAGCCCACCAAAAGTTGCCTCATTAGAACAAGACACTTGTATCATCCAGAAAATTCCAAGGGATTTAAGAGCTCTGTCAGGAACTGGAGTAAAACTGGAGTAAAAAATATGTATGTATTTTAAAATTATCAGTTAGTATTGTTCTTTAAATGAAGATATTTGAGTTGAACAACTAGAGAAAAAAAAAATCTAATTTCTTAATAGGGTCAAGGAAAAGTAGTATCCAGTTGTGTTCTTACAAGAGAGAACCTGGTAATGCTAATTGATCTTTTCATTGACAGGCGTAAAGTAAATGCATCATTTACCTAATGGGTGATTGATGAGTTTGCCTTCAAATTGAAAAGAAATATTTCTCACATTGCACTGCATCCCTATTTCAAATTTAAAGCATAAAGTGCATTTAATTTTTTACCAATGTGACAAATGGGGCTTATCAGAACATGACATTTGGGATCCATGCCGTGGGGCCATCTTATAAGTGAAAAAGCTTTATAATGAGATACTTCTGCTGCTGCTGCTGCCAGGAATAAGTTCTTCACTGAGGACTAAGCAGACAGGCATTATGCCAGATTTCACACCAATTCAAATCGTATTTGGACTAACCTTTAGGGATGGAATTGATTTTCTGTAACAAAGTTTTACCACCACTGAGAATATTCAAAAGAAAACACTGTAAGCAATTCTAAAAAGAAATTCCTGAACTGTTTTGTGCAATGACAACCTGATTGGAATAAGTTCAGAGCCTCCCATGGTGACTACTTTGAAGGATCAAATATTCCTTGGACATAGAATTCCCAGTATTTTTGGTAAAAAGTCTTTCTTATGATTTTATTATAATACATATGCATGTAAATGCATATACACACACCCCTAAAGACACACTGCTCCATTTGATACTTGACAGATGTCATATTATTTTTTCAAATGTTTTAAGAATAGTGCACTAAAACAGATCTTTCCTAGTATGCAACCCCATGTGAATTTTAAGGATTACAAAGTCTACCTTGATTCATTTACTCTTTAATTCATCAAAATGTCATGCTGTAAGAGACATCTGAAATACAAAAGACAACTGGGTATCTTTCCAATAGTTCGTTTCTTAGACACAGAATAACTATATTGGCTAATTATAAACAAAACTATCTCCTCATAAGATGCAGATCAATTCAAAGCTCAGGGGAAAAATGTTCTTTAAGTATGCTCTGTGGTGAGAGGGTGGAACAGAAAGAAAAAGTAGGGAATATCAGAACTGAAGAGTCACTTAGTTCCATGCCATTATCAGATGAAGAATGCAAGAAAAGTAGGAAGCAGGAAGTGCTTTATATAGGGTGCCCTCATGGCTTTGAATCAGAACTAAGAGAAGAGGGGAGTCTTCTGTTTCAAAATCCAATTCCTCTTCAGCTGGATAACAATGACCTTTCAAAGAAATCAATATATATCTATCTATTTACATGTACACAAATATACACACACCCCAATGTATAGAGGATATGTGCATGTACGTGTATATGTATATATGTGTGAGTGTAATGTTTGTGTGTGTGTGTGTGTGTGTGTGTGAGTGTGTGTAGATGGCTAACTGAATAGATATATTGACAGATAGAGGCTAAACTTTAAGAGTGGAATTGATTTTCTGGAACCAATCTTACTACCACTGAGAATATTCAAAGGAAAACACTTCAGGCCTTATAAGCAATTTCATATATGACTATAATTCATATAATGTTTTTATAATTCATATGATACTCATATAATTCATATAATGTTAATATAATTTCATATGTATATATGAATATAAAATAAACTTTGAAAGTAACATTCTTTGAAGTCTTGCTCAAATCATATTATGTTTGAATCTTAATGAGCTTTTTCTTAAGCCAATTTTTTTTGGCAGGTGGTGAGTGCATTTATGAAAATATTAATGGTATTGCTATAAATTTGTTTTTTAAAATGTATTTCTGTCAATCTTAGAAAATAGCAGAATGTTTTTGTCTTGAACAGCTACCTCTATCTGTCTGTCCTGTTACCTACCCAGCATCATTACCTGTTTATACTAGATTTTTTAAAAGGTTTTATGTATTTTTTTTTTTTTTTTAGAGAGCTAGAGAGAGAGGGTGTGTGAGAGAATACATGCCGTAGGCATGAGGCGGGAAGTGCCAGACAGGTAGAGAGAACGAGAGAGGCAGGGTCAATAGATCCCAGGACCCCGAGATTTAGACTTGAGCAAAAACCAAGAGTCAGTGGCTTAAGGGACTGAGCCATCTGGGCACTCCTCATCACCTGTTTATAGATCACATCTAAAGTTAGTGCATAGAGGACCTAAATATTAACAGATTCATAATGGAACTTGCTTCAATGCTAAGCACAGTGATTTTTAATTTTTAACTCAATCCCCACCTTTCTTTAAAAATTAAAGTCATTGTTGCTTATCAGTAGAAATGAATATGCTTGAACTCCTGATATAGGTGAGAACACACAGTCTCTCACTGAGACAAAGTGTTATCACGGACAGAAAAATTTATCAGAACTATTGGCTTTGGGAAATCACAAAATCTTATAAACCGGTATAAGATTATGTAACTTACCAATGAAGAATTTCCAATGGTGGTTATTTGATCATCAGTGGATAAGAAGATACTCATGCTCCCTGCCCATCCTCCTCCTGCAGAGTATAATAGCAAAGTCTCACTGAGGTGTCTCCAACAAAGACAAAGAGAGTGCTTGCTGAAGTTTCCTGGGTTTGGTACGTTCGTTTTAGTAAAAATCTGATTCTGAAACTCGAACTTGGTAGTTTATTACTTGTTGAGAGCACAAGTTGTAGAATGAGGTCAAGTGAGCTTTAAATTCTGGTTTGCTATTTATTGGCTAAATACTCTGAGCAGGCTGCTTCACTGTTCAGAGACTAGGTTTCCCAACACATAAGGTGGAGAATGAGAATTAGTTAATTTATAAATTTCACATAAATAATAATTTTTGACTCTATGAAATGCCAGACATTGTTCTGTGCTCTGAAGATATGAGGAGATACACTGACCACATCCAGCAGCCTCCCAGAGCCTCCACTCAGTGGGGAAGATCAATGTACCCCCTTCAAAGTCATAGGGATGATGGTAAAATTGCAGGGTAAGTGCAACTAAGGAAAGGCACTCATAGTACAGGGATTTCTTATAAGGGGAGTATAGGTTCATTAGGAATGTCAAGCAAGACACTGACTTTGGCAATTAACTAAGATCTGGAAGATAAGCAGGAGTTAACCAATTAAGGAAAGGAAAGAGGGGACGACTGGATGGCTCAGTGGTTAAGCTCTGCCTTTGGCTCAGGGCGTGATCCTGGAGTTCAGGGATCCAGTCCCATATCACACTCCCTGAGGGGAGCCTGCTTCTCCCTTTCCCTTTGCCTATGTCTCTGCCTCTCTCTGTGTCTCTCATGAATAAATAAATAAATAAATAAATAAATAAAATCTTTTTTTTAAAAAAAGGAAAGGAAAGAATATTACACTTTAGGTAACAACTACAATGGTATAAAGAGCACTGAAAGATATGAGGACAGAAAAGTATACTAGTGTGCTGGGAGAAAACATGTATGTGTGTACCTGTGCGAGCACATGCACACACACATTTATGAAAAGCACAACACATAACAGACATTAAATAGAATCACACTTTGTAAATTTTTCTGCACCTTGCTTTTTTATAAATATAAGTGCATATATTTTTCATAACCATTCATATAGATCAACTTCCTTCATTGTAGTGACTGGCTTGGGTTCCTTTAGATTTAGCTCTGTAAGTTACTCCTTTAGTGATAGAAATCTGACTTATTTTATATTTTTTTAATTACACTAATGTGTCAGTGAATGTTCTTGTACCTGTACCTTAGCCCTATCATATTGATATCTCAGTAAATGACACTCAAATTCTCCAAACACAGAAAACATTGCCTGTGTCCTTGTGGGAATTTTGGTTTAATGAAAAATAAATAGCTACATGAATAAATTCATAATTAAAATACTGGTAGACATTCTAAAGGAAAGTAAAACATTCTAAAAGGCTGGGGAACCTGATTTCAACAAGTGCAAAGGATCAGGGATGGCCTGTGAGTCTGAGACAGAGCAGTAGAAATTAGCTGTGTGAGGCTGGGACCTGTGGGGATTCAGGGAAGAGAGAGAGGGTCATCTTATCTAACCTGGGAGAGCTGAAAACCCTAGCAAGAGGGTCCTAGGTTTGAGGCACATGGATACCTGAAGCACAGGACCCTTGGAAAGGGTGCCAGAAAATGAAGAGGGAAGTAGGACTCAGGTATACAAAGCCTTGTGATTATACTTTGTGCTTTCTGCACTGAAATTGTCAGTTCTGTAGGGATTCTTTCCTGTTCCCTTTGAATTACTGAAGTTGACTAACAAGGCAACTGTTTTGTAAGTGCTCTGCATCCTTTCCACATTTATGCTTTCTCTTAAACCACCCACTTGCAAAGACCACAGGCTACATAATCAGAATCACTGGGGAACTGGAGAGCTTGAAAACAAGCAAACAAACAAACAAACAAACAAACACCTAATCCTTTGGCCCACCCCAATAATTCTGATATATTCAGCCCAAAGCAGATCCTGGATATCAGACTTTTTTTAAAGTTCCTTGGGTAGAGTCTGATTTAAGCACCAGTGTTCTACGGCAATACTTCTTAAACTATAACGTACATATGGATTAAATATAGATCTAGTTAAAATGCAGACTCTGATTCAGTAGGTTTGGGGTGGGCCTGGGATTATTTTCTTGACCTGTTCTCAGTGATGCTGAAGCTGCTGGAATGAGAAGACACTCTAAATAGCATTGATCTAAGGGACTCAAATTTGGGCTCATGACCATATAGGGAATCACCTCTCTGACCCAGCTGGGAAGGGGAAAGGGTAAGAAGAAAAGTAGAAATGGGATATAGGGTCTGGAGATCTATATTTTATTATCTGTAATTAGTAAATGAACATAATTTATAAGTATAATTTATGGATTTATGATTTTAATCCAAGTAACTTTTACTATTTTAAATACCAAATAAAAATATGTATTTCAAAGGTTTCTCTGGAAGAATAAATGAGACAAAAACCTGAATATAATTTATAGTGTACCATTACTTCTATGTATAATAATTATTGTCTTGTAGTGCTCAGTTACTGAGCATCCACTGCATACCAGACACTGGATTAGGTGCTTTTTTTTTCTTTTAAGATTTATTTATTTATTTATTTATGAGAGAGAGAGAGAGAGAGAGAGAGAGAGGCAGAGACACAGGAGGAGGGAGAAGCAGGCTCCATGCTGGGAGCCCGACGTGGGACTGGATCCTGGGACTCCAGGATCGTGCCCAGAGCCAAAGCAGGCGCTAAACCGCTGAGCCACCCAGGGATCCCCCTAGGTGCTTTTCTTATACATTGACTATAGTTTTCATTATTTCCATTTTACAGAGGAATAATGTGACCTCCATGGATAAAGTTACTTGTAAACAGTGTAGAATTTAACAAATGCATTCTATCATTATTACTTTATTCTGAGGTCCTGTGGATCACTTTGACTTAATTGGCTGCTGGTTCTTTGTGATTTATAGCCAGGATTCCTCACCTTCTTCTGTTCCTAGTTTGTTCAATTATCCAACTTGAAGCTATCTTTCACCAAGGCTTTGGGAGGGAAAGTGAGGACACAATGTATCCAGGGAGATAGTTCTTAAAAGGAAAAAAAAAAATCCTTTCTTCTCTCCCATTTTCTGTGTGCATGTGTGTGCATGATCACATGAACACATGTGCACACATTAAGATTTAGGTCCTATTCTTTCCTCTGGTATTAGCTTCGCAGGTGTGACCTTTAAACTATATTCTGCCTTTCTAGAATTATCCTGAAAAGTCGCTGAACTCTTTTCTTCCACAATGAATGAATTAAACCCCTTTTTTAATCTCAACAATTTAAAGAGATTCCAATATACGTATATAATGCTTTGTTTTATTCTATATTTACTGACATTAATATTAGCTTAATTCTGGTCCTTTTGTAATTAGAATGTGTAGCTGTACATGTTTTTAATGCCTATATATTTTTAAATGTTGCTATTTAAGGAAATAACAAAACTACTCAAACACACTTCACAGCAAAAAAAGCCAAATAAAGAAAATTCTGACCTTTGCAAGTCTTCATTTCTTTTTGCCTGCTTTGCAGGTGTTCTGTGGCATTCAAATTCTTGTGGTCTTGGCATATCTTCAGAGTGGAAGGAATTACTGTTTTGTAGAACTGAAAGTACAAATGTAATTAACATTCCTGTTTTATGGTGTTAGTGATAGTAGGAAATTTATTATTTTTATTTTATGTGTGAAATTACACATAAAATGCTTTTAAAACTGAAAAGTAAAAGGAAGCCTCTAGTTCCTCATTGCTATTAAGAGATGTTATTAATATTTTACATATTAACCTATTCTCCTAAGAATATAGTATTTTTCTTTAAAATCCAAAACATAAAAATCCTGTCACTTAGCATGATTCTCTATCATTCTTTGTCTCTTCTACCCACTATCCATACCTCCTTCTTGGTTTTACACCACTATAAACGCATAAGAAAAACACTAAAAATATAAGAGTTGAGTAAACATATATGGAGGGTAGTTTTTAAGAGAGAAAATTCTACTCTACTTGCTGACAAAACCTTCAAAAATGAAATGAAAAATTTGGTTAACTCTCTGAGTTTCTGTGTGCCTTGTAACAGCTAGATATTCAGAATTATTTCAAGAAGTGACTTAATTTTCCACTTTTCATTAGGGCATTTAACAGTTGGTTAGGCAGAAATATGCATTTCTTTTTAAATATAAGAAATATGTCTGCAAGTAGGGTGTCATTCCACAAAAATCTCAACGGAATTATGCATATAATCCATAAAGACAGAGAGAGAAAAAAAAAGACAAAGAGAGAGAGAGAGAGAAGAAAAAGGAGGAAGTGGAGGAGGGGGAAAGGTGGAGGGGAGAAAGAAGAACAGGTCATATACTCTACATTATTTACAAATTAAGCAAATTCCATAGCATAAACTGAAGTGCTAAAATATCAGAATTCTGTTTAACCTGCAATTCTGAAGAAGTGATGGGCATCCCAACTTGTACTTATTTTTAGCATGCTTGAGCATGGTGAGAGAGTATCAGGAAAGGAATTATAAGTAGGGAAATCAATTGAGATTATGCCAATTTTCTTTAAGTTAGGGCACATATATTGATGCCAATCTCAACAAGGATTCCTGTCTTTGAGAGTAAAAATACAAAAACTGTTATGGATTCTCTTTTGGGGACTTTTGAAGATATGTAACAAATTGCATATAGGAACAAAACAAAACAGAATTTCTGTTTTCAGCAAGCTGTCCACAAAGTCTCAATACTAGAGAGAAAACAAAAGGAAACCACTGCTGAGTGTTTCACTCAATACATTTTGAACAGCTAGTCAAATAATCTGACCTTCCCAGACAAGAGATATGTCATAACTAGAAGGTGAAAGTTCGTAAGTCAAGAGCCTCAGGTTGTTGAAGAAGTGGGAGAAGGGAAAAGAGACAGAGATTAGGGTGAACATGAGCAAGGGAAAATGAAGGACACAGCATTTCCACCAAGAAATTGGGAATATTTTATGGCCAACCAGGAGACAGGTTAGAAATGTTTTGAAAAGCATCTCTGATAATGAATCATAGGCTTCCACATAAAGAATGCAGAATATGAAGACACAAAGAGCTGAGATAAAGGGAGTAAGACAATGCAAATACCAAAAAAAAAAAAAAAAAAAAAAAAAAAAAGGATAAAATACTTTGGGGAGAGTATACCTTTAAATACTTTGGGGAGAGTATACCTTTTTCTGCAGTTAACCCCAAAACATGAGCTAGAATAGGTACTATTCTGTTTCCTCAATCCTTCTTGTTCCTGAGAATCTGAGGATACCTGCAGATTGTAATTCATAAGTTGTTGTTCTTCATATTAACAATCACCATCATCATGAATATAATTGCATTGAGTTTCTACTGTTTTAAAACGTTTTCTGAATCATGCTATACCTATAATTGAATGCATTAATTAATCTGTATTAACTGCATATTTAAAGTGAAGTTAAAATTTTTGGTTCATTGCATTGTATTTCCATCATAACCAGCTCACATCTTCAGCCTGGCAGATCTTAAAATAGTGTATAGGTAGATTTTTCAGGAAGAAGGTTCATGGGCCAATTCAGCCCAGGGCTTGGCTTCAAAACCAGCCCATTCTTAGTGTGATATGTCTAAACGTTCTTCATATGAGAACAGGAAATTGGTAAACAAAACCCTCTTAATGATTCAGGGGAAGTCTAGGTGTGAATGGGGCTAGAGGAGAAGAACACTGTTATCTAATTTGGTTGCCTGAGTCACCAGAGGCAAAATGAGGGAGAAATGTGCTGGGATGTAGAGAGCAAAGTCTGGCAATATTTGATTGATATAAACAGTTTTGTCAAATTGTCAGGCCTTTCAATACATATGTTTCAAAAGGACACTAAACTTAAAAACTACAGCAATTTATCAGAGTGGCATATTTCCCACTCGATCACACTCTATATTAATGTTCTAAAATATGGACAATTAAAAGGGAAATTTTTTTCTTACTTTTCATTTTACTTCAAATAATTTCCAAGAGCCAGTACTTAACCAAAAACAGCTGTATCTTCAAGTCCCAATCATTATTACAGAATCATTTCTAAGAGTGCTTTGATTACTTTAATGTGGTTTAATTTTGAACATTCTAGTAAAATCTTATATAGTACACAAATGGAAAAGCCTAGTCAGTCTTAAAAAAGACTTTAAGAGCATATTTTTCGTTTCTTTCCTTATTCACATCTTTCGTTCATATTGAAATTCCTGAATTCATTTAAGGCATTTTCCACCAAATCACTTTCTTCAAGCTCTTTCTGTATAGAAGACATGTGATCAGATGTTTTATTCAGCAAATGCATGTTAAGATACTCTTATAGGCTGGGACTACCTGATAATGGTATGAGAGTAAAAAGATATATTCTCTTCTTAGTTGCAAGGGAAACTGAAAAGTAGGGGGAGAAATCATATGATTAGTCTATTACTGATGCTCTCTCTCTGATACAACTAGTGTCAAGTGGCCAAAAAGTTTTAGTGTTTTTCTTTTTTTCCCGTTCTTAATATATGTAAAGAATGGACATCATGATATAGTGAAGGAACCTGTTGGGAATTAGATTTAGGCCTAAATATGGTTGATCCCAGGTTGTGGGGAAGTTAATTATCAGATTGGCAATGGCTTTTTTTATAAAATGAGAATAAATCCAACATTTCAGGGTAGTCCTGGGGTTAGAAAGAGTGAAGTGATAGAGGCACATTACTGTTTATTATCCAACTGGAACATAGGGGGGAAATAATAATAAGCAACAACAACAAAAGGACAATATCAAAAAGAAAAACCTCAGTAAAAGGAAGGTATGATTGCATTATCAAAAATCCCTTTAAATAGCACTTTATTTAGTCCTAAACCAGCTCGTGTCATCTGACTTACTTGTAACTGATGCTGAGCCATCCAGAATTCATTAAAACTACCATTTGGAGCTTGCTTCTCCCTCTGCCTGTGTCTCTGCCTCTTTCTCTCTCTCTCTCTCTCTCTCTCTCTCACACACACACACACACACACACACACACACACACACACACAAACTGACACTCAAATCACTGGCATCTCTCACAACCTGTGATCAACTGTCAAACAATCACCTGTGGTATCAAAGGGTTAGAAGGGATGGGTGTGGTTCCACAAAAGGGAAAAGTTAACAAGGAGCTTCCTCATTCTGTTATTCAAGAGGACATTCCTTTTAAAAGTTTACCCCATCAAAAGGGAGTAAGTAAATTATCCAATTCATTTACTAAAAGGTTATGATTTTTTTCTCTAATTCTAATTAAGATGGCCATGAGAAAAGAAAAGTTGTACAAGACAACCACAAATGATTTAAAGAAAAGAAGCAGGAGTAGGAAACAGAAATAAACATTCAGGACTGAATCAACTGCTGATAAACCTTGAGCAAAGATCCACAATTTTTTCTGATGGTGATCTTAGAATTACATTGGATCATTCCTTTCCCCAAAATACAGTCAATCCTCCATAATGTTCAGCTGTATCAGATTCCCGTTTTTTAAAATAAATTTATTTTTTATTGGTGTTCAATTTACCAACATACAGAATAACACCCAGTGCTCATCCTGTCAAGTGCCTCCCCCCGTGCCCATTTTAATCGCAGTTTTTACTCCTCCACATAAATATTCAATAACTTTCCTCCCCAGTTTTACTTTAGATATAACTTTGTTCCCCACTATGAAAGTAACCTAATTAGAATATATACCTTCATTGTTTTCCTTAGCAAAACTGTTCCACCACTTTAGTGTGTATGTTGTGAGTAAGGGAGCAGAGCTAGTCTTTCCCATTTGGGAAACTACTGTGTGTGTTTAATCAATTCATCTTCTATGATGTCTATTATAGTTCTACTATATAAAATTCATTATATACACATCTTCCAATACCAGATAATTCATCAACCAAATTAGGCATATATACATATATATATATATATATATATATATATATACATAGCTTAGCTTGAAGGAGCTATGACAATGGCAATAGATTTAACTGTTGATACCTGGTCAAACCCAGAAGATAATATGTGATCAGCAGCAATTTAGATTTTAGTGCTTAAGTTAAATCACTTTGCTATTAACAAAAGACACAACTGAAAAAATACATTCTTGAGTCCAAAGCCATTAGGAAATTTGGAGGCTCAGAAAAATACATGGTATTATCAGTTTCTACATTTGTTTCCACATTTTGAAGAGATACAATAGAATAACGTAGGCTCTAGAAGATGCTTCAGAGTCTGAAACATGGTGGTCGGTATTCAATGCATTTTATAGAACAAACTAAACATCAATCAAGGCAAATATTGGTAATTAATTACTATAAAATCCTTAGTTGGGATAAAAACTAGAAAATTGACTAATATTACTTATTATGATGTTTTACCCATTGTTTTGCAAATATATGATAAAGCACATATTATATTCACTCTTATACAATTATTACATAAAGTAGCTTACATCATAACAGAATTTCTGAATTCCACTAGAAATAGAAGATTAAATATGAGAAAAACTTGTTAGATGAAATTATATATATATTACCTTTCAAGTCAATAAAATATATATTTACAAGATAGAAGATGGTGAAACTTAACATTTGTATCCAATGTAATATAAAATTGTGTCTAGACCTACAGTATAAAAAAATGGGGAAACCTGGGTGGCTCAGCGATTAAGCGTGTCTGCCTTTAGCTCAGAGCGTGATACTGGAGTCCCAAAACCGAGTTTCACTTCGGGCTCCTTGCATGGACCCTTCTTCTCCCTCTACCTATGTTTCTGTCTCTCTCTCTCTCTCATGGATATATACATAAAATATTTTTTAAAAAAATAAATAAAATTTAAAAATGAAGGATACATCCCAAGACTTACAAAGATGAGGGAAGAAGTTGATCTTTGTACAGTCTTCTTATTCACTCTTTCTCTTTCTCTCTCTCTCTCTCTCTCTCTCTCTCTCACACACACACACACACACACACACACACACACACACACACACACAAACTGACACTCAAATCACTGGCATCTCTCACAGCCTGTGATCAACTGTCAAACAATCACCTGTGGTATCAAAGGGTTAGAAGGGATGGGTGTGGTTCCACAAAAGGGAAAAGTTAACAAGGAGCTTCCTCATTCTGTTATTCTTCAGTTCAAAACTGTAATATCTAACTTTAAGCCAACTGAAAAAATAGATAAGTAACTTAAACATAGTTCTACAAAAAACTGTAGACTAACTACTAAAACAATGTTACTCATTTTTTTCTGTGTGTAACACATTCTAGATATTTTTCTTTCTTTCTTTTTAAAATTTATTATTATTTTTTATTGAAGTTCAATTTGCCAACATATAATATAACACCCAGTGCTCATCCCATCAAGTGCCCTCCTCCATGCCCATCATTGTTTTAAACATTGGCTCCATTAAATAGGTTAATTGTGAAAAGGAAAAAGAGCCAGTGAAAGAGATCTATACACACCAGTTGGAATTCTTAGACAATTCACTGAGTAATTGGACAACTGTTATGAATATTTCCAATAGACAACAGAAACTTTCATATGCATATAAAAGGAAAGAATAATAAAATAGAAGAACCATCAATTCTCCTTCTAGAATGGGCGCTCCATCAATCTAATTATGATATGCAGTTTATGTATACATCTGAAAAGAAGGCAGCCAAAATTTCAAAATTATTAAGACAGATATTTGAAAGAGATATATATTCTTTATTGTAAAAAACACATTACTGTTCTGTATTACTCTAGATGTCACTAACGACATGAAGTTCTTACAACGAGCATTATTAAATGCAATTTAAGTGACAACCCAAATATCTGGTGCCGTTAAAAAATAAAATAATGTAATACTACTAATAAAAGTAAACCTATTTAAAATATTTAAAAATCTTCAACTTATCTTTATGAAATTTATAT